>NC_058375.1:208207711-208510742 GCF_018350175.1 Felis catus | reverse complement strand
AACTGGAGATCAGTAGTCATCTTCCAATTTTTCTGTTATTTCTCCCTTGGATTTCATGGCACCTAAATTAAGAATCATTCTGAAATTCCAAAGAGGTGTCAATTTAAGGAGGACAGGAAGGTCTCTTGTTGAATTACAACAGTCCTTACATTACATCAAACAAGGAAGTTGTAAATAAACAAGAGAGTTGTTTACTCTAAATTCAAGATAGTTAACACTTGGATCTTATACTTATTATAAGCATAATAAGTATATTATTACATATACTTATATATATATAGTATATAATATTATAAGAAACTTGTTACTTGGATCATGATATTGAGCTACTTTACAGCAACTTTTGGGGCACGTGGGTGGCTCAGTCAGTTAAACGTTCAACTTCTGCTCAGGTCATGATTTCAGGGCCAGAGGGTTCGAGCCCCGCGACGGCTCTGTGCTGACAGCTCGGAACCTGGAGCCTGCTTCGGATTCTGTGTCTCCCTCTCTTTCTCTGCCCCTCCCCTGTTCGTACTTTGTCTCTCTCTGTCTCTCTCAAAACATAATAAACTTTAAAAAATTGTAGCAAGTTCTTTAAGACATTTTTTTCTAACTTAAAAAACAAATTATGCCAAAAAATTATCTTCGCGTCGTTCTGGTCATACCAAATAAGTTTTAAGTCATCTCAAAGACAACCCTAGAGATGCAATTCTCCTGCTTCAACATCTTTAATGGACCTACCTTGCCATATTTTTCGGTTTTGCATTCAACATCCTCCTTGATATTCCCTCAGCCTACTTTGCCACACATGGCCTCACGATATATCCTGTATCAATGATACAAACCACTTCTCCTTTTACACAACCTGCGTTCTTGTTCCTCAATTATCACTTCACACTCTCCCCTGCCAGTCTCCCTTGAACGAAGTACACCCGTCCTACTGAAAACATACATTTCTTCAAAGGCTAGCTCAAATGCCCTTTTACTTAAGAAGTATTCCTTAAGGCCGTCTGGTTGACCTCCATCTTTCTCCGTGTTCTTACTATGCCTTTAATTTTTGCCAGTACAATTGGTTGTATTTTAGAATTTTCCTCTACTTATCCATCTTTCCTATTATAAATTCATGTATCTTAGAACAAAGATATCATAGTTACTTAATTTCTAGCATTTATCTGTACCCACTCTTCCCAATAACAACTGTAATTGTTATGACACAGTTACTCAATAATGCCTGTTGAAGAAAAATAGTCTTAACAAGGATAAATCTTTCAGAATATAATTTTCTGAAATTTAAAAATGTCTCAGACTATCAGAAATGATTGTCCGAGTTGGGAATTTACATCTTTAGAGCAGTCTGGAGCTCCTTAGGAAGTAATGCAAATTTTGATTGCATTTACTTTTCATCAAGATGGCATGGCTGGTGAAGTTCACCACTGTCCGTAGACAGGTAAAGAACTAGAATTTCTTAATGTAGGTTTACCTTTGGGATTGGTTACAAATTGAAGAGAGGAACGTGGAGATAGAATAATGTTTTTACATTAAGAAAGCTACTTTGTAGAAAACAGGACTGGGGGAAGGAAATCACTTTGGGGAAAGTCTCATGAAATTCAATTATGTATCCTATAAAATTGAGATGCTTTTCGTATCCTAACAACCCGGCTAAATTTAACCTCTGGATCTTCTCAAGTCTGCCCTTAAGGAAATGCTGATCACACTATAAGATATACAAGGTGACTGTATAAGCAAATAACCTTTGGTCATTGCTGGTAGATTAAAAAAGGAAGTGAAAATAATGGCGTTTTGGAATTCTAAGTGTTTTAATAATGCATTGTCACAAATCCAAAAAAGCTATTAGAGGTTATTATTTTGGCTGGACTACCAGAACCCATAGAAAGTTGAACCTCTGGCATGCCATGCTGTTTTATTAAGGGACTTTTGATATGCATATGCAACAGTGCCTTTTAACTATCCCAATGGGTCATTTAGGGTCGCTCAAATTTTCTGGATTTTTTTCATTAAGTATTCTCTCTGAGATTCACTTAATAAGTAGAGCACATTGGTATCTCTAATGCACTAAGGTAGAGTATTAATTTAGGACAACTTGTATTTTAAATCAAGAATAACTGACCTGATTTTGCAAGAATTAGAAATTCCCATACAAATTAGACTGAATTCAAAGGAATGGATTTGACGACAGTGGCTTTATTTAACCGAATTCCTTCCTCTGGCCAGAGGGTACAAAGAAGCTCTGATCTAAAACCTTACTCTTCAACATACTTCCCATTAATTGTTCTATCATTTCTTACGTTCTCTTCTTTGGCTCCCCCTCATCGACTGTTCGCTGAATCACCTATGAATACACTGACTCCCTCGATATTCAATCAGATCTGCTATCATAATTTTAAAACATATTGACACCCTAAGGCCAGATCTCTAATTTGTTTACAATGATTGGATTCCCTGATGGCATCTCAAATTTGGCGAGTCAAAGTTCTTACTCTTTTCTTTCACAATTCAAACACTTTTCTTGTGAACTGTCCATGAAGAGTCATCTTCCACGCCTTCCACTATTTACAGAACGCTTTCTATATGAGGGTTTAAACTATAATTTTCTCCTCCACCTTCCAGTAAGTTTCTGCCGTGCCCTTTCCTGGATTACTCTGGCCGCGTCTTCCTGAACCTTGCACTTAGGACCGCTATTTTTTATGGCACGTTATTGTCATCTGTTTTTATCCCCAGATCATTCCTGGAAGAGTCTTAAATTAACATCTGATCACTAAGAATAAAAACAATAGAAACAATGGAATGATTAGAAATAAATGTCCCCAGCTCCAGGCTAAAGCTGCAACTGATTGTTGGATTTACTTCTAGCCAATGTGTCTTGTGGTCAATGGCAAAAAGCCAGCATACAAAAGATTTCTCAAGAGTTTAGAAGCTTATGAACTTCCTGGTGATCATGTTACTAATCCTGAGTTATGCCTCTGAATCACTTCACCTTTGAGAAAAATAATAATAAACACAGTTAATATCTTCCATCTTATTCTCAACATTAAAGATAGAGAGAGAGGGAGAGAGACTGGCTTCTGTTCCCAGGACTGTTACTTAAATGGCTGCACCATCATGTTCCTCATCGCTGTAGGGATTCCCCATCTCAGAATCTTCATACCCCATCCCCAGGACATAGGTTCTTCCCAGACTCTTGCACCCCATGGCACAGGCATTTAACACTTACTCTTTGCTGGCTTATGATAAACAACCTCTCTGTACCAGCCTTGCTTTGGCTCCAATTTGGATAGCACATTGGATTAAACTTCCTAGAGCATACGATTTTTTTATTAATGACTTATGTTCCCATAAATGCCTACGGGATTAATTTCAAATGTCCCTGGCTGAAATTCAAGGTTTACATATTCCCCCTACGACCTAAAATTTCAAAGAGTTTGAACTGCTTTGGGATTCTTTAAACATTTTTCTTTTTATAAATACCAGGATGGATAAGCCTTGACTTCAAGGCTTTAAATTTGATTTTCTAATTTGTTCCCGAATTTGTGGATCCTACTTCTCCTCAGAGACAGTTTGTCCTCCTCCACGAGACCATCTACAATTCTTCTAACTCTGATTTTCTTCCTGTTTTCTTTACAGAATTACATACTCTTCTGTTTTGAGCAGATGGAGGTGCCTCCTTCATATTACACACACACACACACACACACGCACACACACACACGCACGCGCACATTATGTATGTGTACCTCTCTTTTTATACTTAGGCCATAGATTGATTCTTTGATATACTAAGACTCTAAGCAAATTCATGCGGGGTTTTGTTATTCAAAGGATGGTCCAGGGACCGACAGCACCAGTAACATCTGGGAGCCTGTTGGAAATAAAGAATCTCAGAATTACTAAATCAGAATCTGTATTTGAACAAGATCCCCCAGTAATTTACATTAAATTTTGAGAAGTATTGCTTTGGAGGTAAGCTTCTAAAAGCACACTTATAATATAGGTACTTCACAAATGCTGAACATGACATATACAACATATGAAACATACTGCATGGTGCAGTTTTGTGTTTTTTGTTTTGGTCTGGTTTGTTTTCACAGACTCTTCCCTCCAAAGACATAGGCAGTGGTGGTTAAAATTGGTTCATACAGGCAAGCAACACCCAACTGTGAAAAGCTTAGAAAGTTTCTAAAATAGGTGTTAAACACAGGCACTTCTATTTATTTTTTTTAATTTTTTTAAGGGAAGACATTTTCTTTTCTTTTTTTTTTTTAATGTTTATTAATTTTTGAGAAAGAGACAGACAGAGCATGCGTGGGGAGGGACAGAGAGAGAGGGAGACCCAGAATCCAAAGCAGGTTCCAGGCTCCATGCTGTCAGCACAGAGCTCAACGTGGGGCTTGAACCCAGGAACAGCAGGATCACGACCTGAGTGGAAGTCAGACGCTTGACCGACTGAGCCACTCAGGCACCACAAACACAGGCACTTCTAAACATTAAATATACAAACTCACAAATAAATCATATTAAGAATAAAAGTAACATACTCAAAACTCATCAGTGCCCATTATTTTACTTATGTTACTATTATTTATATCTTGGATTCCCCGGCCCTATCTGTATAATATGATACTATAAGGATGTGTTTAATACCTCTTTTCAACTGTGCAATGAGTGACCTGTGGTTGGTAGCTTGAATTCAGTCACGATGGTAGTATTTACACCATGGAAATCCACAAATATTACAGTTCAGGTCTTGATTGAGTGTTTTGATTTTTCTGGATTTAGGAAAGTGATGGAGAAAACGATAATAATGTAAATGAACTTAAAAGTGTGTCATAAAATATACATTTGCATACATTTTCTTTTCCTAAGGATCCTGTTCAACATTTACCAACATATTGCTGGGTAAAGTCACAAGAAATAGAACGTTCCTACAATCAACAGAAACGTGGCACATTTTTTTTATGTAAAATCATTTTCGGACATCTATGGAAAGTAGAGTAACCCACCCTATAGGTTTTTATTAACTTATTTAGACTCAACTCAAAATTTTCTCTGAACATATATGGAGCTTCTCTAATACCACGCAATTATGAATTATTCCATAAACCTGTTCTGACCTCACATATTTATTAGAAAATCACGTAACCTCTCCAGGTTTCTTTTTCCCTCACTATAAAATGAGGAGTTTATATTCCATAAAGTGTCATGTTCTCCAAGACCATTTAATTCCCAGAGGACATTCTAAGCATGTAGGTTTATTAGCAACTGGGGCAAATGTCTCTTTCAGTTTCTCCTTGGGAAGTCAGTTCAGTATTGTGAAAGATACATCCGAAAACCTGGACCGGGAGATTTTAATTATAGACAAAATATGGGATTTACTCTCTAGCTCTGTCTACACAACGGCAAAAGAGCTGAATGAAATCCGTAAATGTTGACTCTTTAGGTACATAACTTAATCATTCAAACGGTAACCCTCACACATGACCAACTAAATGATTTCTCAATCTAGATTTGTGGAAGTAACATAAATACACACAAAAAACCAAAATGCCATTTTTACTTTCAGATTCAAGTAGAATATTGTTTCCCTACCCCATGTGGAATTTATACTCATAACGTGTAAGTCAAACAAAAGTTAGTTGCACTTCCTTCCTTCAGTCTTGTTTATGTTTTCAATATCAGCATTACTGTTGATTAACGTGACAAAGAGAAATTTAAGTTCCATTAGAGGAGGAACAGAGAGAAGATGGTATCATTTGAGGAAGTAGAATGAAGCTCATTAGTACACCATACTGTGAAGTGGTTACTTTGGTTTAGTTTCGCAACAGTCCAAGATTTGGCCAATAAAACAATTGTTAATTTGGGTAAACTTATATTCTTCACAGTGACATATTCCAAAATGCAAATAGTGAATACATTTGTTTGGTTCATTTATAATTGCTTGCTATGGTTTTCTATATATTCACAAATTTCTACCAGAGGTATGTATAAATTTAATATTCATGAAAAAATAGGAAAAAAAAGATTTATTCTAGACAATGAGTCCTAATGGACCCAGAACTGGAGTATCTGACAAAGATCATAAGTACTTTGTGGGGAAAAATTTTCCAGTTGTCCTGACCCTCACTCTTGGGTATATATTCAGAAAATAACAAATCTCTGAAACGGGTGATGGTTTGAAAAACAAAGGAGTAATACCATATTTATCTATTGTTAGCAAGGAGAGAGGTAGTTCATCTGCTTTCTTTCTGGAGAACTTATACTGAAATATTTAGGAGACAAAATTTAAATAAAAACAATAATTACTATTTAGATATAAATGTTTCAGAAAATGACAAACTTCCTGGATTTTTAAACAGCACCCACTGAACATATGTTGATAATTTGTCCCCTTCTTTTCTACCCAAAGTCAAAATTAAGAGCATCAGTCTTGTACCATGTTTGAAAATAGACTGATAGGTTTAGGGAACGATTTCATTTTAAAGGTTGCCTCTGTACCAAATGCTTTCCACCTCAGTGCACTTACGTGCCTTCCTCCCAATCAGTAACTGTCTTCTAGAGTCAGTGGGTTCACCACTGTAGATTACTCTGACATCACCCTTCCCTTGTCCACTCTTCTAATTGTCTACTTCTATTTTTTAATTTTTAATGTTTATTTGTGAGAGAGAGGGGGGAGCAAGGGCAGAGAGAGAGGGAGACACAGAACATGAAGCAGGCTCCAGGCTCTGAGCTGTCAGCACAGAGCCTGACGTGGGGCTCGAACCCACGAACCGTGAAATCATGACCTGAGCCAAAGCTGGAATGCTCAACCGAGTGAGCCACCCGGGCGCCCATCGAATTGTCTACTTATTTGCTGCCTGTTGAAAATGCATAGCCAAACATGCGACTCTTATCTCCAAATGAAAGTTAAGGAGAGCCAAGCGAGCATCCCAACAGACTAGTAGACCTGTGTGATTCTCAGAGGTGTGATGTCAAAGCTGGCTGATTTTCAACAGTTTCCTTCTCCTTGGGAGGCAGTATGATTCTTAGAAGCCAGGTTCTCAGGTTTCAAATCCAGGCTCTACCTCTTACTAGACATGTGATTTTAGGCAAATCACTTGACCCCCTAACTTTTACCTACTCCATACAGAAGACAAGGACAATATGGTAGCTCCCTCAAAGAATGGTGGGAAGATTACATATCCAGTAGAGAATACAATAAACCCTTGTTAAATGGTATTTCTTGCCATTATTTTTGACCTCTTGGATACATTCTGTAAGTGAAAATTAGCAGCTAAGTGATGTCGGGGTGCGTTTGGTATGTTTATACTGCATTTTAATGGATTCCTTGGAGCATTTTCACTGCCATGGAGAGACAATGGAGTCTGGCATTGAAGGCAAACAGAGCCAGGTTCAATCCCGGCCTTGACATTTGCTGCACACAATTGTGAGCAACTTACCCTCTCTCAGCTTGTTTTTCTCCTGTGGCAAATGAGGCAACATATTCACAGGGGCCGTTTGGAGAATAAGATAATGCCTTTATAGTAATGCCCCCACCTAGAACCCAGAACCTTGTGAAAAGTGGTTACTAGCATTCACCAAAATCAACTATAGACAAGCAAGTGTTTCAATGGGGAGGTTGCCCGGGATATTTCTATGAATGTGTTACTATAAGTCTAGTTCAGAGACCTACTCCCAATGAAAATAAGCTAAATTACTTCAAAATATGTTTAAATACAACCGTGCCTTGGTATTTTCTTGAACTCAGAGAGTGAAAAAAGCTATTTGAGACATAATATTGCTTTTAAAAAGTCTCAGCTATAGTCTTTTTAATCTATCATCACAGCAATATCCAAAGATCAAGGTCACAAAGGCAGGTTTTCTAAGCAACCAAAAAATTAAAATTCATCCAGACTGCACTGCTTCCCACACATTCATTCACACACACGAATATATAAACACCAGTACATAAACAGCTTCAGGTATGATTTTTAAACTGCAATGGCTTTGTTTGGGGACAACCAAGTTTATAGCATGTTCAATAATACAGACATGGTTTCCGCAGACATTTTCTGCAGAGTGGCTGGAGTCTGATTAATTTCCACGAACAGTGGAGGTTTGTTGAAATCCCTCCGTATTGAATGGAAGGTTGATCCTGAATAACGTTCTAACACATATTGTTGGCAAAGGTATGCATGCATGCTAGTTAGATTTAGCAACATTTTTGGCATCGTCATCTGAAAAGAAAGCATGCTTTACGTAAGACTCAGGTAAGATTGTATGTAAATATATACGCACACATATAAATATATACGCAAAGTCTTATGTCAAAGTTTTTCTAGTCTTTACAGTCCTGTGCTATCATTATGTGCCAGGTTTTTGCTTTTGTTTTTTCACTACAGTCCTGGTAAGGCATTGGCTATTAACATTTCAAAATGTAAGTGAGAAAGAACACACAATGCCCCGTATTTTGTGGGAAAGGAGAATTTCTCAGCAAGCATCCCCCCATGAGATGTTTTCCTTAGAATTGCTTTTTACCCACCAGAAATGCTGAGCATGCTTTTCCTCAAGCATGGCACAAATAGCAAGATCCAACGGAAATTAAAAAGAACCTGTACTGTGTATGCCAGACTTCAAGAAGGCACTTACGTCCTGCAATTTGGAGTTTCAAATTATCCTAATGAATAGGCCAAAGTGAAACCTAATGGGATTTTACTTTTATTTCTAGTAATTGGGGGAATGGATATACCTATGTTCACATCTAACATAGGGATAAGCAGACATGGAGAAAATAAGGAAGGACAGAGCTTTTCTATAGTAATATTTTAAAAAGTAGAATCTTACCAGATCTATTATGTTAGGCGCAAAAAAATCACATCACAAGTAACTTAAGGAAAATATACCAAGTTTTAAAACTGAATGTGCATTCTAAGACAGAAACACACAATGCAATCGCTTACCGCTTCTGTAATGCCTAATAGATAAGAAAGCTGCAATATATTTCATTGTGAAATCTTCAGAATGGCCTATTAGTTGTGAATTAACACTTTTCTCCTTACTTTAGTCTACTGAAATCAGAGTTTTGAAGTACCACCTGCCTGATTGATAGAAGAATTCTCAATATCAAAGTTAGAATTCAAGTATACATACAAACTGTTAAATTCATGGGTCACAGGAAATCGTTCCTTATCACAATCAGAGGAAGCTTTTCTTCGTGTCCTTCATGTCCTCAGAGCTTCTCCTCTTTCTCATTAGGATGGTGGATGTTGCTAGAATGACTAGATTACTTAGGTGATCATGGATTTGTGTATTGCTGATGAATTAATTTCCTAAAATGTCCCTTTGTCATGCCTCTTCTTCTCAATGATTTTCTATTTGCTGGATCTGAGTTTCTCCATTTATCATTCAATCACATCCTTAATCTGAATGCCAATACTTTGTCTGCTTGAACTGAACCTGTGACTCAAACTACCTTATTTCTGGGTTTATTTCTGTGTTTCTTCTCCTCTTCTGACCAGAGATACCAGTCATATTGGATTCAGAGCTCACTCGAATTTAGTATGGCCTCATCTTAACTTGATTATATCTACAAAGACCCTATTTTCAAAAGTCACATTCACAGGTACCAGGGGTTTAGGACTTCAACACGTCTTTTGGAGGGACATAATTCAACGCATAAAAAATACTCTTCTCTCAATGCTCAACATACGCCCCAACTCCATCAAGAAGGTACTTGTCATCTGTGTAGCTCATACTTCTCTAAATTTTCATAGACTGACTCACTGTAGGCATTAACTATGAAGGGTTTGTTCATCCCTCTATTCCAGGAACCTGGAATAGTGACTGATATGTAGTAAGAACTCGATAAGTATTCATTAAATGAATGCCTGTACTCAACAAATGAATCCATTTATGCCATATAATTCAGTTATTTTTTTTTGTACGCAATGACATAGTGGTACTTGCTTTATTTAAATTAATTGCTTTTCTAAAAGAATCTGAAGGACACTATTTTATCAATCTTCTATCCCAACAGGGTCACAGAGTCCAGCCTGGGATTCCCATGTGGCTGATAATCTGATAAATGCTTTACTAATTGATCGGTCTAGAAAAATCTGATTGAAAGGGAGTAAGACATCGGCAACCTATTTGGAAGCGTTAAGAAAACAAGTGGAAGTCTATTTCAGGCAGAAAAAGAGGCCACTGAGGTGAAAGCAAAGATGATCAGATTGATGACTAATGTTTTCTTTAGACCAAATATAACCTCTCCCAATATTATAAAAGGTAGCTGAGGAGGTATCCGGCTGATTAGAATTGTTGAGATCCCATCTGTTATCTAAAGACTTCAAGTTTTGATATTTTGGTAATACGTCTCTCTCTCTCCATTTGTATGTTTTATTAGAACAATGATATATGCCTGTTTATATACCTACCCAGTTTACTGCAAAACAGCATGTTAAAGTAGAAAATCATAAGAACAGCTCCCGCAGCCCTGCCTGTTAACTTTTCATAACTCCTAATCAGTTTCACAACGGGGAGCAGGGCAAGGCTCACACCTGGGGTCTTAAATATGACAAAGAATACTTGAAATAAGAGAATTAAAGTCATTTTCCCTCTTTGTGTTAATGTTTTGACTTAAGTAGTCTCTTTATCCCCCAAAGAAGGCCCAAATGCTCATTTTCTTAACCCTGAAGATATCTGCAAGATGTTACAGACATCCATGCCACCCACAGAAAATAAGCAAGATAAAAGAAACGGCACGAATTTCCCTAAGTCACAGATGGGGTAAAGGAAAACATGGTTTGGCAAGAGGGCATAAATCTTTTGCAAATGTTTGAAGGGAAAATGTTTTGAAGAAGTGGTATATTCAGAAAACATTGTGTATGTGTTATTTTTGTTCCCTTCTGTGTTGTGGGATGGCACACAAAGGGGGCAGGCTCCTCCCCAAGTTATCAAAGCTCTCTCTCCATTCAAGTGGCTGGTTAAGGCCACCAGCTCCATATTTGCAATGTAAATTAACAAACAACATGGTGCCTTCAATGGTACGTGAACCTTAATAAGCCTGCTGATTGCCTCTTTAGAGCGCAGTTATTTTTGTGCTTAAGGAATTGCTGAATGGTTGGGGAACTGCGTGTTTCACAAGAACCCCCATGATCGACACAAGTTATTGAGTGTGAAAAAGCACAGTGATTTTTGGTTGAGGAAGGAGCCCAGATTTTTGTCCCATTGAAATGCATTCATGGGATGTCAGATGCGTTTTTCAACAAAGCCCTCAAGCTCACACAGCAAGTCGTGTTGGCATGTGTAGGGGTCTAGGAAACACCCAACAGTAAAAATTCCTTCATGAGTCTGATCCAGAGGAGTAACAGGTAGACAGGTAGGTGCCCAGAGGATGACAGAATATACAAATGGGCCTACTGGCCCCGGAGCCAGGTTCATGAATATGTAGAAACCTACTTTGAGATAACAATCCTGGAGTTCAGGCAAAGGAGACGCCTTTGTTCCCACTATTGCAGAAAATCCACTCCCCATTTCTCATCCTTTTGCTCTTGATTTTATGGGAAAACTAAGTGAATTCACCATTCCCCTAAAAACAGTTCTTTTATGTACTCAAAATTGTATATTTCACTGCCTTCCACATATTGGATTCCCAAGTTCGTACCCTATCCAAGGGCGAGATGGAAATACTCACAACTTTTGCCAGTAATCGGATTAAAATCCTCTAAATAGCTCATCTCATGCCGAGTTTGCTGCACAAACACTATCCCAAAATGAGCTAAAGCATTTCAGAGAGCAAGCAGCAAAGAGAAAGAGAAGTATGCATTACAGGCAAATCAGACTGCGTTGCTCCTGGTACACAATCACTGATCATCTCTTCCCCTTTGCAAGATGAGCGCACATTTGTGCCTCACTGCCATGCTCTGACCATCCCCCAACCCACCCACCCGTGGGATGGAAAGACATTAGCAAGGAAGACAAAAATTGATCACTTTCTCTTAACCCGCACACTTACAAGAATCAGAAAATTTCACATTCATAAAGTTTTGGCTTCTCCTTATTCCAGAAGATCTGGAAACAACGGGATCAGTGGTCCTTGATGGACAAGCTGGGGGCAAAGCACAAGCTAGCACATCCCCCTCCCCACCCACCCCTGGGATATATGTGATATTCCCCAGGCTCTCCTGGCTGCCCAAGAACAAAGGAAAGGACAGAAAACAAATGGTAAACTGATGGAGATCACAGTCATACAGGACACGAGTCTCCATCAGTTTACAAATATCTTAGTAAGTTATAAGAAAAAGGCAATCTTATCAATAACCTAATCTCCTGAAACCTATAGACTCAGTTTCCTGGAGCCCCTAATATCACCCTCCCCTCCATAGGGATGTGGGGGAACAAAAGCAAGAAGGAAATGACAGGTAAAATTGTATTTCCTTATAACCCGCAGCCCATTGACAAACACTTGAGGCAAATACATACTAGAACATTTCTCTAGGAACCCCCTGCCATCCTCCTGTTAATGCCTTACTAGAGGGAAATCAACCTTGGCTGACAATAGCAAAGCCTCAGGTATCTTTGGATATCCTCTTTAGCATATCAAAGTCGCTCTGGAGGCCTCCCTCCTGTCTTTACCTCCTCCAATTCCGTAGTATATAACCAGTCGGTCTTCACAACCCCAGCCCAGCTCCTCCTGCCCACAGGTCCTATCCCGGTGCTTTAATAAAATCACCATTTTTGCACCCAAGACTTCCTCAAGAACTCTTTTTCTGGCTGTCCGCTCCAAACCCCACAAACCTCACCATCACCACGAGACCTCATCAGTCCTGATGCAGAAATAGGCTGGAGATGAGTTTGGTGCTGCCCCTTTATGGTGCATGTGCCCTCCAGGCAAGTGCAAACAGTGTCCCTTGCTGTTGGGTTAGAAGCAGAGTGCCTTCATCATTTACGCCCCCCCTCCTGGCTTCTCAAGGTTTTTGTTTTGTGTTGTTTTGTGTTGTATTGTTTCTGATGCAACAGATGTCTTCCTGCATCTTCTCCGCAGACCTGACCCTCTGCTTCTCTCCCAAGTATCATGGCATCAGGTCATGAAGCTGATTTTGAAGTAGTGTTACAGGATGCAGCACAGGAGGTTCCTCAGGCCAACACCTGGCCAACACCAGGGGAAGAGATGTGGAGGAGAAGGGCTGAGATGGGCAGGGGGAAAGGTCCAGCTGAGATGTGGTCTGGAGCTCAGAGGGCTGCGAGAAGTGTCCTGAGCTTGGCTTTTAAACCCCTGCAGCTAGTATCACTGGCCGTGGGCTGCCCCCTGCGGATGCACTCCCTATCGGGAAGGACCAGTTTAGAAGCCACTTTGCTCTCCCCTCCTCCCCCAGTCCCTCCCATCCAATCTAGCATTGGAGGTGTCATTGACAGGTCTTTGCTGTATTAGGACATCTGCTATGAGGACTCAAGCTTCTATAGCTCTGAAGTCACCAGGATGGCCTATGTCAGCTGTCTCTGGCTACAAGCAGAGTCCTCCATGATTCCTGAAATGTGCACCTGCTTATAATCCACAGGCAAACTGCTCTGCTTACTCGGCATCTGCCTGCTGCCCTAGCAACCGAATGCTTTCTGAGTCTCCTGGGAAAGACCCAAAGAGGGGTTTTCCGGGGGGTGGGGAGGGAAAGGACAGAGTGATATGGGAAATAATGACTCCATATGATTTCATTGAAAACAATTTGTCCAAATGGCATAATTAAGTATTGGTTTCATCTCTTGCTGGTGACTCTAGGGTACCCTGGGGGCAGGCCCCCCTGCCCTCAAGTGTTCACTATTACAAATAAAGCTCAGTAACACATTTTTTTAAGTAGGAAGATTTCTGAAGAATGGACCAAATTATTTGCACATAACCTGCTCATCAAAGAGATACTGAAGTTAAAAATATGTTTTAAAAAAAAAGTATGATTGATTGACTGATGACCTATTCCATTTGACAAAATTATTTCTGCAAATTTGCCATTCAGTAATCTGCTGCCAATCATTCCAAATGCCACAGGTGCAACTGGACTTTATCCCACTCCCCAGCACAAGTAGTCAAATTCATGTCCAGGGTTAGTGAGGTGTAGGCTGAAGCCTGTCCTTAACAATGATTCCTTGGAATTTAGAGTGGTGAGCCATCTTACATACAGGTAGGGCTGAGAGGCAAATTTCTAGATCACCAGTCTCTACCTACCCATTTCTCACCTGGCCTGCTTACTTCACTATGTACGTTACACATCCAGTCCCAGTAGGGTATCTGAGTTTGCATCTTCTGCTATAGGTCATTAGTCTATAGGGACCAGTTGAATACAAACACTTAATGGGGTACCTGGGTGGCTCAGTTAGTTGGGCCACCGATTTAGGCTCGGGTCATGATCTGGCAGTTTGTGAGTTCGAGCCCCACATCGGGCTCTGTGCTGACAGCTCAGAGCCTGGAGCCTACTTCGGATTCTGTGTCTCCCCCTCTCTCTACCCTTCCCCTGCTCACGCTCTGTGTCTCTCTGTCTCTCAATAACAAATAGAGGTTAAAAATTTTTTTTTCAATATAATCACTGAGATTGAATAGATTAAACAATGTAAGTCAACATTTTAAAATGCTCTTGACATGTACAGACACATGCTACTGAAACATAAAACGGGTCATTTTTAATTTTTTTCATGCACCAACTGAAGCTACTGGAAGGGGTTTTAAATAATATTCTGATTTGAATAGAACTCAGAATTACTAAAATCACTTGTATTGTCTTACATTCTGTTTCAGGTCATCCAGTTTTACAAAGCCAGGGATTTCAGATAGTTTAGGGAGAATCACATTTCTTTGGAGCTGGCCTGGAAATATATGATCTAATAAGATCAAGAAGATGAATAGCAGACATATTTCTTCCCTGACCCAAGTATAACATCATCAAAGTTATAAAGCCATTCATTGGGATGGAAGAGTTGGGAACTGGAGTCTTCTAGTCTGGGTGGATGCATTTGGTCGGGAAAAGAGGTTAAACTCATCAAGACACACAAAAAAAGGTGAAGTCAGATCTCAATGGAATGGTGATGGGGGCAATGGAGAGGACATGGCAAGAGAGTGAAAAATGAAAAGAAAGGAAGCATAGATATCCTTCATTTCATTCTTTAAATCCAAATGTTAGTCGTTTTTATGACTACAGACTTTTTAATTCAAGCTTGGTAACAATGACTGCCATGCATTTATTGAGAAATCTCTGGAGAAATACACATAGAATAGCAACTCTCATTAATTAAATCTTCATATTAATTAAGTAAACCTAGGCAAATGTACAGCCTACCTATACACAATATGCGTTTATATGTTCAACTTTATTTAATTAGATATTATATTTTTACAGGACGCACACGTAGACTTCAGGGGAGAAATCGCTTTCTAATTAGGACCCAGCATTTTAGAAATTTACATTGCTAACTAATTAGTGTTGATGTTGAGACACCCACATTTAATTATACTGCAATCTGTGGCAGAAGACGATACATGTATTGACTCAAACAAATAATACAACAAAGGTACAGACATTATTGTATTTCCTAAGTCCACAGTGACACTAGCTTAAAATTTGTGTAAAGTCTGTGATAATTGCTATTGCCACCAATGATTCGGAACCTTGTCCGTCTTCGGTAGCGATCTACGCACTATTAGCTATCGACAAAAAACACGATGATATGGTTTTTGTCAATGAACGTCTCCCATCTCCCATCCATGTAGAGTGATGGAATTTTGGACGTATCAATGGTAGGTAACAGATCCTTGGATCCCTTTTCTTGTCTTATGCTGGCTCTCAAAATAAAAATATGGTAGGAGATACAAAGCACAGAGCAGGGCGAAGACATCTGGGGCCCCATGAGGAAAAGTGCAAGGCGGAAGTTGTGAAGACTACATCTCCGTAAGTACAGAAAGAGACCAATTTCTCTTTCAAATCCGCTCTGCCTTCTACTCTCTGTGGTTTATTCCAGGAACAGATTTTTGTTTTCTACTGGTCCATTCCTAGTATATCCTGAAGTTCATTCTTTCTTCTCTAAAGTGTATCTTATTTTCAGCGAAGTGTTCAAAGACCCCTTTCCCAGGACCATGAGAAAAGATGGATGGAGGACCGTGCACCACAGGCTGGGTGGCAATTGCAGTGCCACGCCCGTATGGAAAGAAACCCCGACATGTTCCCAAGTCCCTGGCAAAGTTTGGCACAGACTTGTCTGGACCGGAACCTAACATAACCTAGCAAGACACCTCCTCACATAGGACAAATGGTTACGGCGCATCTGGCATTTATTTAGGGGAATTCATCATCAATTTTAAGTCTTTGCGTGGGGAAAAACAATTTTGATGGAGCATATGAACAAGCCGCACGGTGCCAGTGGGCAAATGATCACTGATGATTTCTTTGAAAAGAAATTTGGTTCACTTGATGGAGAAGCTCGTTTCTCTTTGAGTCACCAGAAGAGGCATGTTCATTTACTGCTGGGCACAATGAACCCATCTATGAATTCTAAATGCTAATTTTAAATTCTGGGGAGAGGGTCTAGCATGGAGCCCACCCTCTCTTCTGGCCATCTTACTCTAGAAAGAAAATAAGGAAGAGCTGAGATGGACACACTCAGACTCTTCCTTCCAAATGGATCAATT
The DNA here is from genome assembly GCF_018350175.1 of Felis catus. Classification (NCBI taxonomy): domain Eukaryota; kingdom Metazoa; phylum Chordata; class Mammalia; order Carnivora; family Felidae; genus Felis; species Felis catus. Next base: position 208,494,109 of record NC_058375.1, on the reverse strand, counting down.
GGAGAGTGGACGCACCCCTTCTGTGTTCAGAGACAGCCTAGAAATATTACACTCATGGGTCTCGCTCCACGGGAAGAGAATATCAGGATTAGAGAATCATTACCACCTCCCAACATGAAACTATAAATATATGACCAAATGTGGCTTCGTAACTTAAGAAACCCTCTAATGAAATAGAAAGATTTTAAAAATCAGATGTTGAGGGCTTTTTGATAATAATTTTGGCAAAGTAAATCATCAATGAAAATAATGTACCACGAGCAATATTAGCAAAAACTGTCATCTGAAATGTATCTAATTGATTAATAGAACATTGGTACCTTATTAATTGTAGATTATCCGTAAGGGAGGTTGGTATCCTCTTGGAATCTCTTAAAGGCTAATAATAACGAATGCTAAATAATGTCTATATAAAAAATATCGTCAACTGATTGCTTAGCATCAATTTCACAACTTAAGGGCAACTAAGACAGTGCCATCCTGAATCTTTTCACCCACCTCAATTGTTTATACCCTCTAAAGGTAATCACACCCCTCAGATACACCAAAATACAAACCTGAAAGAATTTACCCCAATCCATGCTTAATTAAAGCATGTGTTTCTCACTTTCAAATGTATATGTGCCTAGTTTTTCCAATTAAATTTCAATGTACTAAGATAGTTCAACGGAGGTTTACATTAGTCCGCAGACACAGTTCATCCCCTGATAGAAAGAGACAGTTTAGCTCGATGGACATTTAGTGTGCCTAAAAAATAGTACTATGTGAGCATCCAGTGCGGGGGGGGGGGGGGGTGCCACGTTAGTCACCGTGGGATACAATGATGAACAGGACACTCTAACTCTACCTTAACCCACATCCTAATCTGAATACTATGTGGCACCCATATTCTGGTGAGGAAGAAAACACAGGCAAATAACAAGAGCACAATGTAAAATTTAAATTAAAAAAAAGACATATTTAAAAAAATATACACACAGTTTAAAATCATTTCTATTAATAAGTAAAATCATTCAGCTTTATTAGATGCACTTTCTTTTTAAGGGGGGGGTGATACAATAGAGTAGGAGTAACTATAAATATCTCTCACCCTTCATTGACCCTACTCCTTGAAAATGGGAAAGAAGATGGATCTTTCTGTTTCCAAAAGGATACAAAGAAACTCAAAAGAGACTAAGTATGAGGTTAGGAAACTGGAAGAAGAGATGATGGATGCAAACTCTAATAGTGGCTTTCAAGGGAAGTGTGTTATTTTTATCGAAGAAAGGGACTGTTGTTATTCATCATCTCCCTACAGGTCTGCAGAGAAATTCATCAAGAATTAGTTTAGAACTAGATTGTATCTTCTTAACTAATTGATAAGAAGGAATGAAACATTTATATTTCCAATAAACCAAATATTTGTAAGTTGAAATTTGCAGCTGCTAAAGGTAGGACACCCAAGCATTTTTTAAAAGAGATACTTTTTTCATGTTTTTATTTATTTTTGAGACAGAGAGAGACAGCACATGAGCAGGGGAGGGGCAGAGAGAGAGGGAGACACAGAATCTGAAGCAGGCTCCAGGCTCTGAGCTGTCAGCACAGAGCCCGATGCGGGGCTCGAACCAATTAACTGTGAGATCATAACCTGAGCCAAAGTCAGACGCTTAACTGACTGAGCCACCCAGGCACCTGAGTTTTCTTCTTTAGTGTGAATCAAAGCTCAGAGATATGTTTCTCCAGTACAAAGCAGCATTACTTTGTCTGGCATTCAGATAAATCTAAGCCTTTGCTATGTTCTATTAAAAGAAAACATTTTAAACGATCTCCTTTTCTAAATGAAAGGATTAAAGCTATACAGACATTCATTTCATCAAAACATTTGCAATCCAATCTTACCTATAGACTCTGACTTATATTTTGAAATCTTTAACCAAGCTGCAAAGAATGCTTTAACCTATGTACATTTTCTTAAATGATCCCTTAAGTGAATCTCCTTTGTGCTTTGTATATTGCTTATTTTTTTCTCAATCATCAGTGGAAATTAGTTCAGTTGTAACATTTAATCAGGTAACTAAAGAAAAAGGAGGGAGAACTAAAGCTCAGCACATCACTTGCCAGAAAAACACCCTGGAAATGATTCCACATTATTTCTGCTCGATCAAACACTTGTTCTAGAAAACATCACATGTGGGTACTGTGGTCCTTGTAGACTCATTTGGGTATTAAGACCGCTGTTTTCCTTTCATGATGTTTAATACAGAAAAGCAAATGTTTCATTAGGCACTATCCTTATTCCTACCTGTCTGCCATATGACCTTTGGTTGTGGTTAACATAATAATGAATTACATTCATTTCTGTGTATTCACAAATACACTCTTGAGGCCAATAAAATGGCGCATATGGCATAATCGAATCATCTGTTCAATCATAATTATTATTATCTAAATGCATTCAGGCTGGTGGAAGTTGACAAGAGTCTGTGTTGTTCTTTGGACTCAGACTCAGGGGTTAATATGTTGTTCTGTTCCTTGGTTTAGGTTTAATGACACTTTCTTCTTTTCCTTATAGTTTATACATCAGCAGTTTCTGTAGTTCAGTGTTAGAGTTTTTGTCTGTTTATCTGATATTCAAAGATAACCACAATAAGAATTAAAGTGGGATTAATTCAAAGTGATTTTTTTCTTTTATCGGTGGAGGAGTGTGTTATTGAAAGATCGGCGGTCTCTTCTATACTCTACTTACAAGCATTAGCGTATCTTTAGCAACAAACCGGGGATCCTCTTTAAAAGAAAATTAGCAATTGACATGAAATCTATATAATAATATACTGTTCTGCATTAATTTGAGGGCTGAGTAGAGAGCAACAGTAGGTACATGACAGTGATTGGTAGAGGAAAAGCAAAGAAAGTACACTGCATTCACTCTGGAACAGTGTTGGACCAGTGCCAGGCACATACCAGGGTCTTGATCAATATATAATGAATCAATGAAGAAAGGAGGAATGGCAGCCAGGGGCAGACACAGAAAATCAAGCCAAAATCGTGTTCTCGGTCTCCGAGGAGAAGATGCCAGGATGCAAGTCAGACAAGTATCAGATCTTGGGCTATGAATCAGAGCCAACAGGAGAAACTATCAGTGACAAATGGGGCATCAGGAGATGTGATCTCATGAACAAAGTCTGGGCAGGACCTCCACTGGGCCACATCTGGTGGTTTTTTGTTTTGTTTTGTTTTGTTTTGTTCTGTTTTGTTTAAAGCAGCAGTGTAAGCCCATTCGTCATTGAGCAGAGCACAGTCATGAAAATGTAATGTGTGGCAAATGTCTTTCAACTGAAAACTCCACCAACAAAGCAATTAAGGTGGTTGTTTCTGTATGCTTGGATTCTAGGAGGTCAACCTTCCTGGTAAATAAATATGTTCATTTTCATATGGACCAGGGCCTCTGAAAACCCAAGAGAGTCTCACATGATTCATGATTAAGAGAGCAGACCCATCACAAGACTCTTCCAGCGTTATTTTCTAATGATAGGTTTATGCCTTACTTAATCCATATTGAAATCTTAAGACTTGTTGATAATCTTAAATCAGTTTAGTGAATGCAGAGCCTCTAACCTAAGTGTAGAAGAGGAAAACGGTTTTCCCCACTGCTCTCGGTGTCCATGACTGTCTATGAAAATTAAATTGACAGATTAGTGGCAAAGAAGCACCCAAATTTATGGACTATAAGTTTAACATGATATGGGAGCCTTCCTGAGGAAATTCAGACCTAAAGAAATGGCAAAACCCACTTCCTTTTATATGAGTTTGAGAAAAGTAAGGCAGTTGAGGAACCATGCCTAACTATGTGGGAGAGGGTAAAAGAAAATAAGAATTATTTAACAAGGTCTGTTTGTATAGAATTCTTTCAGACTCAAGGTCTCATCCTTGACGATGAGTGTCTTTTAATCTTCCCAATACACAAGGTCCAAGGTGCCTTTGAACATGAGAGTTGTATCTCCTGCTTTCTGGTAGGTCAAAATGCCCTGGTTGTACCTGCTGGTTCACAAGTGCCTTTAACTCAAAATGGCCAATATATCAAAATGGAAGATCTGGAACTCAGATGCTCTGAACTCCTTCAGAAGCAACGCACTTCTCAAACATGTCCCCCAAGTAATCTGAAGACTGGAGGAGGGTGCAAGTCTGATCCCAGAGGAGGGAAGAAATGTGTGAGAAGACCCTAACACCCACCGGTGTTTAATTTAGTTCCCCTGCAGATCTATGGCAATGTTTCCTTCAGCACACATCATCTCGAAAATACACAAATAATAAAAGGCTTGAGGAAGGACATCATGTTTATTCTCATTTTATGTAGCATAATCACACTTGTGCATCAAATCAAGGACATTTATACCTCAGTTTCAGAGAAACTCGTTCCCTATCTGGCCCATAACTGATAAAATGATGTGATCAATTATGAGGAAATCATAGTTGGAATATTTATGGAAGGGGGCATGCTACTCATCATTTCTCGGGCTTTTTGGCATGAAATCGTGTCTTGCACAGATTATATACAGCTGAGAATGTGAATCCGGATATGGACCTAGGTCAGAGTTTCATGATTTGAATGTGTACTGCGAAGTGTTAAAATAATTACTCAACAAAGTCAAGTGTATCAGTTTCCTATCGCCCCTGTGATAAATGGCCATCAACACAGTGGCGAAGACCACCCGAATTTATTTTCTTACACTTCTGGAGTTCGGAATTCTGAAACGGGTCTTGCCGGTTAACATTAAGATGCCTGCGGGTCTTTTTAGAGACTTCAGGAGAAAATCGGTTCTCTTATCTTTTCCAACTCCACAGGCCGCCCCTTCTCCTTCATTTAAGGCCCCTTCCTCTATCTTTGAAGCCTGCAATGGATGGTTAGAGCCTTGCCCAGGCCCCACCCCTCTGACTCTTCCTCCTCTTCCTTCTGCATTTAAGGACCCTTGTGATTACACTGCGTGCATCTAGGTAATACAGAAATCTTCTTATTTCCCAGGCACCTCTTAGCAACCCTAATTCCACCTGTAACCTCGATTCCACTCTGCTCTATAATATAACATATTCAGAGTTTCCATGATTAGGACATGGGCATCTTTGGGAGGCCATTGTTCTGACGACCACGCTAAAGTTCAAGTCAATATCACCACCAAAACTGAAATCCTGGGTAGTAGAAAATACCTGCAATCTTATGAAAAAATTATGATTGAGTTTTCTTTCTATAAGTATATTTGTGAAAATTTTAAAGTTTGACATTGGAACCCAAAAGCATTAATTTCTTTATTTAAAAAAATTAACAGATTGGCACTTTTCCTGGAATCTGTCTTCTGTGATCTTAAAGAAATTACACACCGGAAGTTCTAAAACAGTAATTAAAAGCTGTTTTATTGGCTGAAATGTTAAAATAATTGCCTTAGAATTATGCTACCTCATTCTGGTTTTTTTCTACTCTGTACATGTATTTATTCTTCTATGCATGAATTATCACAAGCCGGATTTCATATTCTTCAATGGAATTCTTCCATATCATGTGCAAGCTTGCAAGAAGGAACAGAGTCTTAGGTCCTACTCAGCTGAATCAGAATCCGTATTTTTACAAGATCCTTGGCTGATTTGTGAGCAATTAATGTATGAGAAGCACTGATATAGCAGAGTCTCTTACTTAATGTAAACATTTATCTTAGCTGTCAGTATGTTTCCCTGTTAACTGTTTCAAAGGCCTTCATTAATATTTTATGCATAAAATTAACAGCTTTCCTATCATATTTTAATTTGTACAATAATAAATAAACATTCGTACTTCCCATCGCTGATCCACTTTTCAATCTCTAAAGACAGAGAAGAACTTACACCCTGACTTACATCTAGCCTGCTCATCTATATTTGAAAGTGAATATACCAGAGTGTTGAATGCTGTGCCTCATTTGATCACTGAGCTGGGTACACGATTTGGATTTGAAAGTATCCTAAAAAGTCTCAAGGGCTGATTACACCCAGATTTTAAAATTCTGGGAATTGCACTGAAAAAGGCATTTGGCTACCCGGCCTTCCAAAGGCCAACGACAAAGCCAAAGCTGAATTAGATTTTAATGTAACACTAAGGTTGAAACTGAATTGTGGTGTGTGTGCATGTATGTGTTTTAGCAGATTTTATTGTCCCTTTTAACGCCGATTTGGAAAGGAAACAAATCAAAATAAACAATAAGAGAAAATTAATCAACTTAACACCCTAGGCAATCGTTGGCTGCTTCACTGAGAACAAATCAAATTCAGTGAGAAACTCTAAAGTTGTCCTTACATATCTGAGAGGCTGTCAAATAAAAGAGGAAGGAAAAAACTATACAATATAGCCCTCGGGAGTAAAACTTGAGACAATGTGAAGAAGTTACAGGAAGAAGGATTTCATTCGTCTTAAGAAATAACTTTGCAACCATCTAAGAGAGCTAGCTATCCAAGGATAAGATGGCTGCCTTGGGACCTAATGAATTATCTTCTGCCTGAGGTGCTTCGCTTTAGGCAAAATGACCCTTTGAAATGAGATCTGCAGAGGGGACTCAAGTTTCATTTGGATGATTAATAATAATGGCTAACATTTATTGAGCCTCTCCTAAGAGTCTGGTGCAATGCGGATGTAACTTACAACCCTAATTTGCTTACTCACAACTCCATTAGATGGGTGCTTCTGGTTTCTCCATTTTAAACAGAGGCTCAGAGAAGTTAAAAGACTTCATCTAAATTGTGCCCGTAGTGAATGGCAGGAACAGAATTTGAATCCAAGTCCCTTGGATTATAGATACTTGGAATGAAGCAGAATAGACTTGGACCCTCATGGTCCCTCAACCAGAACAATGCTTCTTGGTAATTTGTGCCAAAAGGCCTAGGACGACTCCAACTTTTAAGAGGATGTTTTACATTTTACTGCTTCCAAGTTATTTGACGTGAGTAAATCATTCAATATTTCCCAGGACTATTTACGGATATGTGTGTGTATACTTGCAACTATAGCTATAGATAATAGAGAATAGAGACAAGAAAGTGGTGGTTGGTTTCCCTACTGCACAGTGATTAAGAGGATTAAACAAGTGAATGGGAAGCAACTTAAGAGCACGTGGTTTCGAAGGAGTTCATGAAATGTTTGTTGAATGACTGTACAAATGAATAAACTTTCCTTTCTTGACATATCATATAACGGAGTTTTGAAGCCAAAGAAAAAAAAAACACATGATTTTGCCCATTATTTTATGTTCTATTTATTTAATGCCACAGAAATTTGTAGCTGAGTAAAATGAGCAACGTGGGCTGTGTGAGCTTTTGTGATCAATTTGAACTGGAATTAGCCAGCCGTTCCTATCAGCTATAAAGTGTTCCACCTGTTACTTTAAATTACAGTGTTGGTAATGGGTTCTATAAAGTATACATCATCTGTTCAGTGTGGTAAATGCATTCATCCTGTATTATATATATATATATATATATATATATATATATATATATATTTTAAAGGCAAAGCAATAATTTCCAGCCTCTAAATGACTCTTACAGATAGTGATGGCGTTTCGCCAGATCTAAATCTTCATAGTATAATAACAATAATAAAGAAAAAAACCTCAGTTTTGTTTCAGTGCAATGAAGTAATTCTCTGTATTAAAACAGGTGCATTTTGTGTTCCTGCATATGTAATTATGAACACAAGTTAAGTGATAATATTGTAAGATCAAGGGCATTTAAAATAAAATAAAGGCTTTTGTCAGTCACCATGGACAAGAACACACAGTGAGGAGAGTTCTAAATGGATTCCAATGACTTCTTATCTTTCTGGTGACTGGTGGTTGGATTTTTTTGTCCCTAATGTTTCCTCATTGTACTCACCCATTCTTGCCAATACCAAAAAATTAAACCCTTCCGTAACCTGGGTCCAACCTTTCTTTATAATTTAATTGATTAATTTTATTATTCCTTTTAGCATTTGCATAAGTGACTTACTGTTTTTGCTATCTCATATTTAGTCATCCTTTATGTGGTCCTGGCATGCTTATATTGCTTTTTGGACCTCCCCTGCCCTCTTCTGCATGGTATTTTCTCACCTGCTGCAAGGGTATTCATTCAGGCTTGGCCAAAACCTAAGTCTTCTGAAGTCTCCTGGCCATAGATGGTTTAAGGATGATCAGTGAAAACCACTACCTGGAAGAAGACTGCTCTTTCTACTGGTCTTCAACTGGGAGGTTTTAGATACCCCATGGTGCCTGAGAGATGGCAGAAATCCAGAGAGACAGAGTCCTAACAGTTACAAGATTAATACTTGTGGAGCATTCACAGAGTGACAGGCAGTGTTGCGAGCACTACACGTGTAAATACGCTGTTTTGTTGGTTGCGACAATCACATGCAGTTGAGGAAACTGAGGTACACAGTCTTTAGGGGTGCCAAAGAACACACCATTATCGAGGGACAGAACCGGGGTTTGAACCCGAGGAGGTGGCTCGTCTTAACCATTCCCTTCTCTGGCCTCTTCAAGTGCCATCATTTGAGCTGAAGCCAGGTGGGTCACTGTAGATTTTATTCCATTGAGCTAAATAATCCCACTGAGACATTTCGACTTGGGTTTGCCATCAGTGCCAAAAACCAGACCAGACTCCTCAGAAACACAATGTGTCTCATGAGTTTCACTCTTCGTATTTACTGACTTTAGAAATACTCCACCAAACCTATTCTTTCTAGCTGAACGTTTTCTACCAAGTCCGGTTTCCAACATGAAGCCTTTGCTTGCCCCCTCCAGCCTACAGGATTGCTCCCTACTTAGCACCTATAAACCTACATCAAGGTACAGTTGGTTGTTATCTCGTTCACATATTGAATTTTGCGTTACTTCTAATGCCCACATCATTTTGCCCCCAAATAAAATACATGTCTTGAAGGTAAAGGCCAAGACCGTGTATTGTGTTTTCACTGATTCTTCAGGGTGAATCCTACAAAATCCTTACACTTCCTTTTTATGCTGATAAGTAAAGAATAGGCACATTAATTCGAGTATTTTATGAAAAGAGAGGTATCCCCTTGAATAATCTAACACATTTGTTAGGTGTCAGATTATCAGAACTATTTATGGTAGCTAGAAAAAATAGGAGTTTGGCCTTGGGGCTATGTATTGTGCATTTCAAAATGGAAATGGACTTTACTACATGTTGTTTCATCTGATTCTCACAACTGCCTGGTGAGGTCAGTGCTTATCACTTCCCCAAGATGGTCAAAGGAAATCAGATTCAAGGATAAAAGACTGCCAGTGCGTGAACATCTACCATTACAACGTAAACTTTTGCATGTGCACCCTAACTGATTCTCCTCTTCCATTTGATTATTTTATGGCCAGCAGAGTATTCGTCACATAGTCAGTGCTCAATAAATATGTATTTGTTTGACTGGCTCTTATCCCCCTTCATCACTAAAAATATGTTCAGTGTGTTGTGTTGGATACTCCAAGAGACAACGAGGTGGTATAACAGACATTTCCACTGTCCCCTAGGAATTCAGCATTGCAGTTTGCGCAGAAATGATCTACTATAAACACATACATGTCCTTTTCATGCTCCAGAGTTGGTGCGGATCTGAATGTATACCAACCACAAGGGCAACACGTAGAAACAATGCCCACAGTGTGCAAACCAACTTGAAAATTAACAGCCTAAAAACTTAGACATTGTTCATGGAATCCCTGCTGGCTAATTTTGATTCTGGAGCACGACAAAGACGAGGGCTTGCCACCATTCAGTGCTTCTGAATAGCAATGATCAGTTTGGAATCAATTGCTGGAAGCTTGGATTCCAAGCTTGGAAGCTTGGAAGGTGTAACTTAAAGTTAGAGCCCTCTTGGAGGAGAGGAGAACCAGCATACATGGGGATTTAGAACTGGGTGCGTCCGCAAGAACTGTAAACACATATATTAACTGAGTTCTAGAAATAAATAATTCAGAAGCATTCATGACCCATAACTTTAGTAAAAGAGGCTTATTTACAGGTTAATTCATTCTTTCAGTTCCTTTTTTTTTTTTTGATGTTTATTTTGAGAGAGAAGGAGAGAGAGAGAGACAGAGAGGCAGAGAGAGAGGGAGACAGAGAATCTGAAGCAGGTTCTGCCCTATCAGCACAAAACCCGATGTGGGTCTGGGGCTAGAACCCACGAACTGCGAGATCATAACCTGAAGGGAAGTCAGATGCTCCACCAACTGAGCCACCCAGGGGGCTTACACTTCCTTTTTCTACTGATAAGTAAAGAATAGGCACATTAATTCGAGTATTTTATGAAAAGAGAGGTATCCCCTTGAATAACCTAAGATCCTGCTCCTCCTTCCCCCAGCCCCTAAATATTTCAATTTAAATACATCTCCCTCTGTTTCCTACAATTCCTCTGCTCTCTGTTAAGTGTGACCCGCCACCATCAGAGCCATGTCACTTTCTCCTGATCTTTAACGATTATTGATGACTGTCCCTGGATTACAGCTTGTGTCCTCAAAAGCAGGGGGCGGTGTGTTAATTGCCTGGAAAGATTCCAACTCCTCCACTTGGCCTGCTGTCTCTCTCTCTCCTTTTTTTTTTTTTTTTTTTTTTTTTTTTTTTTTTTTTTGCTTTTCTACCAGAATGCCTTCTTTCCTCTGCTTCCACGGTGCTGAATCTCTTAGTAACCGACTGCCACCGTGCACTTGTATTTTGCCAGTAAAGCTGAAAAGGCCAATCTCAGGTGGCAACAAACTGGGACAGCTTCGGGTTCATTTGCTTTTCTATCACAAGTTCAGTCTTGGTAAATTCCACTTCACATGGAATCCCCTCCCGAGTTCTTTTTAAACTAAAGATCACACCGAAGAACAACAAGAACATTCACAGAAATTACATTTGTTTGAACAGCTGTTTGGAACTGCGCTCACTGTATCCAGAATCTTCTTTTATAATCTCTTGGTCAGGGGGCTACAAGTTCAAACTGCTGATATTGAATTAGGCATAAATGAGGCAGTCGAATGTAGAAGACATCGATTTTACCATTCCCCAGCCATTTCCGAGTTCCTTCTAGGTTAGTGCTCTGAGTATCATAGATTTCTTGTATTTGATCTTTCAACCTCATTTTTAATCTAGTCATTTGTCTGATTCTTTCATCCATTCTATATTAGTCTAAAGAATTGATAGTAGATTTGAGGTCCTAACCTTCCAGTATGGAAGGTACTCAACATTCTTCTTCTTTTTTAATGTTTATTTATTTTTGAGAGACAGAGAGAGACAGAGCATGAGCAGGGGAGGGGCAGAGAGAGAAGGAGACGCAGTATCCGAAGCAGGCTCCAGGCTCCGAGCTGTCAGCACAGAGCCTAATGCAGGGCTCAAATCCACAAACCACGAGATCATGACCTGAGCTGAAATCGAACCCTTAACGGACTAAGCCACCCAGTTGCCCCATTCACATTAGTCTTATTTATATTTTCTTATTTGTAGTGGCTCTTCAGTGTTAGCATCCTTCAGCAGGTTTGGGGGTTATGACGCAAATGACTTTATTCATAGATAACGTATATTGTTTTTTCTAAACACTGATTATTTACTTATTTAAATCATGTGCACGCAAGGATGGGAGGGGCAGAGAGAGAGAAGGAGAGAGAGAATCCCAAGCCAGCTCTGCACTCTCAGCCCAGAGCCTAGAGTGGGGTTCAATCTCAAGAACAGTGAGATCATGACCTGAGCCTAAACCACTCCTGTAAATTGTTTTAATAGCAAAGTCTCAAGGTTTATGTAATAGAGTTGGTCTTTTTTGGATGTTAGTATCAAATATGTTAGGATACTTTAAGATCCACAGGTTTAATATATAAACAGCTTTACAAATACAAATTACGGTAGAAAACAAACATGTTTTTAAGCAAACCTGAGGGAGGTTAAGTGATCTCTTTTGGAAATGACAGAACAATGGGGTCCAAAGCTGGGTGAAAGGGAACAGTTTCAGCAAGAAGTACCCTGACAGCCTTCCGTGTCGCCCTCTCTAGGCCGCACGGGGCAAGGCTGGACCACAGTCTTACTGGAGTCCTAGCACAACTCCCTGCCATGTCTGTGTGGTGAGGACCTGCCTTGAACCCCACCTCAGGCTGGAGATGTGGAGTTGCATGGAAGTCTGCAAAACTGCTTGGCTATAGTTTCGTGTTGGCTTCTCAGTGGAAAACACACTGCTCTCACCGTCTTGCAAATGGTGTCTCTGGTTCAGAGTCGTACTGTGGGACCAGAAACATGGAGAGCAAACACCGCACCGATCTTGACTTTGCTGTCTGTATAAGTGATAAACTGTCTGAATCCATTTGGACTCATTGTCTCCTTAGCAGCCAAACGTAACGGCTGCAGTGGTAATCCTGGTGGACCTGTTAATCACCCTGCTGCTGTGTATGAACGGCTTTACCACTTAACAGGAACATTTCCATCGCCTTGAAGTATATGCTGTTTTTACTAAATCAATGTGACATAATTGGATCTTACAATGAATTGCTAAGCACTAAAACTTGTTCACATTTGTAGGCACCGCAGTATTGGGTCTTCTCATTTCTATCCCCTCTTTAGTTACTATTTCCTTCCTCTCTGTGTTGTAAGTTCATATTTTGTCTCTCTTAACTTAGTTGGTAATGTAATTATTTTTTCACATCTCCATCTACCCAGTGTAATAAGTTATTCAAGAGAATTGCTTGTTTCTGTATCCCAGATTCAACAGAGTATATTCGATGGAATGAATGGGTAGATGAATGAATGAATGAACGAATGAACAACAATGGCAACTAATCTTCATTAATGCTTCCTAAGGCCCATTTACTTTCTAAGTCACTTAATTATGTAATTATCACAAAAACTCCAGAAGTTTGGCACTAGCTTTATAGATGAGGAAATTTAGACAAAGAAAGTTTATTAGCCTAAGATAAGATTGAATGTCAGTACTAATAAGTATATAACAAATTTTTCAAAACATACTAAGAAAAATTATTTAACTTGCATTTATATTTCATATATTTCTTTAACGAAGACACTTTAGCCTTAATATCTTCTTTCCAATATTTTATATAACACTGTAATACGTTTTTATTTTATTTTATTTACTTATTTATTTTAAAATGTTTATTTATATATTTTGAGAGAGAGAGAGAGAAAGAGCAGGTGAAGGGCAGAGAGAGAGAGGGAGAGAGAGAATCCCAAGCAGGGTCCGGATTGTGAGATCATGACCCAAGTTTCCTGATGTATAACCAACTGAGCCACCCAGGAGCCTCGAATTCATTTTTATTTTAGTGCAATACCAAATTGGGCTGCTCAGATTTTAAGTCCTGTACGTATGAATGTATGTATACATATACATGTATATATACATATATTTTTAATACCATCTTAAAAGGTATCACAGGTCACATAAATCACATTTTGGCCATTCACATGAGAATTCAGTTAATGCAAACCCAATATACATATCACTCAGTAGACTAAAATATATAAATCGTACACCCAGTGTGAAAAAGTGGTCAAGTGAGAGAGAAGCGCTATTTTTTTTCCAGATGGTCCTCTGAAAACTTTGTTATTCTATCATTCTAAGATCTGCTCCCTGGCTTCACAGAAATCCAAACTCTAATTAAGCACTGGAACTGTCAGTGAATTGGGGTGATTTTTATGTTCAATTGATACAGTTCTTGTTATTCTTTAAAATATTAAAAGAACAAAATTTTGATGTGTTTTAGCAATCTGGGGAAGGTAGGATTTTGGCAAAATTGTGCACAGAAAATAAGTCAACATTTTCTAGCTGAAACATCTGACGATGTTATGAGTAACCCAAACATTTGTAATGTTTTGCCACAGAAAATGTCAGTGATATACGTCTATAATATTTGTTTTGCAAAATGCAAAAGTTTTTATAAATTAGGTTATATGAACATCATTAAAGTACCAAGTGACATAGCTCTTAGCTAGGTCTATAACAAAAAATGTGGACCAACTTTTTTTTATTCCACATGTTTTATGCTGGTAAAGGGAGAGAAGAAGAAAATATCCCAGATTTTCATCATTTCCTTCCTCAACTTTACGGGAGAAGCAGATGAATGACATAAGTAAGTAGTGTCATCTTTGCACATGTTTTTATGTGTATTATTAGCATTTCCAAACTAGTTTGGAAAAACATTAGTGTTTATAAAACTCCCCGTGATTGTAGGATAGGTTGGCAACAAAATGATGTGAAGGTAATATTTTTCCAACAACTGGCCAATGACCGGAGCCAACTCAGACATCCGCTTTCCCTCCCTCACCATCATGTAAATTCTACAGATCCTTTATTACAAGATAACTAATCATATCCCTCAAAAAGTTTACTCTAAGTAAATTAATTGAAAGCATAATATTCCCTTAAATTTGATTCCTACATCTTGTGCTACCATGTCCCAGGTGTGTGTGTGTGTGTGTGTGTGTGTGTGTGTGTGTGTGTGTAAAATCAATAAATCAAATAACTCAGGTATGTATAGGTTTCTACACAAATCTATTTGGGAAGATTTCACTTTTTAGAAGCACTTCTGTCTGTATTACAATTTTATATTCATATATGTTCACATCACTTTAAAATACCACAGATGGCATGTGCGCTAAGAGAAAGAAATAGTGAACTCAAGGAAGACGTAGTTGCCAGTGCGCATAATTTAATTCATACTGATTCTGGTTAAGTTGGTATAGAATTAGACTCCACATGTTGAATTTCTATAGGCAGTGTTGATGCCATTATGAAGGCAGGAAACAAATCTCTCTGGGAATCAATGGCTTGCACGGTAATTTTTTCTGAGTGGTTGGTGGCCATTTGAACATATATAGTTTCAACCTTTCAAACTAATTCCAAGGTTATTTGAAAAAATTACAACCTGAGCAGAGGATTGCCATTCGGTGTTTCACCCATTCAATATGGAACTACCCACTGAGATCATCTGAATCCAGCTAGCAGCTGCCATCTTGGCTTGACACAAGACCGTACAAAGGAATGTGTAAAACTTCCTGGGAACTGACAGATCACACGAGGCCAATAATGTGATCTCTGTAAACGTTTGTTAATTCAGTTGGATAGATGGCCCGTGACTATTGCTCTTCAGTCTGAGCTCACATCTCATAAAGGGACCTCACCAGTCCAAAGGGAAAGGGATCAAACCCGTATGCGACCATTACTCTACAGCTGTTTCTCAAAAGAAAACTCAAAACTCTCGAGTAGTATTTATATAAAATTCCCAGAAAAAAAAATAGTTGGTCTAGCGATTAATGGGCCTTGTCATTATTTTACAGGTAGTTTCTTGTAAGTGTGGTTCTATTTTTAACAGGAATATGCCATATCCCTCCCCCCTCCTTTTCTTTTTTTTTTTTTTTTTTTTTTTTTTTTTTTGCCATGGAGCCATATATGCATCAGAACCATCATTTTATACCACATTCAGAGATTGGCTCTGCTCAAACAAAAGCACTGATGTGTAAAGAAATCAGTTTGCATGAACATCAGAGTAGTCTTGACTTGGCACTTATGTCTACTCCCAGAGCCGTGGGTCTGGGGCCTTAAAATTCTGCATGAGAACGCGTTAGAAAAGACAGGAAGGGAAGAAGCTAATATTTAAGTATGCTCGGTAGATATTTTCATTTGGTTATCTCATTGAAGCCTACTACAACTCTGTCAGGTTGGTAGTTACCTCTATTTCCTAAGTGAAGAAACTAAGTCCCAAAAAAACCCATGATTGGCTCAGGTTTAGTAGCAGATGAGTGATTTGAGCCCAGAATTTTCTGACACCAAAGACTTTCAAGGTAGCAACAATGTGGGTTGGGGCCAACATGGGCTCTCTCAGTTAAGTTTGAAGAATGCTAGCACGGTGGAGTAAAAATGATTTATTTCTTGTGCACCCTCGGTGTATACAGCCCTTGGGTCAGTATGAACTACAGTATCACTCTGAGCACCTGTAACGCAGTCACCGGCCTAGGTTCTCCTGCCCGGATGCTCATTTGCCTTTGCTGCGTAAGCTCGCTCTTTTCCTTCTGGGGTTCTGAGTTCCCTCAAGCTACCTTTTGACCTTAGCCAGGCTTTATACAATAAACCCTTGGTTTGCAAACATAATTCATTCCAGGAACCTGCCTCTAATCCAAAGCACTTGTATATTAAAGCGAATTTCAAGATCCATTGGCTCCGTGGTGATCGTGTGACATTTGGTGCCACATACTACTTGTAATGCAAGAAGATATCACTCATCTATCAAGTTAAAATTCATCAGAGATATTTGCTCGTCCTACGGATTACTCACAGAACAAGTTACTCGCAATCCAAGGTTTTACTGTAATTTGTTCCTTGATGCATAGAATTCCCGTAGGTGTATGAAACTACTCCTCTTTCTCATCAAGATCTCAGCCCCGGTCTAACGTAACTTATTGACATTCGTGTCCTGTTGTTCCAATCCTACCCTTTGATTCCTGTTACTTCCTGGCTCCTGACTATTTTTCTAAAATTTATTCTGATGCTTCTCAATATTTGTGTCTTTTGGATTCTTACCTGATTACCTCAATCAATCATCTTGCTTTGACCCAGCATATCTAGGGCTCCATTTCTCCAATCTCTAGGTCCCAGATGACCTTGGACATATTCTGCTGGGATTTCTGAGCAGGTCTGCTAATCCCCTTGCTCTCTGTTCATTCCCTACTCTTTGCTTTAGCCTTAGCTTTATTTTCTGATCCTAGACCCCTACCTTGTGCTCCTAATCCACTCTGTCACATAATCCTTACACAGACATCATGCATATGCTCTTTATATCTTTCACTAGTTGAGGTATTTTTGTTAGAATTCAGTATTTTATCAGTAAATGGAATATTTAAATTATTTTTATATATTTTTAAAAATTAATATGTATTATAAAAACTATAGGTGCTTTTAAATTACCATGTCTGAGAAAAGGCAATTATTCATCGATGTGATCATTAGGATGTAACATAATTCATCTGTGGAAGCTGCTGGAAGGTACACTTCTGGTCTTAAGGAAGAATTAAGTAACTTCTTTCTGCAAGGATTGCCTTTAAAATTTTTTTTTAATGTTTTCATTTATTTTTGAGAGAGAGAGAGAGACAGAGTGTGAACAGGGGAGGAGCAGAGAGATAGGGAGACAGAATCCGAAGCAGGCTCCAGGCTCTGAGCTGTCAGCACAGAGCCCGACGCGGGGCTTGAACTCACAAACCGCGACATCATGACCTAAGCTGAAGCCAGATGCCTAATTGACTGAGCCACCCGGGCGCCCCAAGGATTGCCTTTTAAATACAAGCCCAGCCCCTCTGCATAATGCTAAGCATCCATGTGGCATAACATCACCTTTTCCAGAATGACACTGACTTCAGTCTACTAAAATAAATTACTGTTCCTCTTGTAACTGCTTCACTGGGCAGGAACAACCCATTCATATGCCAATTTGAACAGAAACAGGAAATAGGTCGTGAGCAAAGGGGACATTTGGAAGAGGCATCTTACAGTATACCAAGCCGTGAGCATCAGCTACTTATATTTTTAATCTCAACATCACTGAACAGACCTGGTGCAACTATACGTTCATACAGATTACATCTGTAGGTATTTCAAAGCTGAAAATTCCTAATGAACACACAGCAATTTAGACAGGTTTCATCATCCCAGGAAAACCTGCCGGTTGCCCAGGCAAGTCCTCCCAAGACAGCGTGGTGATGTCTTGTGAATTCCCCACTGTCATGTGCAAGAATCCTCTGTGATCTGTGGGTTCGAGCCCCACGTCGGGCTCTGTGCTGACAGCTCAGAGCCTGAAGCCTACTTGGGATTCTGTGTCCCCCCTCTCTCTCTTTGTCCCTCCCTAGCTCGTGTTCTCTCTCTCTCTCTCTCTCAAAAATAAACATTAAAATTAATAATAATAAAAGAATCCTCTGTATTCAGCTCTTTCAAATAAGCCAATCCAGATTTTCAGCTTGAAGTTTAGTGACACTCAAGTACTGGTATCGTAGTTACAGTTCAAACCTTTCGGGGGCTATTCCCTATATATCCACATACCCGTGGTGAGAGGTCTTACTCCCAGCCTTTCAGGCTCAGAACCTGATCTATTTGTACACCAGGGGTGGATCTGTTCCTCAGTGATGGACTCCAGTTACCTAAATTCCCATAGACGGTTGTAGAAAACAATGGAAAATGGGACTCTCCCATTATTTTACACAGGAGTCTCTCATCTATCAGAAGTACAATTCACCCAAACTGAGCAGGATTCTTAGAATTCTAGGCAAACTTGCCTCCATCAGCTAGAAGAACTCAATGTTTTGGCAAATTGAGATCAGATTAATTCAATCCAGCATGCCTCACAGTGGTTACTCTTGGCCACTCCCCCAAATGTGACACTGCCCTCCACAATAATCTTCCCCCCCACCTCTTTTCCAAGCTTTTTGTCTCTTATTATGCTTGTGTCTTTTTTTTTAAATTTTTTTTTCAATGTTTATTTATTTTTGGGACAGAGAGAGACAGAGCATGAACGGGCGAGGGGCAGAGAGGGAGACTGCTTGTGTCTTATATCATGTACCCTGGCCTATTCCTCTCTCCCCTTGTCCTTTTCCTAACTGCTCATCATTCTTACCAATTGTGAGTCATTCTACCCTAGACCCTGTAACCCATGTTCCACATTGATAAAATTCTCTTTGCCTTAAGACATCTTTCCTGAGTATTTCCTATTGCTCCTTAGCTGAAAAGAACCAGAACTCTTCTTGGAGGAAGCTGGGTGTTTTGTTTTGTTTTGTTTTATTTCTTGTTTTTTTTTGTTTGTTTTTACGCTGAGATTTGAACCCAAACTTTCATAACCATGAGTCCACCTGATTAACCCTACATCATGTGGTCAAAACTGCATTTTGTAGCATTGCCTGAAATTGCCAGCTAAGAATCTCATTGTCTCAGTGTCTCATTAGTTGCTAATACAAAATGAAATCTTTTCATTCATTCCACCTGATGGACCCCAGGAACCGAAGGCAAAATCGATAGCCCTCCCTCTGCTACTTCTGAGCATGTAGTCTGTTTTCCTCATGTACAAAATCACTGGTTCCTTGAGTTTCATGGTATTTTCTTATGCTTTCCTCTGTTCACTCTTCCTCATTCACTGACGGGGAACATGGGTCATCGTGCCCTCATCCACTCCACGTGTTGCGATCATTCTGGGTATCTTCGGTGCCAGACAGAAACTGACTCATTCTTATCTTTCATTTCCTTGGTGTTCTCATTTCCAGTAACTTTTATTTCTATTGTACTTCAGTGACCCACCTCCGTGGCTGCAGCCCGCAGTTTGCAGTGACCTGGAACTCTCCACCACTGAAATAATAAATCCAGTCACCCTATTCTGTAGCCACACTTTCCATCATTTCAGCTCTCTCTTCTCCTCTTTCTCTAACTAATGTTCTACTCCTTGGTGCTTTAACCTCAAAGAAAGTCCAAATGTGAGCCTTTCTACTTTCTCTCTAATTATAAAGGGCATTCTTGTTTTAATTCATTTCCCTATTTGGCTCAGATTCCACATCTATCTCTTTAAAAAAAAGGTTTATTTATTTTTTGAGAGAGAGAGAGAGAGAGAACACATGCATGAGTGGGGGAGAAGCAGACAGAGAGGGAGAGAGAGAATCCCAAGCAGGTTCTGTGCCCATGAGCACAGAGCCTGATAATGGGGGTCGGACCCATAAACCATGAGATCATGACCTGAGCTGAAATCCAGAGTCAGATGCTCAACCAATTGAGCCACCCAGGTGCCACCTCCATGATCTATCTCTTTAATTATACTCTTTTCCTGTATCTTCAACTTCCTTGCCCCAAGTATATCCTTTAGATCTGACGTTCAAAAACACAGCTTGCATAGATTTGCCCTGTCCTTAGCCTAATCCAAGATTCTGGGCACTGCTAGAAAACCCATCACCAGTGGGAAATTCATTGACATTATGTATCCATGATCTCCAACCTGATCTCAGCCTTTAACTCTCTCCTCCCTATCCTTCAAACACATGGACTCAGACTCACTCACATATCATCTGCCCCTGCTTTCTTCTCCAGCATATCCCACTCACCCAGTACATTTCCTTTCAGTCACATCAAACTACTTTGCGTTTCTTAAACCCGTTATGCTTAGGAGCCTCTTAGCTTGTTTCTCCCTTTGCCCTAAAATAGTCTTTTCCCTAATCTTATCCTGGTTAACTTCTACTCATCACAGAAGTCTTACCTCACCTCTACCTTCACCTAGGAAGCCTTACCTGATGCTTTAATGCTGGTTTGGGTGCAAAGCCTACATACTTCCAAAGCGTGTGCATCCTCTATCATAATTCTTAGTGCCGAAAAACAAATGGTCAGTGTTTTTCAACACAATAAATATGTGTTGAATAAATGAGCAAATGGATGAACATATCATTCAGACTGTCTTCCTGTTTTACCCTTGGACTTATAATGATATTGTTTGAAAGATATCCACCACCTTTAATTCTTAATTCCTTAATTTGGAAAGAGAGAAAGATACGTGAAGTTATTATCTACCAAAACATCTTGATACTTTTATCTCTAGATATTAAATCAACGCAAAGCCCTATATAAAAGCATCAGGCGTTTGTCAGTGATTTTACAGTACTTGCTAAGTAGGGTCTTGAATTCCCAGGGCAGAGCTTAGTAGATGAACCTGTCACTTGTAGCTCCATAGCAGAGGCAGTGCACTGTGAAGAATGGGAGCCATGTGTCTATCTCTGATAAAACCAGAATCTTTTGTTCTGTTAAAACCATTGTGGGCTCTTAAAACCATTGCAATAGCACTGCATATATACTCAAGCTTATCCAACGCATGATTTAATGTGGTAGTTGTCAAATGAAACTCATCTATACCCAATGAAACTCACTTATCCCCAGGAAAGCTGAAGGTTCAGAACCAGCCAATAGAGTCCGGACACAATAGGTCCTCAGCACTGAACTTGGCATAGCAAAGGGGTCAGGATGCAGACGCTCAGAAGTGATTTGAGACTTGCTATTAGGAACACACTCGAGATCTAACGAGCAAGAAATAGCAAGAAAACAATCATGTGCTTATTTCAACCATATGTATGACCCATATTAATCCAGAAAGAGGAAGAAAGAGAAAGAATCACCAACTGTTTCATCTCGGACTATTTGAATTGAAAACCTTATCCATTAATTAGTTACGGAGACACAGCAGAGGCAACCCAACGGTTAAAAAGCAGGCTTCGGTGTAAGATGGGTCTAGATGTGATATAATTTCCGAACTTATTATCTCTTTGGCATTGGGCCCCTTAC
Organism: Felis catus; assembly: GCF_018350175.1. Classification (NCBI taxonomy): domain Eukaryota; kingdom Metazoa; phylum Chordata; class Mammalia; order Carnivora; family Felidae; genus Felis; species Felis catus. Next base: position 208,472,802 of record NC_058375.1, on the reverse strand, counting down.
TTGACCTTGCTAAGACTCCTCTGAAAGGTTGATTAAATCTGATAATGTGCATGAAGCACACAGCCCAGTGTCGGTGTCAGGTGAAGAAGGCCTCATTTAGACTTGCAGACATGTTGATTTGAGTTTATTTAGCAAGGTGGAGAAGTGCCCTTCTTTTCTGAGAGCGACCCCCCAGATTTACCAAAGAGCATTACGTTTATTCTATTTAGCCAGCTGAAGGAGAAAAAAACCAAAGCGGTCGTGATCTCCTAGTAATGTGCTCTGAGAGCAGAGACCAAGCATCCCCAGGTGTTGGAGCCAGCTTTGATTGCTCTTACGAGCAGACAGGGACAACTTGTCTGCCTTTTAGCTCATGCTGACACAAACCTACTCCCAAATACGGTGATACTGGTGTTTTATACCAGCTCTCATCTTCAGATGCTGAGAACACGAAGGGGCAGGAAATTTCCTTTACACCTGCCATAGACTGACCTCTGTAAACATAAGCAACTTTTGGGTCACCATTAAGCCAATCCAAGGAGCTTTGGAGGAAGACACGTGGAGTGCTCATGTCCCAGACCAGCGTAGCACCTTTGCAGAAGTCACAGATGCTCGGCTTTGGAAGCGAGACACCAAATAACAAGATTATTCTAATTTATATTCCTTGGGTGCAACCTAGCTTGCTGAATTCTATTTTCCATTTCATAGCTCAGCTCGTCTTTTCCTCTGCAGAGCCATTTTGATCATTCATTAGGGTAGCTTCTGTGGTTACCCAAGCCATCTGTTGCCCCTGTGGGTATCCGCCCCCGAAGTCCCAGCACCAGACCCCAGCTGAGGGAGCGAGGTGTCTGATAGGGCAGAAACTCAGAGAAGGAGAGTCTCTTAAACGGGAAGAAAATGGAGTGGAGAAAGGGCAATGAATGCACATGAAGCTGGCACAATTTGACCTGAGAACAAAAAAAAAAAAGGGAAAAGGGCACTCTGACATCTTTCATGTTTATGAAGGCAAACATGCCGGGAAGTGTGGTTGGTGTAGAGGCCAGAAAGTGTTTCTTTTTTTCTCCCCCACCTTTTTTCTCTCTCTCATCCTCCCTTCCTTCTCTCCTTCCTTATTCCTTCCCTCTCCCTTCCTCCTTCTTTCCTTCCTTCCTTCCTTCCTTCCTTCCTTCCTTCCTTCCTTCCTCTATATGGAAGGAAATGATAAGTTTTAGGTTAGAGAGCTGGGTTTGGGGCCAGGTTAGGGCATGTTTTATGTTGAAAGTTAAATCATTTTGTCCCTCTCCCTCCCACAAATTCATGTTATAAGGTCTTAGCTGATATAATTACTTAAGATGAGGCAATATTGGAGTAGGATGGTCCCCTAATCCGGCATGACTGGGGTCCTTACACAAAGGGGAAAACTGGCACACACACGGGGAGAACACCATGTGAAAATATAGGAGGAGATGGGGATGATGCTTCTATGCACCAAAGAACTCCAGAGATGGCCAGGAAAGCAGCAGAAGCAGGGGAGAGGCTGGGACTGATTGCCCCCTCACAGGCTCAGAAGGAACCATCCAAGGCAACACCTTGATTCTGGACTTCTGGCCTCCAGAACTGAGGCAATGCATTTCCGTTTTTGAAGCCACCCAGTTCGTGGTGCTTTGCTAGAGCAGCCGAGGAAACTAATGTATTTTGAATGTGGGACGAATGATTGCTCGGTCTTAATTTTTGAGCCAAAAGGAAAGCATAGAAAACGTCAGGAAAGAAACGACCTGACCAATCAACTTGGTTGTCACATGTTAAGCGGACTAAATGTGGGGGTGCAGGAGGTAAAGACAGGGAGTCCAGGGAGAAGTCCACAGCACATTTGCAAATCACAGTGACTGGCACCTAATAAGTGATCAATGAATAATGACATCTTACGTTTATTAGCACTTAATATCTGGTACAGATATACAGTACTTAGTATCACCTCACTGAACTCTTACACCTATCCCATGAGAGAGGGAGTATTAGTATCTCCCTTTTACAAATGACCAACCTGATACTCAAAGAGAGCGAGCGGTAGAGGCGAAGATTAAATACAGATCTGTCTGCTCCCAGAGTGCAAGTTCACTATGGTATATGGCCCTGTAATAATGTTAAGTTTAATAACCAAATGAGTACGTGTGTATCTTCTTTTGTTTGTATGCGTGTGCATAAGAATGACTAAGAAACAAAGCTATGAAGGGGAACTGTGATAATATACACTCATCCCTTTAACTTCCTGAAGTGAATACTTGACAGGGAAATTAATTAGTAAAAGCAATAGCAACATGTAGAAATTTCTCAGCATTTTAATAATCGGGAATGATATGCAATTTATCCTGCCGGCAGAAGACTGAATCAATAGGCGGACTGCAGCTATGGGCATGAGGAAATTTGAGATTTGAGTATTTGACCAGTCAAGTCAAATTAAAAAATTAAGCTCGCTTAACTTCCATTTTGACTGCTGGTGTTGGTGCCTTGGACTGATGTATAACGCATCATTTGGCACTCAAGCCTCTCCATTTCAATTCACCCTCATTTGTGTTTATAATACAAGTACAGTTGAGTTTCAGCAGATGTCTTTTCTTTTTTTATGTCTTTGCATAGGCCACGTTCCCTTTCTTACCTAATCCTTCACTGCCATATATTTGGAACGAGGTAAAACGACACCCTCATTTAGTTGTGTCTCTGCTTAGTTTACTTTCAATGTTTACTTGATTACTGAACATCTCTGAGGGCACATAAGAAGAAAGAAAGAAGGAGAGAAAGAGAGAGAGCAAAAGAAAAAGAAACATATCATACATCTAAAAGGCTAGTAAAAAAGTCACATGCCATGGGTCAGGATGCAACAAAAGCAATATCACAAGGTAAAATGCCTTTTCATATCCCAGGACACTTTTCAGGCTTGCCTCAGAGAGCACTCAGTCAGTGGTACAAAGGCTCGCGAGAACAATAGCGTTCTGCCCAAAGAAGAATCATTCAGCATCAGCGTCTGGCATGGATAGTCAAGTCTTGTCGTATCTGGAGGGTCTCAAGTTGCTTAGTCATGCCAATATCAGTTTTCCACATATATGTGGGTACACATACACACGCATGCAAAACAGGGTTTTCATTTAAAGCACATAGCAAATATGTGAAGTTATAACACATAGCCGGTACCCATCTGTAACCATGGAACCGTCCATTTATCTCCCTGTTACGAAATGACATGATGTGCAGTCTTCAGAGGAGAAAGTTCACAAAGAAAATTCATTACCAGAAGCTACCAACTAGTTTAAAAGAGCACCTCCACGTTCACGTTGTACCTGCCAACGCCTATTAGTAATGCAGGCACAAAGCGAACAATCAGTATCGGTCAAATGCACGAACGTTTTCCGAATAAAGACCTTGCTTCTCCTATCACAGGAAGCTAAAGCATTATTTTTCTTTTCAGATGTTTTCTTGTAATTGCACCAAAGATCACATCGGCTAGCTCAAAGAACAGCCCCTGCTTGCCCACAAATATTCCACAACTCTGCTAGAATTCTAAGAAAGAAATAGATACAGTCCCCTAGTTTTTGTGCAGAAAGACGAGTGGTCCTGTAGCTGTTGGATGACAGAGATTCCTAAGCAGCTTTCAAGCCCCCCAGGAAGATGCAGAATGGCAGCTGTCCCTCAGGTCCCTCAACCTGCTCCCCCGCCCCCCTTACAGCATCCTGACTGGGAACCCGGTTATCTTCATAGCCTCCGTTGTATCACACCATCTTCTCCCCAACTCTTCTGAGGGTAGCATAAAGAGGGATTCTCTTCAGCATTCACACAAAACCCTCTCTTTTGTGGGAACAGGAGAAACTCACGGGCACTTGGGATCAGAGTCGTTCTTTTATTAAAATATAGTGGGTCAGGGCTTGATAATTATGGGGGGACATAGTATTCTCACCCATTCTATTTGCGGTCAGTTCCACATCCCATAAATACTGATTTTGTAAAATACAGTTTAATGAAACAGCTGACATTTTATGACTTGTACAGCTTGACTGTAGCAGTTTTTAAAAATCATGTATTCAGGACTCTTTGAGAGGCTATTTGAAGACCATTGAATCACTTAGTTTGGGGACGTTCTCACTCAACTTTTAGGGGACAAACTAAGATGTATACACATAACCACATTTAATATGGGCTTCTCTGTGACACTTTTTAAGTAGTTTGAAATTTGCTCTTTGAAAATATTTGACCATACATTTCCTGTTTAATTTATGACCATTTCCTGTTTAATTTATGACGGACTATAATTTATCAGCGAACGTGCATATTCTAAAGGAAGGAAATCAAACGTGAATATTATTTTTAAAAGAAGTGACTTTTTCTAAATACTGAATTAAACAATGAATTTTGTCTAATTACAGATCATAGATATGTTATTAGATTTTCATTAAATTATATTTTGTGGGGTGTTGTGTTTTTGTTTTTGTTTTGGGGGGGTTGTTTTTTCCTTTTGGTATTTGGGACCAGTAAGCTTTTTAAAATTTCAAGTATTCATTAGACCTTAAGTGCATGTCCTAAGCACTCTGTATAAAATGTCTACCCTAGAAAATGGCTGTGGTTGAGACTTTGAGATATGCTCAATCAATGTGTGTTTTCTTGTTCAGCTAAAAACTACATTTCCCAGCATCCCATGTAGCTAAGTGGCATCATGTGACTAGGTCATGGGTAATAAGTGAAAAAAAAGTGTGCAATTTTGGGTCATGCTTTAAAATAAAGGAGCCTGACTACCTTTCTGCCTTTCTGGTGACAAAAATGCAGGCATGACAGGGGGCGCCTGGGTGGCTCAGTTGGTTAAGCATCTGACTTCAACTCAGGTCATGATCTCACAGTTTATGGGTTCAAGCCCCGCATCAGCGTCTGTGCTGACAGCTCAGAGCATGGAGCCTGTTTTGGATTCTGTGTCTCCCTGTCTCTCTCTGCCCCTCCCCTGCTCATGCTCTGTCTCTTTCTATCTCTCAAAAATAAATAAATGTTATTACTTTTTTTAATGCAAGTATGACAGGACTTGATGGAGCAGATATGGATCTTAGATCACAAGAAAGAATGTGCAAGAAGATAGATGAGCAGCATCACAAAAACATGAAGGAGTTTAGATGCAAAAAGTGATGCAGATGTCATGTCAGCCCTGGACTATTTATGCTTGGACAGTCACAGAGACAATATGGGAGTGAAAGAGTCTTTTACCTTACTTAAATCAAGGTTATTTGGTTCTTTGTTACAAAAATTGAACTAGTAAGGTAGGATTTTGGAAGATGCAGGACCGAATCAGAGCTGGCACAGCTCTTAAGAAGATGGCAGAAAAGAGATACAAATGGATATATATACAGATATAGCTATAAATATATAGATATAGAAAGATATCTTAACATAGGTAACAAGATGATTTTATGTTGCCTTTTTCCTATTAACCAAACCTGAGTATATACACATTAACACAGTACAAATGTGTTTACAACATGATCAGCCTCTGCAGACAAGACCTCTAAACACTGTTATTATGAATTATATGGCTTCACATGCATATTTGCAGTATATTTTTAGCTGGAAACTTTGTTTACTATGTTCTTACACTAAATTCTTTTTTTTTTTTTTTTTTTTTTTTTTAGTGAACATCAGATTTTTCTCACTGATGGAAACTTTTGGTCAACCCTTCCTATGTTCAGTTCCTCAGCCCCTTTCTGTTTTCACAGTAGAGGCAACACGGCCCTGCTTCTTAATGCATAAATGCATTTGCAAATGAGTTCCTGGAACATGCTAATGATATTTTGTTCTGGATCATTTCCAAAATGGTCACAAGCAAACAAGCTCATTTTTAAGAGAGAGAGAGAGAGAGAGAGAGAGAGAGCTAGAAGAGAGAGAGCTTAAAGGCAGGCAATTATTCAATGGCTGTTAACTAAAAACATTTGTGCATAAACATGATTACTTAGGAAATAGCACTGGAGTCTGATTGACTGGCATTGGAAATTGAAAATGGACTCCCTTGAAGTTCAAAAGCTTTACCACAAATCACAAGATTCATTAATTACCGTACGTAGGATCTTGGGAGTTGTCTGTTTGCAAAATCTGCTGCCTTTATGTTCTTGAAGCTAAACTAGAGAGGCAGTCTCAGCAAGGAATTGAGACATAGACTTTTGTTAATTAAACCAATATGTAAACTGAAACTCTGAAAGAATGTCAAGAGTATATTATTTGTTGGTGGTTTGATTTTTCTATAGCAGTAACATACGGAAAGCATGTAACTATGATGTGTTTAACCCAAGTGGATTAAAACACTAGCCTGGGATTTGGAACAATTTTTGAAAAAGATTGAGCCATTGTATTTTCATCACTGTTTCCAAGAGATAGAAGTGATATGCATCACCTGGTCTAAGATTTTATTTTGTTTACTTTTTTTTTAACTTAAGCCTCTATTTATCTTTGGTTTTGGTTTTAACCAAATGAGTCACATTTTACTTAATAAATAACTTTGATGCTATTAAAATAATGGCTAAGCAAATAATATCCCCTCATTCAACTGAAGAAGAGATTTAAATAGTTTGCGCGAATTTCTCTCATCTCTGCTGTGGACATTTCGACGTTTTTGTTGGTCTTTAGAAAGGTTGCATATCATTCACATGCTGAGACACTGACGGGAAAACGAATAAGATCATGCACACTGCAAAATATTTTTCCAGTCACAGAAATTTCAATACAAAGAATTATTTTGAGCCAGTCTAAGATGGTAAATAAATCTTTTAACTATTGCATTCTATATGGAAAATAAGCAAAAGTAAGGAAGAGAAAGAGGGAGTGAGGGAGAAAAGGAGAGAAAATGAGTGAGCAGATCTAAAGAAGGCAGGGAACTGCAGGAGTCAGAATAACCCAGAGTTTATCAGTTTATGCTGACACATTTTCTTGGCCAAGGCTGCTGACTGTAGGCGAAGTCACGTGGCCAGGAGGCTGGTGTGTGTGTCTGTTTAAGAGCCCGTGAAGCTCTTTGCCTCCAGACTAGCATGTGCACCATGTGATGCTGGGGTTGCCATGGTAAGTACATAGTGTGCAAGTGAGTTTTTTTTTTTCTTTCTTTCTGATATGCTGCTCTAGCAAGGATACACCAGAATTCAAATTAATACTATAAGAAAATCATTGAACGAGGACGTTTTAAGAGGCTTTGGTTAAGCATTCAGCACTTAGACTAGAGTCTGTAAGCAAATGTGTTATGCCATTTATTCGAGAGTTTATCTCAAAATGGTCAATGGATTATCAGCATACAATTGAAAAATATATTAACCGTAGTTCATTGTTTCCTCTTGTGCTATGTTGAAGCTTTTATTATAGAGGAATTTGTAGCTGCTTGATTATGTTCTATTTGGAAAGAAAATGATTCTTTTTGTGCTTCTTTGAAATGTCACAGACATTTTGCAGGCAAGAAATTCCGGGTGTCCTGAAATTTGTGAAAATCTGAAGACAGCATTGCGAATTTTGCGTAAAGGCTGCCCCGAGAACTGGATCGTGGGTTTGGAGACTTTGTGGTCCCTCGTGAGCACTCAGAGGTCCTCTTGACTCTCCACAGTATCACCATGTAAAAGGCAAGCACAGCATTTGGATGATGAACTTGGAATTGCCCAGGGGACTTGCCAGATTGGCTCAAGGAGAAGCAACTGATGGGAGCACCATGTCTCATCTCTAAATCCCACTCCTAAAATTATGCATTATTTCTGACCCTCCCGATTCTCTCTCTGTCTCTCTTACTTTTCAGAACTGTTCTTTGAAGTCAGACATACCTGAGCTCTACCCCTATTATGCCACTCATCTTGTGATCTTGGCAAACTTCCTAGTCTCTAAGACTCAGCCTCTCCATCTGTAAAATGGAACAAATGATAGGCTCTAACTAATGGGAATATCATCTGGATTAAACAGACACAGCATGTTAAAAATACAGAGCATCTGGTCGGAGATAAGCACTAAATCGATGTCAGCTGTTATCGTCATGCCTTTATAATTATGCACACCTTTATTACTTACATTAAGCACGTCTTGAAAACTAGCTATCCTAGAATTTCAAAAATTCTCTCAAAGTTCTATTGAAATTTTGTTTTGCATCTGGATCAATAATCCAGCTAGAGAACTCCACAGAAAGTACAGTTCTTCTTCTTCTTCTTCGTCTTCTTCTTCTTCTTCTTCTTCTTCTTCCCCTCTTCCTCCTCCCCCTCTTCCTCCCCCCTCCTCCTTGTCCCTCTCTTTCTCTTTCTTCTTCTTCTTCTTCTTCTTCTTCTTCTTCTTCTTCTTCTTCTCATTCCCCTCTTCCTCCTCCCCCTCTTCCTCCCCCCTCCTCCTTGTCCTTGTCCTTCTTCTTCTTCTTCTTCTTCTTCTTCTTCTTCTTCTTCTTTGAGTATAGTTCTAATTTCTTGATGCTTTCAACTCACATGTTTGGGAAGTGTAGAATACCAGTGAAATTCCCTTTAGAAGAATTGGCCTGGATGGTGACAATTAGGTCAACAAAACCAAGGGACAGAATAGCAGGATTTGGAAAACTGGCCCACAAGCTAAATCTGGCACTCTATTTCTGTAAATAAAGTTTTATTGGAACACTATAATGCTCATGGTTTAAGTACTGTCAAGGTACTTTTATGCTACAGTAGCAAAGTTGACTAGTTGCCACAGTGAGTTTATGGTCCACAAAACCTAAAATAACCACTATCTAAAAATGTTTGCTGACTCATAGACCAAAGGGGACCTGAGGGAAAGTACAGGTAGAGAGAGGAGGATCTTAAGAAACACAGCTGCCAGGGCGCCTGGGTGGCTAAGTTAAGTGTCCAAGTCTTGTTTTTGGCTCAGGTCATGATCTCATGGTTCATGAGTTCAAGTCTTGCATTGGGTTCTGCACTGACAGCATGGAGCCTGCTTGGGATTCTCTCTCTCTGACTCTCTTCCCCTCCTCCCCCCTCATGCTCGCTCGCTCTCTCTCTCTCTCTCTCTCCCTCTCTCTCTCTCTCTCTCTCTAAAAATAAATAAATACACTTAAAAACAAAAAGAAACACAGTTGCCAAATTATATTCAGAACTCCAATATATTGCTTTTCTGAGCTCTATCCTGATACCTATACTGAGAAGAAACTCAATCTAACAGGGAAGAGAGAAGAAGGGGCAACTATGACTGGGACAAAAGTGATGATTTTAAACTATACATTGTTATGAACTTTGCTTTTTGTCACTTCCCAAGGAAGAAGGATGCTACATCCCAGCCCAGGGACCTGACCTTTTGTGCAGAATTCAGGTGCTGCACAAAGATTGAAGAAGGAAAAATCAACCTCTCTTGTTTCTCCACAAGATGCCCCAAAGCCAGAGAGTTAGTTGATCTAAGCAATTAAGAGTTTAAAGTCAGAGAAGGGAGTGGAGAGAGGAAAGCCTGAGTTGTACAGTATGGGGCCAATTAGGAGTTTATAGGTGAGAAGGAGAGTCATTGGTTTCCTGAACGAAATAACCCCTTGGCTATTCTTTTAGACACTCCACCAAAGGTCCAGATTAAAGGTTAGACTCTACTTTTTTTTAATTTTTTTAAATCTATTTTGAAAGAGAAAGAGTGAGAGCAGGAAGAAGGGCAGAAAGAGAGGGAGAAAAATCCCAAATTGTCAGCACAGAACCCAATGTGGGCCTCAAACTCATGAACCCTGAGATCATGACCTGAGCTGAAATGAAGAGGTGGATGCTCAACTGACTGAGCCTCTCAGGTGCCCCGCAAGTTGTTAGACTCTTATTTGTTGTAATGCCATTCTGTGCCAGGGTATGGCCATTATTTGGCTCAGTTTTAGCTTTACATATGGAAATCATCATAGAGGATGCATTAAATGTTAGAATAGAATTAGAGAGAGTGCTTTAGAGCAAGTAAGAGTGAACAACCAATGTCACAACCAATGTGAAGACCGGAGAAGGTTTCAAAGAGATGAAACTTGAGATTAGTCTTGAAACAACATAGGGACCCACCCAAGACATAGGGTCATGAATGGTGTGAAATACAGAAGTGTGAGCAGAGGCAGAACTTGAGGCAGAATCACTCATCCTTCTCCAATTGTAGAGTAGTGGCCCCTCTAGGAATATTGATATTCCCTTTAATCCTCACTACAGTCTGGCAAAGTGGGCATTATGATTATGAATTTCATGGATGAGGAAACTAAGAACTTTCATGATAAATAAATTTGACTAACATTACACAGTTTGATGGAGTGCCATTATTGGTATCTCACTTAATATTGTATAAGAAATAATCGCTTTGTTGTCAGTTTCCTAGATGTTAATTACTGAATGATGAATATCTGGGCAACAATAAAAATTTAGTCTGTCCTTAGCACTCATTCTCCTTTTTTTGGAGTGTGGTGAAAAGAATCTTAGGGATGAGAGGCAATTTTTTTTTCCCTTCAAAGATCTCTAGCAGGTTTTTGGGCGCCTGGGTGGCTCAGTCAGTTGAGCGGCCAACTTCGGCTTAGGTCATGATCTCGTGGTCTGTGAGTTCAAGCCCCGCGTCAGGCTCTGTGCTGACAGCTCGGAGCCTGGAGCCTGCTTCGGATTCTGTGTCTCCCTCTCTCTCTGCCCCTCCCCCGCTCGCACTCTGCCTGGCTGTCTCTCTCTCTCACAAATAAATAAACATTAAAAAAAAAATTAAAAAAAAGATCTCTAGCAGGTTTTTAAGCTTTTTAATCCCAAGATTCCACGTTTTATCGCCCAACTGTTTTTTATGTACAATAAGAATCTAAACTAAATAAGACAATTTAGGTCAGTTATAACAGGAAACTAGTCTTGCTTCTCTTTTAAATTCGGCAACAATTCACTATATGACTTCGGAAACCCACTTTCCTACTGGATGACATTACATATTAATTTAAATCTGAGAAAAACTGTAAAACGGGTTTATTAGCAGCCTATTGCCCTATTCAATTCACATCTCTTTGCCATTCGGGTATCCCCTTGAAAGGGGGATCACTAACCTTTTATTGGGAATGGATATAATAAATCATTCAAAGTAAGGCAAAGTTAACTACTGGTCATATGATTATACTAATATGTTGTCTCTTCATTTGCCTTATGAAAAGTGACCCAACATGGAAGCCAAAAGAATAATTTTATAATTTTGAGTTTATGGTATTGCTTAAATCAAAGGAGATATTTTCACAGGGTAAGGTTTAAATTAGCATCCCTTCCTGGAGCACCTGGGTTGCTCAGTTGGTTAATCGTCCGAGTCTTGGTTTCAGCTCAGGTCATGATATCATGGTTCGTGAGTTCAAGCCCCATGTCAGGCTCCCTGCTGCCAGTGCAGAGCCTGCTTGGGATTCTCTCTCTCCCTCTCTCTCTCTGACCCTTCCCCACTCACCTCTCTCTCTCTCTCTCTCTCTCTCTCAATAAATAAATAAGTAAAAACTTTAAAAAATTAGCATCCCCCCAAATTACATTATACTATTAACTTTCTAGTAATTCATGAGTGAGGTTTCATAATATCAATTGATCATTCAATAAATCATTCAAATATACTTACTGAACAACTACAGTTCTAGGTTCTAAGAATGCAGTAATGAGCCAGGCCAAGCCCCTGCCCTTGTGTTGTGTATAATTTAGTGCATAAAAGTTAACACTTACTTAGTGCTTCCTGTGATTTCTCTTTTAAGCCCTCCACATGGCTGATGTCACTGAGCTTTTTTTAGTAACATCCTAAGCTATAGGTACTATTCTTATCACCACCCCTCTATCCTGGAGACACTTACAGCCCATAAAGTTCCAGTAATTTGTCCACGATCACACAGCCAGAAGAAGTTAGGGACAAGGCGTCCCTTCCAGATGTCCTGGAAGGAAGTCTGACACTGTGGATTACACTGTTAACTGCTATGTTGTACTATGGGTTCAGATGAAAATACTAAATAAGTAGAAACAAGAAAAAAAAAAACCTCCAAGAGGTAAGTATAATACAAAACTAATTTTCCAGAGGAATTAGAATTTTTTTTTGATTTCAGATATCAAGAATTTTTTCTTGACAAACTACCTCTCTTTTTATTTGTCTCTGTATTTCCCACTGTAATGAATATAAACTCGAGTTTACACTTCAATATTCTTCTCTCTCTCTCTCACACACACACACACATGTGTGTGCATACACACACATGCATGCACACACAAATAATTCCACTTTCTCCTGATTTAGTCATCAAAATGAAAATTAGACATTAGTATAACATGTATATTGAATTAGTCCAATTTTATTACCAAAAAGTTGCCTATGAACCATTCTTCATTAAAGCGTCTGCTAAAATCTATTATAATGCAATTCCTATTGTTTGTATAAAATCTAAAGAAATCTCTAAAACCCAAAAATTTAGTTCTGCTTGGATTATTCTCTAAACAACAGGTAGTTTCCATCCCACAACAGGGCAGAAGATGCAATTCTTTTTTTTTCTTTAATTATTTTTTAAATATAATATATAGTCAAGTTGGCTAACATACAGTGTATACAGTGTGCTCTTGGTTTTGGGGGACAGATTCTCGTGATTCATCGTTTACATACAACACCCAGTGCTCATCCCAACAAGTGCCCTCCTCATTGCCCATCACCCATTTCCCTCTCTCCCCCACTCCCCTATCAAGGTGAATTCTTAAATGTGTTGGAAAGAACTCTGTTTAAAAGTCCCTTTTCAAACAGAAACTTGACAATAGAACCCCTCTTCGATTTTCCATTTCGCGTTAAGTTTGCCATCCCAACTGTGTGTCAAGATTTTAATTGCAGCATGAAATTAACCAGTTATAAAATACTGTTCTTGTGCCCTTGCCTTCTAAAGTAGAAGGCACTAAATAATTTGCTTAATGGCCTCTAACATGAGACCTCAATTTAATAACCAAAGTGCCCTTACTTGTTGGATAAATTCCTGATGAGAAATGCTCTGTGTATAATCCATCAAAACATCAGTGGATGAAGTGAATGCACACACACACACACACACACACACACACACACACACACATATTCACAGATAAAAAAAAACCCACTAAAATTGGAGTCAAAGTTCTGATGTGCCAAATTGACTAGTTTGAAATACACCGTCTGGTAGACATGAGTTAGGACAAACACCCCATGTTCCCTGATCCTGTAGCTGAGTTCTGGTGGCTTCATTGACTCCATAGCAAGAAGGACATGGCCACTCCATTGACATCAACTTGCCAGGCACCTATGTTTCTGTCTCCTTTTTTTTTTAAGTTTGTTTATTTATTTTGAGAGAGAGAGAGAGAAAGAGAGACAGAAACAGAGAGAGAGAGAGAGAGAGAGAGAGAGAGAAGAGTGCACAATCAGGGGAGGGACCGAGAAAGAGAATCCCAAGCAAGCTCCACACCATCAGCACAGAGCCCTGTGTGGGGCTGAAACCCATGAACCATGAGATCATGACCTCAGCCAAAACCAAGAGCCCAAAGCTTTAACCAACTGAGCCACCCAGGTGCCTCCTGTTTTTGTCTCCTTTTTATGAAAACTTTCTCCCTTAATAATAACCTGATACCTAGGGGGCGCCTGGGTGGCTCAGTCTGTTAAGCCTCTGACTTCAGCTCAGGTGGTGATCTCACAGTTTGTGAGTTCAAGACCCACATCAGGCTCTCTGCTGTCAGCACGGAGCCCACTTCAAACACTCTGTTCCCCTCTATCTCTGCCCCTGTCTCCCCCGCTCGTGCACTCTCTCTCTCTCTCAAAAATAAACATTAAAAAATCAAAAACAAAACAACACCCTGATTTCTATTGTTGAAGTTGCCATGCCAAAAGTTTGGCTTTACAAAAGCGATGTCATTGTAGTAATTAAGTGCCAGTTCAAACATGCAACTTTTAGTGTGATAGACATAGCTTTAAATTATTTTTGGCTTACTTTATTAAAAACTGCAAGGATTCTTTTAATGATTACTTCTAACAACCATTTTTGCAAACATAGAAATTCAGAGGCTAGAGAAGAAGGAAACAAAGTGTGGCATTTTAGTGACCTGGCTAAAATTTCCTTAACCTCTACTCTCTTTTTTCATTTTAATCCTTACTTTATGTCTAATTTACTTCCATTTAATGCTTTGGTTTTAAGAAGACCATATCCTGGCCACATCTAAATATATGCAATATAAATATCATAATTGCATTGCTGGTCAATGCAATTATTTATATTTACCTGTCTATAAAAGTCAGACCTAAGGGCTCTAGAATTCCCTCAGATTGTATGGGCACCTGGGGGGGTGCAGTCAGTTAAGTTTCCGGCTCCAGCTTATAACCTTGCGGTTTGTGAGTTCAAGCCCCGCGTCGGGCTCTGTGCTGATGGCCCGGAGCCGCTTTGGACTCTGTGTCTCCCTCTCTCTCTGCCCCTCCCCAACTAACCCTCTGCCTCTCTCTCAAAAAATAAATAAACAATTTTTTTTTTCAATTTAGCATTCCCTCAAATTATAATTTCCTCTTTTTTGCCTGATTTTATATTTGTTTTAGGTTTTAAGTAAAATAAGAGGATAGCATCACTCTAGTTCTCAAAGGTCATTGTTCAAAAATTAAAAAAAAAAAAAAAACTGCTCCACTAATTTATAAACCGTGTGCAACAGAACATAGATACTGCCTACAGTATATATAAGTGTGGTTATTTGCTTTGCCCAGAAATGATGATTAAGGTTTACAATAATACAAATTGAAGCTGGGAACTTTTCGAGAAAGTGTACAAATGGGATGTTTGATTAATCTGAAGTACTGATACTTGAGAAGAAAAACAATTTGATGAAAACTTTCATTAATCTGTTGTCTCGCTCTCATTTTTAATACAAAACAACATTTCCTCCGTTCGCTTCTTCGGTCTATCCGAATGGATTTGAAAGGGGTGAGGGAAACCCTTTCTCTCCAAAGTTCGGAGGTGAATGCCAAGGAAAGTGGAGCTAAGTATTGTTTTGAGATGTATCAAGTCTGATCTGCCATGCGCGGATTTGATCGCTCAAGGTATTGAAAGTGGTGATGTGTCTGCCACATACGATTTCTTGCGTGAACAGGTCCCAGAATACGCTGCATTCTTATCAGGAACTCACAAGTCCCCCTAGTTGGCAGGGGAAGACCGCTCTGTCGCATCAGGTGGCTCGTTTGGGGAGTGTTCATCGCAGTGGGGTTTCGTTCCATGTCAATGAGGTAATACAACATGCATGCATTATCGAAGCACACCATTAAAAAACAAACATGCATCCATTTGTCTAGGAGAAGATCAGGCCACGAAAGGAAGGATTTTTCCGGTCCTCCGCATGGTCACCGAGGCCCGTCCGCACCCCAGCCCCAAATCACCTTCCAAGAGAGTTCATACATGTCATCAAAACTGAGCGGAGTTTCTCATTCAACTCTGGGGTGACAGAGGTCGTTCTGTTTTCGTGTTAACTAAATCACAGTCCGTCTCAAACCAAGATTGCCAATTGTGTTAAATTAAAGAGAGAGGTACTTTGCTGAAGGCAACTTACACAGGGGACTGTGTAAAGCTGGCTTCTCTTTAGAATTCTAAGTCACATTGAAATGGAAAGGCTTGGGCAGATAGGGTCACTGCATTAATGACAAATCCACATGCGACACTCCTTCCTAAAACCCAATACCATGCTAATCTTTCATTCCTCCGCTTTAATGCAATCATACAACAGCTCAGGCTTAGTATTTCCACCTCGTTTCAAAATGCTCTCTTACGTGCAAGCCATCTCCTCGGAGACTTTTAATCTTGTAAGAGATGCTGGAATACTCTCCCTTCCACTACAGGTTCAAAAGCAGGTGCTTTTGTTTTCAAGCTGTCTATGAAGCCAATGGAATAATCATGTGGCGTCGACCCCAACCAAAGAATCTCACAAGGACACCTTAT
Source organism: Felis catus (assembly GCF_018350175.1). Taxonomy (NCBI): domain Eukaryota; kingdom Metazoa; phylum Chordata; class Mammalia; order Carnivora; family Felidae; genus Felis; species Felis catus. Next base: position 208,456,946 of record NC_058375.1, on the reverse strand, counting down.
ATTGTGCCTTTAAAAAGTATGTCTTTATAATAATGAATGCTTCTGATAGCAAGCCATGGGGAAAGATATTAGTCATGGTAGCTATCATTGAGTAGAATTGTTCATGGGTGGAAACCAGACTAAGATGCTGTAATTAAAATCTTCACGGAAGTATTTAGTGACTCTGTTTTCCCTTCCCTTTTATCCTCCTTGTCTTGAGCCTGTTCTCCCATGATGGATATCTCTGTGCGCCATTAATGCTCTCATCTGACTTTGCGAACGCTGTATTGACTATACTTTTCCGGTTGTATTTTTAGCCGACACTTTGGGCAACGGGGTTTAGTTGGATTACTCCCCGTCAGTCTATTTTTGGTAGATTGGTTTGTCGTGTTGCTGTCTATTGCTGACCTCTCTTCCTATCTATCCTTTTTCACTACAGATGGTGGTGTTCATTCAGACAGACATCATCCTTCTCCTTCACCTGTTTGGTCTAGTCTAACCCTGTGAAGGAAATTTCATCATGAGTCAGGAGAAATTCAGCACGGCATGTATTATTGGTATTGTGATTTGAGTGGCAACCGACCAACACTTAGGGAACAATTTATCTACCTGAATTGGACTAGACATCACTAATGCACATGGCAGATTGATTGTACAGCTTTAGTGGACGTATTCTTTATTAATGAGATTCAGCATGATTTGCTAAAAAGGCTTTTACTGGGCAGTCGTTTTGTGTCCCCTCCCCCATCTCTCTTTAGCCTATTTAATCTTGTTGAACCTTGCACTATGTTTTGAGACTGTGTTTTTCCTCTCTACTTTTATTTGAAATACCAAGGCTTTTAAATAATTGTGCACAAACTGAACACAGTGCACACACACACACACACAAGCCAGATTGTAATCAATATTATAAAACATACACACTAAGGAAATAAATCAAAATCCTAAGAAGTTACTAAGAAGAAATAAAAGTAAAATTATATGAAAAAAAATTTTTCTGTGAATAAAGTTTGATATTTCGAAGAACTCATTTCTACAGATGAATGTGTCTGTACTAACATGGGCTTTAAAGCACATGGAATTTCTTTCTAAATAAAAAATATTTGTATTGATCTGCTAAGAGTGGGGAGCTGCTAAGATCTTAGGACTTCAAATAGGGCTCGGTAACAATCCAGAGAAAAGTCACAAACTACACATCTCTTAACTTTTTGTTTCAACATCCAGAGGCCAGTAGGCTTAAGAGAATAATTTACATTAATTGCAATGAGTTTTCTCTAAAACACTTTAGAGGCAACCTAAGGGTAAATTATTTCAGATTCTAGCGTTACCATGATCAAACTTCCCTTGCTATACAATCTCAGACCTGGTATGGAAGGAGGGAAAAAGAAGAAACGACCCCCTTTCTCCTGAGAGCTGAGTCTACATGTACTCGGAGCACGACAGAAATATCTCCCCATTATTTTTTTTATTTCTCCATTACTGTTTATTTTTTTAATCACAAAATGACATCTCTCCCCAAAATAAAATAAACTACCAGCTGCTGAAAAAAAATCTCCTTAAAAATGATCTATAAAATAACTTGTTAGACAAGTCATTTCCAGTCCTGTGTGTCATTTCTCCCCCAAACAAATACTATTTCAGTTGTGTACTAGAAAGGGCATTTTAAAAATTATACGTGACAATGTAACAGCAAGCATCCTAGGGGGTTGGGAATCCCTCCAGGAAAATTCTTAAAGGCTAAAGTTTCTCCATGTAATTCTGGTCCTCTTCAGAAAGAGCTGGAGAGATCAGAGTTACAATTACTGCAACAAGTAGCTTGAAAGAATTTCTCTCTGAAAAGAGCAGTTAAGCGCTATTGTTGAGCTAACCTTCCCGAATCCTCAAACCAAAGTGAAGTTGAAACCTTTTAGCAGCATTTACATGCTATGTTGAAGGTCACATTTCTCTCCAGCAAAGAAATCAAACCACTGAGCATATTGCTTTAAACAAAACAAAACAAAACAACAACAAAAAAGCAAGAAGCAAAAAACAACAACCAGCAAAAAAACCTACCACATTTAAGATTGTAACTCTTGCAGATATCAAGTAGTTGTCATTTTATCTTCATGATTCATTATTTCCTTCTCTATTTGTCTTTAACCTAAACCTTATGGCAGTTTCACAGGAAATATACATTTCCATGGAAAGAGTAAAAATGTAGCAGCTCATATGCCAAGAGGAAAAACTTTGAGGGTACTGCCCTGAAAATACCTGGAAATTCAAGAGCGAATTACATTTTAAAAAATTACATGCAAGACCAGTTTATTTACTATTCCTTTGGGAAATCCACTGTCAGCACACCAAGTGAGTTCGATGTGATTTGATTTACAAATGTTTCAAAACCTACTATGCACAAGGGACAGTTTCTCTGCTCTTAGAAGCCAATTTAATAATTAAAACTAAAACTACCAATTAGTGCAACCTTTGGAATCTATTTGTATGCCCAAATTCTTCCAGCGCTCATGTAACTTTAACGATTTTAGAAGAAACAACAAAAATGTGTGCACATCAAGAAGATGAAACAGAATGATCAAGAAATTCACGTTAGAGGGGGGATACACGTGCCGTGTACAAATGCTCAAAGCAAACAGCCTTGTTTCTTTCCCTGTGTTGGTTTCCACCCTAAATGGAGGCAGCACCTTTTTGGAGGTGGCGCCATTTGTCATTTTTAAGGTAACCAAAATATGGGATGGAGATAAAGGTGATAATGATGACAGTAATTACCAAACGAGTCAACTTAACTTTAAAGATTAAAGGACTTTTTGGAGCACTTGGGTGGCTCTGTCAGTTAGGTGTCCGACTTCGGCTCAGGTCGTGATCTCCTGGTTTATGAGTTCGAGCCCCGCGTCGGACTCTGTGCTGACAAGTCAGAACCTGGAGCCTGCTTCGGATTCTGTCTCCCTCTCTCTCAGCCCCTCCCCCACTCACACTCTGTCTCTCTCCCATTCTCTCTCTCTCAAAAATAAATAAAACTTTTTAAAAAATAATCAAGAGAAGTTTTAATGGGTCTCGCTAAAGCTAGAAAACAAGTTACTCATCTCAACCTTTGTCTAGGTGCTAGGATTTTCCCACTACGTGATTGTGTTTCCTTACACCCACGCACACTATTAGTCCAAATCTTCTGTTTACAATGGGTTAATCATCTACTGGTTTATTGTCATACCTAAGAACAGAAAAGGTGCCCAATGCCCATCAATTAACAATCTGATTATCTACGTCTCCATCATTGTAAAAAGGTTGGAAATGAACATGACCAGCACTAATAACTGAATCAACCCATCATCGAAGCATTTCTTTTCTTTTCAGAAATGTCAGGTTTTTGGCGGGTCTACACCTACCTGCCTTTTATCTCACGTCTCAGATTACAGGACCAGGCTTTTATTTCTGCCCTAAACTGGAGGGGTGTGACAATATGGATCATGTAGCTCTCAGAATCAAGATTACTAACTCCACTAACTCTGCACAATGGAGAGACCTCCAGGCAATTGTTCATTCGCTGTGATTAACCTACAAAGCTCGCTCTCCTCTGAATAAACACTTGAAAAAAAAAATCTGTCCTCAGACTTAAATGTGCATGTGTCTGTGTAACTTTGAGAGTTTTATAAAAGTATTTCAAATTTCTCTAAAATGATTCAGTCTCCCACCTACAAACGATCAAAACTGAGACATCAATTCTTACCAAAATTAACGGTTGGAGGAGCGTGGGTGGCTCAGTAGGTTAAGAGTCCAACTGTTGGTTTCTGCACAGGTCGTGATCTCACGGTCTGTGGGATTGAGCCCCATGTCAGGCTCTGTGCTAGGATTCTCTCTCTCCCTCTCTCTCTCTCCCCCTCCCCTGCGCATATGCTCTCAGCTGGCTCTCTCTCTCTCAAAATACATAAACATTTCCAAAAACAAAAACAAAAAAACAAAAAACCCCACAAACATCAACAAATCATTGGAAGGCTAATAAACATATCAAACTTCGTATATTCAAAATCTTTCTCACCAAAACCCTCTGCCTGCTGTCCTTCCATCCTAGTTAATGAAAATGCCAGGATTTTACCTTGGTCTCAACTCCATATTGAATCTGTCACCAACTTCCATCAACTCTACCTTCAAAAATGTATCTCGACTTCCCCCACACCTCCCCCTGTCCGCGGACTCAGGTCCGCACCAGCATTTTCCCTCCTCACAATTGTTTTTATAGCCTCCCAACTGATGTTGGCGCTTCTAGCCCTGCTTCTCCACAGAGCAGGCGGCATGACCTTCCATTTAATCATAGCAGTCAGATGTGGCATATTCTGCGTCTCAAAACTCTACGATTTCCCATCTCATCTCATCTGAGTCAAAGCCAAAGTCCCGACAGTGTCCTGTCATGATCCAGCCCCATTCCCCATTTGCCCCATTCTGGTCACACTGACCTCTGGTAGGTTCCTCAAATGTACCAGACAGGCGCCCACCTAGGATAGCTTCTCTGGAGGTTTCTTAATCCCAAAAACGTGTCACCCTGGAGATCGGTGCAGCTTTTTCCGCTCAAATGTGACATGCTCAGTGAGCTTTTCCCTGACCGATCTATGTAAGATTGCCTTCTCCCCATACCTCTGAGCTCCGATGCTCTGATTTAGTTTTCTTCATACAATTCATCCCTTTTTAACTTACTCTATACTTTACTCGCTTATCGTCTGTCTCCCTCATCCCACTCCCCCGAGATTGTAAATCCCACAAAGGCAAACAGTTTTACTATTTTGTTTGCTGCTTTATCCCAAGCCCCTAGAACAGCCCCTGCCGTGAAATAGATGTTCAGTAAATGCTCACTGAAACATTTCATAGAGAAACAAAATAGCGAGGAAACACACATAAACATCAGCCTAATAGGATATTAAAACGTCTCCTTAGTAACGTTCTTCATTGCTGAACAACTTCATTTCTTATTCAAACATCAGGTTAGGCTGAGTGGTATACTTAGCCTTGAATCAAAGACGAAAATGCATTTTGCTAATTAAAATAATGGAGTTTAAATGCTGGTCTTTTTATTTTTAAAGCATCTTCCTTGTATAACTTACTGAAAGTGCTTTCCTTAAAAAAAAAAAGTTTGTATCTTTTTTTTCCTCTGCTTCCTGGCAAGCTAGTAATATTCACATTGTAGTATGGACATGAATATTGTCATGCATCTCCAAATATGAGTGTTATTGAAAACACTTTTTAACTAGTGGCATGTGGCTTGAGCAAAGATTCATCTTGGGAGGGGGCTTGATTTTCCTTCCATCAATTCATGATTAAACTTAATTTCAAGGTGATCTATAAATTTATAATGATGACGTTTCTTTCAGGCTAAGTCCACGTTGGACAGAGCCTTGGAGCTATTTTATTAGCATGTGCAGTCTCTAGCAGTTTCATTTGCTACATTAGACAGGTTCTCTATGCCATATTGCATTTTTAGTAGCTAAAAAAATCCTCTGCCTCATAATTCCTTTCCCTTATCTGGGTTTTTGAACATTTTACAAAGGCCATGTTTAGTTAAAGATTGAGAATATCCTCCGAGAGCCTGAAGAGTATAAAAAACAGCCCTGGGCTGAAAGCTGTTGCCTAATTAATCCATAACCATCTCTAAATATTTAACACTACTTCTAAAAGAAAAATTACCTTACGTTTTCCAATGGGTTTCTTTTCAATCACTCAGGATGCCGTAATTTTGGAGGTTTGGGAGGTCTACTCTTTGCTGCAATTTCCTCAGCATTAGAAGAGCTTAATCCTCGTGCTGACCGACTGGTCCAGATGGGGTTATATTCTGAAAGCCCCTCCTCTTGCCAACATCTGTGTAGTTATTTCAGATATGGAACAGACACTGAGATCTCTAAAAGGTAAAGTCAGTGCTTGGTCCAGAATACAATGAAAGTCGAAATAACCACAAGTAAAAATAGCTCCCAAGAAGGTATGTGAGAAAGAGAAGGAAGTTTATCTTAAATGAGCCATAAAGGGCCCCCTCTCCATATGGCTTCTAATCGGTCTTGGCAGGTGACTGGAGAAAAACCTAAAATCACCCTTATTACCAATATCGATGCGGTGTATGTTGTAAATAGATGAATGCTAGCGTTTGCCTTAACCATCTCAGGACTGTGGTGACCCTTCCTGACAATGGAAGACACCACTTTGACTTGCAAAATGAATAGGCACAATGGCCAGAATGGACCAATGGGATGTCCTTAGGCTAAGCAGGGAAGGCTAATATTCATGAGCATAAGTGGTGTCCCTGGATATATGCTCATTAATATTAACATCCCCCCCAGCACTGAGAAAAAAAAGTGGAACACTTTCAATAAATCAATTTATTTAGGATCAGCCCTTGTAGATTTGGCTTCTGGCTCAATAAAAAGCAATCAGTGAGGGAAGGACAAGGTGAATTATTGAATTCTGTCTTCTAATTGTATGGCTCTCCGAATAGAAACTTCCCCATACATTTGGCGTCGTGACCAAGATGACTTCCAGACCTGGATATCTTGTTTATCTTCGGAAAAAGAGAAAAGAGAATCTGGCTGCATAATTTTAACCTAAAAACAAGCAAAGCAGCTTGAGGTCCCCTGAAATGATTAATAGAAAAGTGATTGGAATTAATCACAAACACAAGAGGAAGCTGAAATTAGAGAGAGGGTTATTAAGACACTGTCTGCCTGTTTAATCTCACCCCCTTATCAACACATTAACCTTGTTTTCTCTGCCTGAGCACGGAGTCCTACAGCAAAATTAGGTCAGAAATTCACATCAGATCAGATCAGCTGATTCATTCCAGCAAAACCCTGACATGCTGCAGATTTGAGTTTCATTCTAGATAGGATTTTGGCTGAGGGCTTTTTGAGTTTGCTTCCTAGGCTCCAAGCATAGCAGCTTTAGCTAATTGTAGACTATTTCTCTACCAGCTATAGAGGATTTCTAAAGATTTTAAGACTAGCTGTGGAGTATCTTTGAAAGTTGACACAGTTATGTTTCCGAAGCCTGGTTCATTTCACTGTCCTCACTCACCTGAGCAAAGGTGTTTCGACATCTGTTTTGATACACAAATAGGGCATTTCGTTTTTCTACATGCCCCCAATTAAAGCAAACCCAATGAGATTCTCTATTCGTGACCAAAGTGGGTATTCATGAGGCACTGGATGGATAGATCGCTGGCTAAAATGCACGTCAGTAAATGCTCTCTCTTTCCATAAAGGCTTCAGCCACAAATCATGAGTATGATTTCAGAGAAGCCATAACTATCTAAAGAGGATTTATGTAGCTGTTAACATTCCTCTCTTAAGAGTCCTCTGTGTAATTGTGCCTTTGGGTCATTATTTAAAATATTTACCAATTCAAAACTTTGGTATTAGAACAATTTGCTCTTAAGGGAACAATGTTTTTGAAAAAGAAAAGCCAATCTTTTCTTCATTTTTATTTTTACTTTTTTTCCCCTCTATGGTCTAAAGGATCTTTAGCTGTTCTTTGTTTCTCTCTGGCTAACAGAAATACTGAAACCTTCAAATATAAATAGCTTCCAAGTATACATACTAATGTAGAATTGCATGTATTTTTTTTAAGGAGCCATAAGTAATCTAATTCCATTTCTGACTGTCACTTTTAAAGAGGAAATATAACCTCATATAGATCCCTTGAGGGCATCCACAGGGAACAGAGATGTTCCTAATCAGCCTAAGTAGTCCTTTGTGACAGAACCACTTTCCTCTAGTTGAGAGCTGTCTTCCAGACTTGCAATGTTTGGGAGAATTTCACTAATGTAACATTTGTTTCATTAGGAAAAAAAAAAATCCAACCCCTTCCTATAGTAGAAAACATACTCAGAAAAACATGTAGTGGTAACATTTTTTTTTTAACTGAAGGGATATTTCCGATATTGTTTTCAAAAGACTGTGGCTAATAGTCAAATGAGACAGTGTAGGGACAAGTTCATAATCCAGAAGGACAAATTCACTTAAAAGGAAGCTTCAAATCTCAATGTACTTTTGGTACACCAGGTACTAATTTTGACTGTCCCTCCTCCTCAATGGATAGCCTTACCTGATGTCCGAAACAAGGTGTTACTTATACACAGCGAACCTCTAAAACAGGTCTTATATTCACAGGTGCACACAGGTACAGCCTCACAAGTCGTCTGTGGCCACATTCTGTTCTTGGTCAGTTGCCTCCTTTTTTTTATTTTTTTAATGTTTATGTATTTTTGAGAGGGAGAGAGAGAGTGAGCGCAAGTGGGGGTGGGGCAGAGAGAGGGGGAGACACAGAATCCGAAGCAGGCTCCAGGCTCTGAGCTGTCAGCACAGAGCCCGACGCGGGGCTCAAACTCACGAACCGTGAGATCATGACCTGAGCCGAAGTTGGACGCTTAACCGACTGAGCCACCCAGGCGCCCCTAAGTTGCTTCCTTCTTAATGTCTGTATCCTGTGCTGCATCAGTGGTCCAACATAACTTCATCCCTGTCTCTTAAACATCCCTTTTCGCCCCCACCTATGACAAACTGGAGTTTTATAACCCACCTCACGTGAGCTCACTCGTCTGAAGCTATAGGTTTTGAGTGTTTGTTTCCTTCCAGGCTTTTTAATAAAAAGTAAGTCTCATTTAACAGTGCCTGAATAAAACCATTAGGATTTAAAATAGCAGAAATGATGAGCCACTGAAATCATTTTTTTTTCATTCTCCATGCACTTTTCTCCTTTAAGTCATTCTCTCCCTTTCTTTCTCATCAAATGTTATTCGGGGCTGTTAAAGGAAGCACTGAAAATATCACTTTTTATTTATTTAGAAGTTTTCACCCAAAAGCCTTGACAGTAAAAGCCCATGTGAGAAATGGCAGCGAAGGTACAAGAAAGTTAGTAGTGACAAGGGGCTTGAGTTAGTTTAAAAATATGGAATCGGGGGGGACTTGGGTGTCTCAGTAGGTTAAGCATCTGACTCGTGATTTCAGCTCAGGTCATGATCTCAGAGTTTGTGAGATCGAGCCCTGCATCGGGCTCTGTGCTGACAATGCAGAACCTGCCTGGGATTCTCTCTCTTCCTCTCTCTCTCTGCCCCTCCCCTGTTCATATTCACATACTCTCTCTCTTTCAAAATGAATAAACAAAACTAAAAATATATATATGGCATTGGGCTCAGAGAGCCTAAATGATGTGCAACACTGAGAAAGGGGTGAGGAGATTCTTTTTCTAAGAGCTCAGTGTTTTAAGCCTCCCAGCTCCAACACAAAAGGCATTTCGGCACATATGTGATCCAGAAGGTCAATCATATGAAATCCTATTTCCATTTTTTAAGCAATCCTTGGCAGTCTGCACATTTCTGAAATTGCAACTGGCATATTTCACAGAGAATTATCATCAATGCCTTTTCAAGGTCAAACATGCCCCATCTTTAGATTTTCAGCCTTTCGATCTCATGTATTAAACCATTGCATATATTTAAGAAGGCATTCAGCAGACATGTTAAAGAATTTTAATTGATTAAACTGTGTTCATTAATGTCATGTAGAATTTTCTTTACAGTTGGGCTAAATTACATGTTAGAAATATTAAAATGTGTGTTAAAGATAGATGTGAGTATTCTGCCTCCGTTGCCAACGCTGAAACCCCAGCATGCTTGTGTGACCAGAATCTTGCCACGGAGTTTTCAAAAATATGAATCATGTATTTTCTATTAAGAAAGTTGAAGTAATTCCAAAAATGTATTACAAGAAGAAAATAAAAGATTATTATATTTTAAATTGTCAGAATCTCAGAGCACCTGGGTGGCTCAGGGGGTTGAGTGTTAGACTTCGGTTCAGGTCATGATCTCAGGGTTTGTGAATTCAAGCCCCACATCAGGTCCTGCACTGACAGCTCGGAACCTGGAGCCTTCTTCCGGTCCTGTGTCTCCCTCTCTCTCTGCCCCTTCCCCGCTTGTGCTCTCTCTCAAAACTAAATAAACCTTAAAAAAATGTTTAAATAAAAAAAAATTGTCAGGATTTCAAAATCCTGGCCGCTATATAAGCAAAATCAAGTTGCATTTGGATATCATAATGGATACTGAGATGGGCTAACGTAAGATACCCACAGCCAGCCCTGGCACAGTCACATCAGGCCTTTGGTCTCCTCCTTTTGTCCAGTCACCATGTGTTTGACTGCTATGACATTTCCCTCTCAGACCCCATCCCCCAACAACATCCAGAGACTTCTGTGTCCCCCTGTTGTACATGGGCCATGCTTTGGGAAAAGAAAGCATCAAAAGTCTCAATGATTTAGGAAGCTTTGCTAGTGTTTTGTTCTTCCCAAAGATATTCATACTTTAAATCAGGATTCCAGAACCTCTTCAAATCGTACCACGCGAACAGCTGTGGAAATTGTGGAAGTAACACAATGGTGTTGGGATAGGATGAACCGGGTCCAGGGCCTTGTGTTGCAGAGTTAGTCATTCATTCAGACTCATTCAGCCATCTGTACTCTGGGCCATCCCTTCTCCTACGATGGCTGAGCAGTCTGTGCTTTTTCCCAAGATGACTTACATCCCAACCCTTCCCACCTACTCAAGGACATAATCACAGTCATTTTTCCTTCCTGTGTCTAAGCCATTAACATTTCCCTTTCTATTGTAATCGTTCATATCAGCATTTTAAATAAGCTAGTTTTCTCTCTTCTTAAAGGAAAAGAAAAAGAAACACGAAGTACCATAGACCCCCACCTCCCACTACAATTACTCACTGTATTTTGTAATTTCTTTAGCCTCAAAACCCTCAAAAGAGTTCTCTATATTCTGCTTTTGTTCCATTCTTCCTATCTCTCATGAGGTTTTGTCCCCAGCCCTTCACCAAAACTGTTCTTGTCAACAACACCAGTGTGGTAAGGGGCTTCAATTCTCAGGTTTCAACATAGTTGATCCATCAGTAAAATCTCCTCCTTCTCCTTCTTCTTCTCTTGTGGCTTCTTCTTCTTCTTCTTCTTCTTCTTCTTCTTCTTCTTCTTCTAGTAGGCCCTATGCCCAGCACAGAGCCCAATACAGGGCTTGAGCTCATCACCCTGAGATCAAGACCTGAGCTGATTTCAAGAGTCGAATGTTTAACCAACTGAGCCACCCAGGCACCCAAAAGTCTCTCTTCTTTGATCACTTCTGTCACTTCACTCCAAGACATCACCCTCCTACATGGTTCTCCCCCTCTCTCACGGCTGTTCTTCCTGGATTCATCTACTGTCCCTACCATGGAGGCAGACAGGCATACCTGGGAACAGTCCTGGGTGCTTCTCCCATATCTCTCTATTCTTATTTTTATTAAAAAAAATTTAAGTTTATTTATTTATCTTGACAGAGAGGGAGAGAGAGAGCAGGGGAGGGGCTCAGAGAGGGAGAGAGAGAGAGAGAGAGAGAGAGAGAGAGAGAGAGAATCCCAAGCAGACTCCACGCTGTCAACACAGAGCCCAATATGGGGCTCAGACCCATGAACCGTGAGATCATGACCTGAGCTGAAACCAAGAGTTGGATGCTTAAAAAACTGAGCCACCCAGGCACCCCTCCCTCTCTAATTTTAGATTCTAGGTATACTCAACCAGGCTCATGCTTTCAACTCTATAGACTATGAGGACCTTCATATTTGTGTCTCTAGCTTTGATCTTACCATAAATCCTGGATCAACTGCCTATCCAGCATTCTCCACTTGGACATCCAAAAAGGCTCACAAAACTGGGGCACCAAAGCTGATCTTTTATTCCTCTAACAGTTAACTCAAACTTCTTCTCTAGTCTTTGCCATTTTGTTAAATGAAAACATCATTTTTCTCATGTTTCAGGCAAAAGACAAAGAAAAACACACACACAAGCACACGCACACACACAAAACAATAGCAAAACAAATGGAAAGCCATCTTCGGTGTTTTTTTCTCTTACTCAACTACTACATCACACCAATTAGAAAATTTTGATGGTGCCATAATTTGATAATGTTATGCCACCGTTAAATTTAAAAAAGTTTTTTTAACGTTTATTCATTGTTGAGAGACAGAGAGCAAGCAGGAGAGGGGCACAGAGAGAAGGAGACACAGAATCCGAAGCAGGCTCCAGGCTCTGTGCTGTCAGCACAGAGCCTGATACGGGGCTCAAACTCACCAACCATGAGATCATGACCTGAGCGGAAGTCGGATGTTTTACCGAATGAGCCACCCAGGCACCCCAATGCCACCCTTACTATTACCATCCTAGTCCAAAACACCATCATCTCTCACCTGAATTACCGCAAAGGCTTTCTATCTGAACGTCTTACATTTGGTTATGCCCTATCAGTCTATTCAACACGGGAGCAAGAGTAATCCTGGTAAAATGTTCAGTGAACACAAGTCACACCTCTGCTCAAAAATCTCCAACAAATTTTGTTTTCTCCTTCAGAATAAAATACACGAGTTCATAAGGCTCTACATTACCTGATGGCTCACTACCAGTCTAGACTTACATGCCCTATTCCTTGCCTTGGTCACTGTGTGACTTCTTGTCCTTTTCTTAGAACACATCATACTTCCTGTTCCCTCTGCTTAGAATTGTCTTCCTGCCAATAGCCATACACTTCACATCTCTGCCATCATCTCAGGGGCCTTCCCTTGGCTCTGTTTTTTATCTCCTTTGCCTAGCTTTGTTTCACCACCTCTTATAAATATTCATATATATACTTTTTTTTTATTTTTTATTTTACTTTTGAGAGAGAGAGACAGAGCGTGAGAGGAGAGGAGCAGAGAGAGTGGGAGACACAGAATCCGAAGCAGGTTCCAGGCTCTGAGCTGTCAGCCCAGAGCCCGATGCAGGGCTCCAACTCACGGAGTGTGAGATCATGACCTGAGCTGAAGTTGGACCCTTAACCGACTGAGCCACCCAGGCACCCCTATTTATATACACTTATATGTTTAGTGTTGTCTCCTATTCATGCTTTCCTCAGAATGTAGCTTCCTTATAATCAGAAACTTTGTTCTGTTCATTGCCATCTCATCAAAGTCTTGAACATTGCCTGACAATTAGTAAAATTTCAACACATATTTCTCCAATCAGCTAATACATTTAGCAGTAAAGGTTTATTGAACAATGCATTTACATTAGATCCTGTTGTAAGACCTGTATAGAAAAATAGAATGATTCTTCTCATGAAACTTACATTGTAGCTTGGACATCAGCAACCGTGTTGCATATTGCATTCATTTTTGCCCTTTGCCTTCAATCACCTTGACCTCAGGTGTGAGATGCCCTGAATCAGTGTTATTCCTTATGACGAGGAATATGCCTTATTTCAGGGGGTGGTCAGAATTCAACTTGAACATAAGCCCATTTTGTTAGCGCCCGTAGGTTTGTTTACCTCCAGTTGGCCATTCTCATGCCTACAAAGTTGGTTTATTCTCCCGCTCTATCTGCCCACATCTAGGGAGAAATTCTAAATGGAGTGATATCCAAAATCCCACCTCATTGGGTCAAACTGACAAATCACAAATCTTTGTAATTCTCCTGTGAATAACACCAACTAAACACAACATGATTGATAACTTACTCCTGTTCTTTGCTCTATTCGTAAACAGAGCTAGGCTAAAGTTTTATCTTATGCTGAGAGCATTATGTGGAAATAAAGGTGTCCAGATCATTGGGGACTTTTTTTTTTCAATTCAATGTATGATCTAAACTCTCTATACTTATGTGCTTTCTAACTTGATACTAGAAAATATTGACTTATTAATCTAATCAAATTGCAAATAACTGAATTTCCTCAGCCTCACTTATTATGCAATGACAGAATTTTGCTATGTTGCCACCTACCAAAACCCTGTTCCCATCCCTTTGGCTTCAGAGTTCTCTGGAGTCGTTGGTTACGTCTCTTTGAACACTTACCAGTAAGCTACTTAAAAATTAAACATCTTCTGTCTTAGTATCTTTAGCTAGAACTCTTTTAAAGGTTGTTGATGAAACACAGATACAGTGATAAGCACACTTCACTACCGTAAAATCTAATGAAACTATTCTGAAAATAATTCTATTTATATGGTTATAAAAAGGAATGAACAATTGAGTTTTAATATCAAGATCAGGAAACTTTTCATTTTAGAGGTGAAATTGTTTTAGAAGTCTAGTGGGCCACCCTTTTTTTGTTATGAATTTTAGAAAGCTCATTCTCATAAAAGTAAAATGCTCACAAACATACAGAAATCCATCAGAAGTAATTCCCAGGAGAAAAAAATTGTCCTATATAAAGGACATTTAATATATCATAGAAGGAAATCTGTGATACCAACTAAAATGGGTAGAAATAAAAAATAACATAGTCCCCAACAAGTATTGACTTAAATATATGCAACTGTGGCAATATTTATCAAGTATGTCATTTTGCAAACATTTACATACATGGTAGTAGCATAGATGTCCATTTTCAAAATGGAAAGATTACATTCTTTCAAAAAAATCCTCCATAACATTTATTGTTTTTTCTTTCCAGTTCTCTCTCTCTCTCTCTCTCTCTCAAACCTCTTGCATAAAAGTATTTGCCTCTAAATGATTAGAGTAGAGCATCCTTACCTAGCTTCATAAATAGTTCATCTCTTTTTTTTAATGTTTACTTATTTTTGAAGGAAAGAGAAACAGAGAATGAGCGGGGAAGGGGCAGAGAGGGAGAGACAGAATCTGAAGAAGGCTCCAGGCTCCAAGGTGTTAGCACAGAGCCTGACATGAGGCTCAAACTCACGAACCATGAGATCATGACCCGAGCTGAAGTCGGACTCAACCGACTGAGCCACCCAGGTGCCCCCATAAATAGTTCATCTTAAAATAATAATTTCTTTTCCCTAATGTGATAACGTTCACAGAGAGTTTAAGTACAAGTATTAATACCAGATTAGATGAAACATCCACCAACTATTAAAATAGCTTAACTATTATTTTTTAGTATCCAGCTAATTGACATGGATTAGTTTTCTAACTTCTGAATCTTTGTACTTAGTAAGTAGAACTTATTGAAGAAAGAAGACTTTGTATAACACAATATGCCTCTATCTGTACCCCTGGTACACACACACATGCGCGCGCACACACACACACACACACACACACACACACACACATGCTGGAAACACTATAACATTCTTTGGGAAATCAAAGGATGTGTATCCTACTTTGGGTTTCTGCCCCAGGACATTTAGCCTCAATGTGGAAGCCATAATCTGGCACTTATTTGCTTGTAGGTTTTGCAACATAAAAGTCATTTTATATCAACGAACCTGGGGCACCTGGCAATCATCATAAAACTCTGCACTGAGAGCACATAGTGAGGGTTCCTCCTGCCTTCAGAGGCTCATATAATTCTAATTATTGATAAGTCTTTTTATAATCTAAGAAAATGAACTATTATAAGGTATTAAACATAAACAAAGACCATTAAAGGTGGAGATTTTCATCAAACATTGACTATGAAGTGTTTAAGTGTTTCCCTTGGTCTTTTATCAAGGGTTGTTTAGTATGAATTTTTTTTTAAAAGAAAACTGAATTCTTTCCCCATCCCAGCTATACCTCCACATGCACAACACAAAAGTAAATAACTTTTGTTAGCTACGGTGAAAGAACTGAGAGCCGGATGAATTGTGTTTATGTTATAGTTGAGGTGTCAATTTCACTTGTTCTCATCAAGTCTAACGTGGGTAAACCCCTTCTTGACAACATCACAGCCTTGTCCAGGTGACAGCATCACAGACAGCTGAGAATTCATGGATCTCCTTGTGTATGCAAGACTCAGAATACTTGTATTTATATTTACCGTTTTATTGCTTCTTCTTGTCTTCGGCGTTTTTCGTTCTTCTCCTTCAAGTAGGCCAGGTTGGTTTCATTTCTCAAGCGGTCATTCTCTCGAGCAATGTCTGATGCATTCTGAATAACCAAGCCATCGTAGGCCTTCATCCCCATGTCCTCGATATATTGGAGAAATGTGTCCAAAGGGTCTACCTCGGGATTAGAACTCATCATCTTGGAGGGGATCATGTAAAAAGGAACACTTCCTGTAGGATAAGAACACATTTTACCTTTATCAAAGGTGAGGAGAAAAAGCAAAGTGCTGTTTGGTCACCCTAATATCTTCTCAGCCCCAGATTCCAAAGATTATGATAGAATCTATTCGGAGACAACGTCTCATTAGAAATCACGAACCACCAAGACTATTAGAAGTAAATATTCAATGAATGTTGCCTGAGTAGCAAACATTCCCTGAAACAAAATTAGAACATCAAAGGCCAAATCTCTCACACTTAAAGGTAATGGAAAGGTACAAATACAGGGTGCCAAGTTCAATGTTTGGTTTATATATTTCAAGTCACGATTTTGTTTTTCAAAAATGTGTTCTTATATCATTAAGATCTATCAGATCCAAGCTTCATTTCTATCTAATTGCTACAAAGACTTCTCGATTTCAAATAAGATGATAACATTATTTGGAAAAGACTTTCTTATTGTGTGTGTTCTCCTTCTAGTTTTAAATTAAGATCTACGAATCTATACTATTTGTGCATAACATAACAGTAAACAAGGAAATACACATTTCTAATATAATTTATTTTGGAAATAAACCCTTTTGACCCATCATTACTTTCCAAAATGGTGCTTCCTGATGGCTGCCTGCTAGAACTCAAATATTGTAGGTCACCAGGACCACATCCATCCTTACCAATCTGGTAACTCAAGCAGTGACAACTATAATTATCATTGCTACGTCAAGGTTTAAAAACGCAAACCATAGAGTGGATTACTGTAAAACCAAGGTCCAGTTAAAACAACAACAAAACACAGGACTTTCAACAGATCAATATATACCGTCCACCTCCAAAATGATGGAAGTAATAGCTTCTACCTGTTGCTGATGTGATAATTTAGAGAGGTGATGTTATAAAGAATTTAACATAAAGTTTAACAATAATAGGCATACAGTCATGTTAGCTAATATCTTCATAATAAAAGTACAGGTGAAAGATTGCCAATGTCATATGTGGGTATGTGTATGGACAGGTGATAGATAACCAGCAGGCTATGAAAATCAGGATGCTTTGAAGCAGATGCATTCCAATGAATTATAGAAATCAATGAAGTCAGGGGATAGAGCAATGGTGCTCTAATCAATCAAAAATAGAACTGAAGTTTAATTAATTGCATGCAAGATAAGTATTTTAGCCTTCTAGCTTAATAAGGCTTACTGTCCTCAATTGCATATTCACCGTTGCATAGGAAACTGGTATCATTGCATCAAATTGAAAAAGCAAAAGCAAAATCTATTAATAAGAAAAAACTTTGGCCATTTAAAATTATAAATGATGTTTACATCTTTTATTTTCTTTTAAAGCCCCAGGAAGATATGTTTTTTTTAATCTCAGCCAAACTATCTAATGTAGAAGTCCTAGGCTTTCACCGTTGCCCTTATGAATCATATTCATTTTGAGTTTTTTACAAGTATAATCATGTTCCATACCTGGATGGTAGCTATGGAAACTTTACTTCTTATCAGAGTTTATTAGCGTTTCAGCTGCCAGTCAATTCTTCTGTTATTTGACTCCTACTCTGAGTTTAAAGATTTATTCTCCAGCCAGTAAGAGATTGTTGGAACTAGGGGATATGAGTTGTTTGTTGACTCATGATTTTGTTGTTGTTGTTGTTGTTGTTATGTGGAGTTTTATTACATTTGGTTTGGTTTTGAGCCATAATGGGTTGGCACATAAAATGGTCTTTTAATTTCAACTGTCTAGCATAATTGAATTGTATTGTACTATAAGTCCATGAGCTTAGAAGCTCAAGGGGTAGACATGCATAAGAATAAGAAATTACTGCTACCAATGATTGCAATTTTCAGGAAAAAATACAGGAACAGGATTCTCAGAAAGCTGAAGAATTACCATTATTGGGAACTCACTTCTCCCAAGGACTTCAACACTAGGTGTGCCTGGATAAAAAAAAAAAAAAAAAAAAAAAGCTCTGTCTATGGCAATTAATGCTACCATAGTTAAGCAGGCCAAGTCAGGACAAGGATTCCAGAGGCAACGCCTCAGGGTGGAAGAACCCTCCCACTTTGCCCTTAAGCAAAACTGTATATGCCCCCTGTGAAAAGCATTACCCCCCCAATTTTTGTTTCTTCCATTAAATTTTCCTCCCACCCAAAGGACACCAGAGATTCTCCATACAGTTTATATATTCCAGATATGAACCAGGTTAATTGGGTACTTCTGAAACTTACTTATCTCTTTATGTGGTCTTTCAAATTGACTGGAGTTGAAATTATGTTTGTTCCGAGACAACATTAAATAACAATGCCATCAAGTACGTATACTAGGGAAAGTTGTGCTGTAAGTAGTAAGAGTATAATCTGAAAAGTTAAGATGAAAATTTGAAGGATAAAAACCATAAAATCTAGTAAAGTTTCTGGACAATGATAATTGGATGCATGAAATCATGCTTGTCATCTAAGTTCTAGGGAGGGATTTGATTCTATGCTCGTTCATGTCTTCAAGTATTTCTTGAGCACCTGTTATGAATGAGGCACTGATGAAGGCAAACCTGTGTCCTTCTAAACATTCACACTGCAGGGTAAGAGGACAATTAATTAAAAAATTGCAACATGGTGTCAGTGGGACAAGCACAGGTGGTAGCTTTCATGAGTTTGTCATGGTGTGTGGTCACCAGTTTTGAGGATGAACACAGAACATTATCCAATAACAATAACTAGGCTTCAAAAATAACCATAAAAAATGGACGTGGACCCCACCAATGTTTAAGCATCACACTCTCCTGCTCTCTTGTCCACATGTAAAAGGCAGATTGTAATGTGGGGTAGGGGCAGAGAGTGGTTAGGCAGTCCTGAAGAGTGTAACTGAGGACTTGGGCGGTATGGCCTGAAATCACAATGCAAGCACCCCTAGGTCTCTGACTTTATGCCATTTCATGAAGATTTAGCTTCCTCTAAGCTTTAGTTTCCATGTGGTTAAAATGGTGGTTGGAATATACTTAACTCCCTTATGTTGTTGTAAGCGTTCAGTTAGAAAGCACATGTGAGTGTTCAGGAAATGTGAGCAAAATTATTAGTCACTAACATTACTACTTACATCCTTTTCCTAATTCTTAATTGTGGCCAAGATGGTGTTTAGTAATAACTCCTCAATAAACACATGTTTACTTTGAAACATACACGAATAGAATGTTTAATGCAGTTCAACTTCTTAGTCATAGGTGTGCAAAGGGAGGCATGGAAGGCTTTCACAGAGTCGCTTCCTAACCAAGGGCATGCAGACAGACCATTTATCCATTTCGCCCCAGTTCCTACCACGAGAAGATAAGGGCTTTGTCACAGAGGAACCATGAAGCTCAAACACTTGGGCTCCACCCTTCCAAGCCGGTGTTTCTCAGCCTGCTGAAGTCTGAATGCAGAGACTCATTCATTCACTCCTCCTTAAACAAATGTGAGGCCTCTCTAGAGAAAAGTGAACTGTACGTGAAGTGCCTGTCTCACTACAACTGCTACCATTTCTATGTAGTGAGAACCCAGTCAGGTATGGTCATAAATCTGTTTGTCTTTCAGAAATGTGTAGTTATGGCTAAGATAGATGTTGAACAAGGCATGGTCCATGCCACTAAACACTTGGCTTCATTTTGGCTGCTGGATATTAAATCAAGTTTATCTCTGGCCCTTTAACAACAATCCTGTGTACAAGTAGTTCATAAAGGCTTGTCGTGAGCACTTAATTCTTCATGTTGGCGTCTTAGGAACACAATAGTTAAGAGGCAAAAGGGCCCCTCTCCTTTAGATAGCGCCTTTAGCTCCATTGCAATATGCAAGAGACTCTTATTAGATCTCAAACGATTGCATGGTATATTTGTGACAACAAAGTGAGTGAGGTTGAAGGGCTCTTCTGCATTTCTCCAGTCATCCCTTGCCTTTGGATCAGTGTGTGTTTGCGGCCATTTTTGCTTGCAACATATTAGACATTTTAGCTCCCCCTAGAGCATTGGTTGAAAGTTGACATTCTTGGTCTGCAAGGTAGATGGGTTTTATCAGGAATGCACGGCGTGGACTCAAATAGTGCAAGAGTTGTATATGTGTTCTTTTTCTTGGAAGTTGTGGCGAACATTGAGAATTTGTGTTAGGAGTCTCCCGGGAAAGCACCTAAAATGACTGAGATCAGAAACTCCACACAAATCATAGGTAGCTTCACAACTTCACCTTACGCCTTTCTTCCACTGCTGTGTGGTGCATTCAGAAAACCCCCCTTTTGCTTCATTTTTGAATTACTGTATTTAAAATCGTTGCCATTCTAATAAAAGCCAAAAGCTGTTGGCTTTTATTAGATGTTAGCTTAAATACAGCTGGATGTTTTAATCGCTCTGCTTTATTGTATTCTTTCCCTCTTATTCCTTATTTCCTGTAGACCACACCCTTCACAAAGATTACTTTGTATGGTATTGTGATACCTCCTAAAATTTGAAATTTCACTCTCTTCAGCTTAGACGCACCGATTTGAACTGGTGAGATTGAGGTCATATTTAAAACATTAAGCATTTAACTTTGTCTTGTATTAGCCATTTCTTTATTTTCTTTTGTGTAAAACCATCACTGTACCTCACATGCTGAGCTTAGAGCTGAAAGTAGCAATTCATTTCTTTACCATGTTTCCACTGAAATAAAACTATCTAGTACATATACATGTGGAGCATAAAATATACATAAAGGTATCCAAATTGAATCCATAGAAACATAAAAAATTCATTTCCTTTTTTTTTCTCATTCTATAGCCACTACTTGCATCCAAGGAACTCAAGAAGCTGAGACATTACGTGACTTTCAATGTTAAAACAAAAAAAAGGGGGGGAGCATATTTTTGAGAATTAAGTATACACAAAACTTTAACTAAGCACATACATGTATGTAGATTCCCTTGTAAACTAAGGAATAAATTTTTTGTAGCCTCAATTTACCAGAGGATATTTAATGTGTCACTAACTGATGTCACGATTGGGGTCTCCATAGTATAGAAAGCATTTGATTCATTGCAGGCTGCTGTTGAAGAAAAGACGTACAGAAAGGGTCAGATAAAAGTGAAGCCTGCCATCTTATACTTGTTAAAGTATTTCTCTTTTCTTAAAATGCAGAACAAATTCCCTCTTTAGTGTGATTTCATGCACTGTGACATCAGTCACTCCGGCTCTGCAAGAACTGACTCAGGTGGGTGTGTAAACCGACTTCTCAGGCAGAACCTTCTGACGGATCCTTTGCCACCCCCTACCAAAAAAGCAGGACCCTTGCATGTAAGCATCACTGAAATGAATTAGCCCACTGCCCTTTGTGGGGGCTGGTTCTTTCTTCTCTTCTTAAAGTATGTACTCAGAATTGCTGAGGTGAAGCTGCTCTCCATCTAAAACTTTGGTTTTCCAAGATTTAAAATCGTGAATAGTCCATCAATCTTTCCATATCTGCTGAGTGACAGAGGAAGAAAAAGCAACTGTTTGGGAGAGAGGTGCTCCCCAGTCCTTGAAGTTAAGAAGCTTCTTAAATTTCAGGTTACAGTTAGCCCTATAAGATAACGTTACAGCTAGAATAATGTACACTTCATCCTGTGTTATTCTTATAATGCTGTTTGTGTTGACTGGGGAGGAGAAAATGCACGCTGGGGAATGCATTTCCTCGTGGAAAGCCTCGTCATGTCGCCCTCATTTCACATTTGTGCATTTCATTTCATTTGCTTCTGGGAAAGTTTTCTAGTCCCTACTTCTCAGTTATTTATGAGGTTCTCAAACCACACCTGCCCCAGTGCTGTGAGGAAGTTATTAGAATCTGACCTATTAAAATTTGATTTTCCCTCCCGTTCCAATCGTTGAATCTTCTCTGATATAGAGAGTCCTATTTTGTCCAGCAGTATTGACTCAGCCAAATAAAAGTTTCCCAAGGCAATTTTGACTATTTCTTTTGTATTCAGCAGGAGGAAAAAGATCTTTCACATTTGTTGCATGTACTCAGACCAATTTGAAAACGCATTGTCAAAATATAAGTATTTAAATAATCAGGCTTCATATACATATGTAAAATCTGTATGCAAATTAATTTCTAGAATTCGCTGACTTCACACAGGACCAAATCAACAGACCAGATTGCCTGGTTATAATTCGTAACCTGTGTAAACCATGTCAAAATTGTTTTTCTGATAATCTGTCAACAACAAATCTTATCATTCCACTTTGATTGTGCTTAAAATCCTACCCTCAACCCCACAAATGGTCATGCTCATTTTCTTATTCTCACTTTCATCAAAATGCAGCTGTTCTGCTCAACATGGGAAATGTTAGAGTTAAAACCACGGGCGCCTGTTGAAGTGACTACAAAAACGCTGATTGCTTTTTTCTCAGAAAGCAGATTACTTTGAAGCGAGTTTTTTCTCCACTCTCTCCCTTCCCAAAGTGGGTAAAACGGGCATAGATCATGTTAATGAGTGGTATCATAACTCAGATACCCGCCCCCAACTTCCAGGTTGTCATGGTGCTGTTTGCCCATGGTCTAAAGGGATAGCACATCTCTGATAATATTAGGGACTCACACCAAATGTCAATGGCTGAGGTACTTTTCTGAGCCTTTGGCCAAGTGTTTCCAGACGCTTACAAGGCAGTATTGGCAAAGTAGATACAGTCAGTATGATAAATTGCTGACTGGCGCTACAATGAAAACCATCTAATTGAATGACTTTTTTTTTTTTTTAAACAATAGACAACCTTCTTGTCTCTAGCATTTTTACACTTGTTTTTCTAAACTTTGCAGATGCCTCAAGTCCTTGGGCTTCTCTACAGTTCTTTGTGAAGTTGTCGGGTTTTTTTCTCAGGTCTGTTTTCACTGATTTCCTCAACTGTCAGTGTCCTTCACAGAGTCCTCTTTGCTGAGTTGGCAAAGGTGTGTTGTGATTTCCACAGAAAAATAAAACAATTTTGGCATTTGTAGCTCACATACTCTCATATTATTCTGTTTACCAACTGACAATATAGAAAAATGAGTTGGAGCATTGTTTAACATGTGAAGAATTAGGAGAAGAGTTGATGTTCAGTCTTGCTCTATCGTCATTATTTCATACTATTTGATGATAAAGTCTTGCATATTAAATGGACTAAAACTACATTGTGTAACTTCTTAGATCGGATTCCCTTATTTGGGGGTATGTGTAGAAAAAAAAATACAGTTCTACAGTACCAAGCCAACTTTAGGAATTCTTAATGAGAAGGAACAGTATTATTTCCTGTAATAGTCCTTCCAGCTGGGGAAGACCTATATTTCTTGTATTTAAAATGTTCCTGGTTTTTAGAAAAATTAAAATGGAGACACCCCAACAAATTAAGTGTGTGTCCAAGGTAAAACAAATCTCCCTAAAGTTCTATAGAAAATATTTGTTGTGATAAGACTAATGAGATCTTCCTGATACTGAGTGTTAAAATTCATGTTTCTCAAAGAGGTTTATGCCTACTCTGTTAGGAAGGAGCAGTTTCAGCTTTGGTGTATGTTTGATAGTTTTATTTATTTATTTTTTGGTAGGTTTTTTTTTTGAGAATACAAAATTAGGCTGACACAAATGTGCTGAGAGACTGTTGTAAAATATTTATGGTATGGAATAGCCGATAAATAGCTAGCATGCACAATGTGAATGCCAATTAATACCCTGGAAAATATTTTCAAAATATTTAATAATTCAACATGGCTCATTTTAGCAATGAAAATCTAGTTTAGCCATTTCCGTGGTAATGTAACTAAGTGGGTAAGAGGGCACAAAATAGCCGGAGGCTTATTAAAGCCTTGGATGCCTTCGCTGTGGCTTTATTTCTGTTGCACCTAATAAGACATGCAAACTTCAGCATTAAGTATCCCCAGATAAAATCCCATTCCATTTCATAACCAGATTGCTTGATCTATTTAGTGCTGGATTCAATTGGCATGCTTAGAGAATCTGAAAAATGAGATACATACCAAAATTTACGTCTCCAGGGAGAGCTAAGTGCAACAATCAGAAGGTGACTAGTGTCTGTCAGAGCCCTCTCTCGCGGTTGATCTCTGGGCAGTTCTGTAGGAGTAATCCAGCACCATGAGAAATAGACTTGTAGTTCAGCTCAGTTTTTCTTCAATTAAAGTGCATTGCATCTGGATGGGGAAAGTGTCCATTCCCAGATTCTTCATCACTAGAGATCAGAGCATCCTTGATGTTCTTCCTATCAGATAAAATGGCCTTTAAAGTTTGCTAGGAAGATGCGGTGGCAGAAGACAGGTGCCTGCTTCCTTAAATCGACATTCAGAGAAAAGAGGGCATAGCTAATGGGTGGGGATGAACACACAGCCCCTCTCTTTCCAGGTCCAGCAGGGAAGAAATTGAATGATTTTACCCACTTTGCTACACAGATGATTACAAGACTCGAAGCAATCACCCAGGCTGGCTAAGGTGCCTCATTTGATTATATTCTGTGAAGACAACAATAAATGAAAACAAAAAATCAGAAACATCCTCTCTAAATGTCTCCTCTCAGCCCAAAAGATGCTCTTTCTCATTGCCACTTACATACAGAAGGTTTAGAGCAGCCTAGCTTGTGGTATCGTCCCTCCCCCGTGACAACCAGCTCTCTCTCTCCCATTCTCTCTCTTTCCCCTCCCTCCCTCCCTCCCTGCCCCTGACTCCCTCCCTTCCTGCTTCTCTCTCTCTCCTCTCCAGCTGCCTTAGTCTGTTGATGCTGCTGCTGATTAATCAGGGATTCTGAAACAAAGAACCTACCTTCTGAAATAAGCAGTAATCTTTCTTCTCTGTTTTTGCAGTCCGTCTGCATTGAACGGCAAAGCTGCCAGCATTCTAGCACCTTGGATAGTTCCTGCTCACTAGGCCCCTTGGAAAAGGGAGGCGAAGAAGCAACTGAAGAAATGACAAGAAACCCGAGAGCAGCATCGTTCTACTTGGGATTTCGCCTCCCTGGGGCCTCCCATCCTCATTAAAGACCTCACATTTAGGCAACAGAATCTCTCCCTTTTATCTGTCTGAACTGAAGTCTGATTAGTAAGTGATAAAATGAAAAGAGGATAAAGAAACCCCTTCATTTATATCCACTACAACCCTCATTCCAGCTTTGTGGAGAAGAAAAACATAAATCCATCAAAAATAAATGTTGTTACTACAGAGGGTGTTTAAGTTATAAGCTTTTCACCCCTGGCATGGCTAATGAAAATGAGCAACAACTTAAATGGAACATCGAGATCTCAGTTTGAGACCCTTATCTGATACCAATTTTGCCTCCACCCTCCCTGCCGAGCCAGGCACACAATTACTGCTGACGTACTTCAGGCTGCTGCTTGGGGAAAGAGGGGAGGAGCCTTTTAACCTCATCAAAACAGCCTCGTGCCACCTGCTCCCATGGCATGAGAACAAAACTAGCCCACTTAGAAGGAACATGTACAGCACACATGTATGTTGAATAAAGCTCTCACTCAGAGAGCGCGCTATTTTTTTTTTAACAAAAATAAGATGTGAATTAACCACGGTGTGCCACTAACTCCTATAGATTCACTGTTGAAATTTCTGAAAGTCAACCTATTCCCTACATTTCCTGAGGATTCTCCTCATTCCGTTCTTAAAAGCCTGCTGAATATATGCAGATCTATCATGTTATATAATACAACTTCTATAGACATATGCATATATGTATACAAAAATACGTGCGTATATGCATACACATACAAGCCCATAAGTTTGTATCTAACTTGTTTTCCTTCAAAGTAAGAAGTATAGTGAAGTAAAATATAGGTGTTTTATTGTGTTAGTTGGTTTTATGGTAAATATAACAATAAGCAATGAGTTTCTGTTTAGTTGAGACTGAAATACCAATTTTGAGAGGGAAAATTATTCAATATTGACCAGGAGATTTCTTTTCATCACATTTTCCCAGTAAATCTTTTTGTAAATTACTTTCACTCACAAACTGATTTTCCTAAAGGTTATCCCCAAAATCTAAATTCATAACTAATTTCTTAGAAAAATGTGATCTGAATGTAATTTTTCATGCATCAACAGACCACAAAAAATAATAAACTTAGGTTTACCTTCCTGATTCGTAAATGCCATCTGAAACTGTACCACGATGTTGCAAATGTTATTTTTTTTAACTTGTATGTATCTGAGGAAAAATAAAATCAACATGTTACATTGCTACAAGAGTTTCAGTTTTCACATGTCCTAATGCGCATTCCTAAAACAAATCACATATGTCGCTTATTTCCTAGTCTTTGTGCCTCCACTCTTTGGACAGAACAGAACATCTGTGGAAGATCAGATAGATGAAAGAAGGAAGGGAAATTTAATTGTGAAAGAGAAGAGGCCACATCTCTCTCACTCCTTCTCTCTCTCTCTTTTTCTCTCTCCCTCTCTTTACCGCCCTGCCCCCACTCTCTCTCTCTCTCTCCTCTGTCTTATGAAGATTCTAATAACTTAGCACCATGTAGGGGGAAAAATTGTCTCAAGTACCACTTACAAACTAGTAACAGCCACCACACTGTCATTGAGAGGTTTAGAGCGTATCGTTATTTTTGGTGGTCAAGTGTTGTCATAGGAGTCGTCTTTCAGCATGTGACCCAAAGCAGAAAAGATTCTTTATAAAGAAATTATGTGGCAGATATTTTAGGAAGTGTAAATACTTAATCATGACTGGTAACTCCATAAAGATCGGTGGAACACATTTTTATCTACAGAGAGCTTGAATAGACACTAGCGTAAAGCCCATTTCTACCTTGGAGAAAATTAAAACCCAGACAAGCATACTGCCTTGCTTCAGGCCTCACACTCCTTGGCTCATTGGGATTAGGATCTGAGGTCACTGGGCTGCTGTGCCTCTCATCATCTTTGGCCAACAGGGAGCTTTCAGTCACTTTAATATCATGCACCAGAATAATTTCAAATAAAATGCAGAGACACTGGCTTATGGTTGCTAACTATAAAAAAAATTTCCCCCCAAAATATCTCAAGAGTAAAGGGACTTTTACCCCCCAAAAAAAATGTGTAGCCCTTTAAACTTAACATTTTCAGCTTTAGAAAAATTTATGATTATTGTGTTTCTGTCCCGCTTCATTTCTTTTATTTTTTTCTCTCCTTTGCACAGAATAGAGTTTGGGAGCCATCACATTATATCAACTCTATCTTCTCTATCCCATGCCTTCCTCATTCCAGGCCACAGTATATATTGATCAGGCAATTTCTTCTCTGGAGATATAGTAGAGTATAGGAATTAATGGCATCTTTGGGGGT
Organism: Felis catus; assembly: GCF_018350175.1. Taxonomy (NCBI): domain Eukaryota; kingdom Metazoa; phylum Chordata; class Mammalia; order Carnivora; family Felidae; genus Felis; species Felis catus. Next base: position 208,429,662 of record NC_058375.1, on the reverse strand, counting down.
TGGTGTCTAGAAGGTCCCCCCAACTAGTTCCTTAGGTCTCACTGATTGAAATAGAAAAGGATTTCTACTTTCAAGTAACCTTAGATTCAAATGTGGAATTCATCTCTACTCATTTCAGTAGTATTTAGAGAAGAACGTCACAGTACAAAAATTAAAGTTGAAATTTTTTATATTAAGAACAAAGGTACAGAAAGACCAACAAAGCTCAAATTATGTGTTGGTTTACTTCTTAAACATCTCTGTAAAATACATAGGTGTTCCTGATCTCATAGAAACCAGTCATTTAAATGCCTCATGACTTATTTCTTTTAAAGTTCTTATGTCAGGGTAAAGTTGGGCTCTTTCTGTTTGCCCAACAGGGTTTCTTACTGGCTGACAGAGTTGGTGTCATTGGGGTTAAGTAGGTCCTTTCCATGAACTCAGATAGACAAGGAGCGTTGGCACCTTGAAAGTGCTTCTTAGTCTATAAATCAGCCAGATGGTGGGTAATGCTTTTTGTATAAAAGTGAGGCACACGAGAACATGAAAATTGAAAGTGAGCAATCTAGTTACCTAAACTTAAGGGGTTTATTCAAATATATCAAAATATACTCTCCGAAGCCATGTCATAATTTATAATAAAGTCTCTCTAGTTTCTTTTTTCGTGATCTGTAATCTTTCCATTATTCTTTCCACATTTAGCTTAGGGAGATGACACCTCCATTATAATGAAATTATTCCACTAGGGAAAAGCTAATCTTCCCATCCAATCAGGATTTCTGAGCATTCTGGTAACAGCATGAAATGAAAGTCTAGGTAGAATGAGAACCATATGCTCCTCATGATTTTTGCCTATGCAATGATATAGATGTCAACAGAAGTTGTGCATGACTTAGAGACTGTCAAGCAGTGGATAATGATACATTGCTCAAGGATCCAGAACACTGAGTAACTTAGTGTGTAAGGGTAGGGGAGAGATTTATTACTTAATAATATATACGAAAGCTAAATTTATACTGCCAAGGGGGGGAACTGACAATAAATGGAATATTCCGTGACTGGAAACACACGAATTGATCCAAATATATGAATCTATCCCTCTTCTTTTATCAAGCTGATATTTCCTAGTGCAGATTTCAAAAGGTTTTACGTTTATAATAAATTATATTTGTCTCTATGCTCAAGAATTATAAAAAATATTATTTAAAAACCATCGTATGTTCTAGTGAAACTGATACTCTCACTCTAACAAATCTTCTCCCTCTTTTGAAAGGCTATTGCTTACTCAAGTTTCAAAAATCAAGAATACCTTACCTAGGTTGCCTCTCCTGAGTTACCACAGCCAAACCTCTTTTCTGTATTATGAACTACTCCATCAATAAATACATCACTAGTAAAGAATAAAGTCACAAGATTTTTTTTGAAGGGGTTAGGGGTAGAGAGACAGGGAGAGAACCTCAAGTAGGTTCCACACTCAGTGCAGAACTTGATGCTGAGCTCGATCCCATGACCCTGGGATCAACCTGAGCTGAAGTCAAGAGTCAGGCATTCAACTGGATAAGCCACCCAGGTGCCTCGGAGATTTTTTTCATGTTCTTCCAAACATATTCACTCCATCCTCCAAGTGTGCTGGTCAAATACTCCTGAAAAAGTGGTATCTTCCCTTTATATTCCCTGGGCCCCAGCATATAGGTTGCATCTAGCCAGTGGCAGGGATTTGTTCAAGGAATGCGTGACTCTGGATCTCAACTAATGGCATGGCTTGCCAAAGTAGAAAACTCAAAAAGGCTCATATATTGAACATGAAGTTCTCTTTTTAAAAATGAAATTCTCGGGGCGCCTGGGTGGCTTGGTCGGTTAAGCATCCGACTTCGGCTCAGGTCATGATCTCACGGTCCGTGGATTCGAGCCCCGCGTCGGGCTCTGTGCTGACAGCTCAGAGCCTGGAGCTTGTTTCAGATTCTGTGTCTCCCTCTCTCTGTGATCTCCCCCGTTCATGCTCTGTCTCTGTCTCAAAAATAAATAAACATTAAAAAAAAATTAAAAATGAAATTCTAAATCAAAATTAAAAGAAAAAAAATGGCCCTCCTAAATCTCAAACATTCAAAGAGGGAAAACCTTTCCAAAGGAACTCCATTTTCTCGCTGAAAAATCCAAAATGGATATTAGATCCAAAAAAATCCGAATTTTCCTGAAAAATCCAAAATAATCATACTGACTAGAAATAATTAGGGTACCATAGGAAGGCCAATTGAATACACAAACATAGGGATTGTAATTAGAGAAAATAATACAATTATTTTATGAGGCACTGTCTTGGAGCTCACACTGCTATAACAAAATACCATGAACTGGGGGGCTTAAAAAACAGACATTTATTTCCCACAGTCTCAGAGTCTGGGAAGTCCAAGATCAAGGTGCTGGCAGATTCAGTGTCCAGTGAAGTTCCTCTGGTCTGGTTTGCAGCCTTCTTGCTGAGTCCTCACAGCGGGGAGAAAGGAATATTTGGTCTCTCTTTCTCTTCTTAAAAGGACCCTGATCTCATCATGGAGATTAAGACTCTCCTGACCTCATTTAAACCTAAGTACCTCCCAAGACCCCGCCTCCAAATACATTGGGGGTAGAGTTTCAATATATAAATTTGGGGAGACATAGACATTCAGTCGATAGCAGAGACATAAAATGAGATAGAGGAAAACAGATAAATGCCTTCTTCCGGAAAAGAAAGAATTTGGTAAATAATTCCGTCTTATTAAATTGGCTTCAAAGTGAATGTATTTTTAATTTAAATAAAATTTGATGTTTGGTGGAACTTGCAAAGCTATTGATAGATATTTTCTTGACTAAACATGAAAGCATGCTGCAAACCTATATTGATTTTCTTGTAGCATCGGACAGTTGACTGTGAATCAATAGAAGAGTTCAGAGAGTCCAGGGCAAACATATACGGGTGTTTAGCACATGATAGATATGCTATTGCATATCAGTAAGTAATACAGTTAAACAAACAGAAACGCGTATATATACACATAAAGGATTTTTATAAAAATAAGCCTCAGTGTTTGCTATTCAAAGTATGATACAAGTTACAGCATCAACATCACCTGGGGGCTTGTTTCACGTGGAAGCCCAGTCTCCCCCAGACCATCTGAGTCAGGAACTGCCTTTTAACACATGCCTCAGCGATTGGTATGCATATTAACATTAAAGAAACACTGTCCAGTGAAAATTCATACGATGATACCTTCACTGCTGAGTATGATAGCCACTAGCCACATGTGGCTCTTGAGAGCTTGAATTGCGGTCGGTGAAAATGAGGAACTAAATTTTAAATTTTATTTTATCTTAATTAATTTTCACTTAAATTCACATATCGATAGTGCTACCATATTGGACAATGCAGCTCCACATCTTCCTCTCAAATGCTTGCATATAAAAAAACAATCTATAGGGGTGCCTGGGTGGCTCAGTCGGTTAAGCGGCCAACTTCGGCTCAGGTCATGATCTCATGGTCCGTGAGTTCGAGACCCGCGTCGGGCTCTGTGCTGACAGCTCAGAGCCTGGAGCTTGTTTCAGATTCTGTGTCTCCCTCTCTCTGACCCTCCCCCGTTCATGCTCTGTCTCTCTCTGTCTCAAAAATGAATAAATGTTAAAAAAAATTTTAAAACAATCTATGCAAAGAAACTTTAATACAATCTTGGGGTGGATTTGGCCCAGCTAAAGAGAACATGAAACCTAGAAACAAGTGACAACCCATGAATATATAAAAATGCCAATTATTTTTTTAAATTTTTTAATGTTTTTTTCTAAGGAGAGGGAGAGACAGAGCATGAGCAGGAGAGGGGCAGAGAGAGAGGGAGACGCAGAATCCAAAGTGGGCTCCAGGCTCTGAACTGTCAGCACAGAACCTCACATGGGGCTCGAACTCAAAAACTGTGAGATCAAGATCTGAGCCAAAGTCAGACACTTCACTGACTGAGCCACCCAGGCGCCCTCCAAAACGCAAATGCAAAATATTTAAATGGAAAAAGATTATAAATAAAGTTATCATTTAAATGCAAAATTGGGATATTATTTGCAACATAGATGAGAGCTAAGCAGTTACGTAGTCCTCCTATATTATTAATATTAATACGCTAGTATTATTAATAAAAAGGAAAACTTATAAATAAGCAAGAATGAAACACCACAGTGCTAAACAAGAACAAAAGACAGGTATGAGTTATTCATAAAATAAGAATTTGAAATGGCAAGTAAATACAGAAAAAAAATGTTTAACCTCGAGAGTAATAAAATGCAAATTAAATCACAAGTGGCTCATTTTTAAAATAATTGCCCGCATTGGCAAGTATGTGGAGAAATGGATAGTTATATAAATGTACACAACCAAAAAGAAGGGACATCTGATGGTGTTTTAATTTACTTTAAGGAGAACAGTCTTGGAAATCATAGTTGCACGTTAAGGGCATGGTAAGCATACAAAACTATATGTTTGTGGCCGCTTATGGTTTATAATAACAGAAATTTGAACATTCCTACACATTCAACAATAGGAGACTGAAAAATATTACGCAAGTATTAAAATGCCAGTATAGATCTATATTCATTTATGTGAAGGTGACCCCTGTCAAGAGGAAGAGAACACTATTTCTACGAAGGAATCGTCAGGCTGGTGTGCCCCTCAACCTGTATCCTGACTGCCTGACAATGGACAAGCTGCGAAACCTCTCCCTGCCTCAGTTTAGTGATCTGAAAAGAGACAATAATATTGGTGGAGGTCAGAAATTTATTGTGAAGATTAAATCAGTTAATCCATGTGAAAGTCCATGTAAAAACAAAACAAAACAACAACAAAACAAACCCGTGTCTAGTGCTTAATGTGCACCAATAAATGTGTACCTTCGTGATGCAATCAGAGAAAAGTGAGCAGTACTCGGAAAGATAACCAATACTATCCCTAAAACCAATTCGTTCATATTTTCAAATCCAGGGACCATTGTCTTCCTTTATCTTCCCACTTGTAGTACTATTTTATCTTATCCTCCGTGACACTGTATTCTTTTATTTTCCCTCTTATTTCAGGGACTTCTCCCTCCTCGTCTCCTTTGCTGGCTTCCTCCTCTGCTTGGTTTCTAAATGTAGTAATGCCCCAGATTTCATATTTTTTCCTGCTCCCCCAATCTGTAAAAGAAAACCAACCCCGTCACTGATCCTCCCATCAATCAGACCACTTTCTCTGCAAATACTTATCACTATGTGATATTATCTTGTTTATGCACCCATGCATACACACATACATACATGGCGTATATTGAATATATTTTTACTGCGGTTTTAATTTTACCAGTTTTTTCTTACGAGGATACAAGCATTGTGAGAACAGGTACCTTCCAGGTACTTCTTTGCTGGATCCCAGCAAATAGAGTGGTTGTTCATCTATAGGATATATTGAACTAAAACTTATTGAATAGCTATATTACATAGGAAATAACAGAATATTGCATAAAACATGCATACATATAAAATACTCATGCATAAACATAATATAATAACAACAGTAAACATGATGTTTATGGTGTGCTCAACCTAAATTAACTCAATCATTCAGTCACCACAAGGATCTTATGAGCAAGCACATTTTCCTCATTTGAAATTAGAATATTGAGGGGGAGTTAAAGGGATTTGTCTGAGGTTACACAATTATTATATGCAGAGAGAACTTTCTAGTACAGAAAAAATAGTATAATTGTTTTTATGTCTGGGTAATGATTTTTTTTTTTTACTCTTTAAAAAGTAGATGTATGTGTTGCTTAGTTTTCTCGAATAAGCATATGCTATTTTTATAATAATTTTATATGGTAATTTGGGGGGAAACGTAAAATTCCGTCTTCACAAAATTCCCCCTGAAAGAGAAGCCTTTGGAATCTGTGAGTTTCCATTTATTTTCAAGATGAGAAGCCTGGGTCAGGAGGATTTGTGAAATGGAAATGTGGCCAACGCATTACCGAGTTGGCAATATCTGCAACCAGGAGATAAAAATTCAAAAGTAGGTATGAGTAGTGTATTGGCCAGATAGGATTTGGGGAAAAGTCATATTATAAAGAAAGAAGGAATTGCAGGTGGAAACAACCTGTCTAATGAAAACATTTAAAACAGGGCTTGGAAGATTGTGTCCTTCAGGATTGGGGACCACTTGGTCGTCTGTGACTGCCTTAGTTGACGCTGAGCCAAGTCTCGCCCTTCTTTTTCAGCTTCTGCCGCTTAAAATGCTATAGTATTTCCTGAATGGAGACATTGTAGTCTTATGTAAGCTCACACAGAGTTAATAAGTATTTGAAAATACCCATCAGTAATTAGAGAGAACAGTGGAAGAAGCAAATGAAAGCTGTAGCCGACAACGTATTCTCCTCCAAGCCTATTTCCTCACTTCATTTAGTTGATCCAAATAAAGTTATTTGGGGGCATTTTAAGGCTGATGAAGGAGGCCGGGGAAATTGATCACTAAAGTAAGGCATGAGGTACCAACCCTCCTTCAAAACATGATAAACAATGGAAATAATAAATCCCATCTTATCATTCCTAAACATTCCATTTTCTAACTCCAGGCTGACTACGAATTAAATTTCAGGTGCTTGTGGATAAAGTTCGGATTTGATCGTGCCCTAGCTCACTCTCTTGGTGACTGGCCATTACTCTGAGGTCAAATTTAAATACAGCAACAGGACCTTGTTGATAATCCAGTGCAATCCCTTCATCAAACAGATTGGGAAATTGGAGACAGAATGTTAAAAAGCTTGCCTAAGAAAAGACAGCCTCGGGGCACCTGGGTGGCGCAGTCGGTTAAGCATCCGACTTCAGCCAGGTCACGATCTCGCGGTCCGTGGGTTCGAGCCCCGCGTCAGGCTCTGGGCTGATGGCTCAGAGCCTAGAGCCTGTTTCCGATTCTGTGTCTCCCTCTCTCTCTGCCCCTCCCCCGTTCATGCTCTGTCTCTCTCTGTCCCACAAATAAATAAACGTTGAAAAAAAAAATTAAAAAAAAAAAAAGACAGCCTCTTCTTTGGTTGTCTAGAACTTAGTTCTCTTTCTAGTCTCTAACGCTTTATTCTCATTCACGGGTGTTTTTCGGCCCTTGCCCAGAAGGTTAGGAAGAATAAAGTCACATATTTCAAATGGAGTCCAAAAGTAAACCAGACTTCGTAAGGTGGAGACATACGACACGAAATATTCACTGGGCTCTGAGAAATTTCAGATACGAATGTGAGGGGGTTTCTCGGTGATCATCGTGAGCAATACTTAACTTCTCTGTGATTCAACTTCCTCACTGGAAAACTGGAAATCGGACCTATGTCATAGACTTGAGATAATTACATGAGTTACTGTTTGCAAAATGCAAAACGTTATTTCTGATTGCCCTATTTGACTTCCTTTCATGTGTTTTTATTGCATGTTACTATCGTAATAATATATTCACTTATTAACTCATTTATTATTTGTCTCTACCGTGGTAATAAAATTCTAGGAGAGCAGGAAACTTGACTTTCTTTTTCCTCTCACCTCTCAAGTATTCAGAAAGTTTCTTGGAAAACAGAAGGCTCTTGATAAATATTTTGTTAAGTAGCTGGTGGTTGTTCACGTTTGGGGGCACTTCAGTCTCAGGCTTATTTCTAACCACCGAATGAAGCTCTGCTCTGACTGAAGGTGTTTCAGGCCTCAGTAAAGAGGGCGGCAAAGGGCAGAGTGGACGCATATGGACAGGTGGCCCCAATTCTGTGTCTACATCAGTGCCCTGTGAGCATGGAGAAAAGTCCTTTTTCCAAATCATTTTCCCCAAGTGAACCACAATTGTTTCTGCAATTCTTCTCTTTTCTTCACTTAAGCTCTGCCTTTATCTGAAGGTTACCAAATACCCACTCAGGAATCTGTGTTCACCTACACCTAACTTTGGGGGATATCAACTGGCTTAATAATTTTTTCTCATCTTAAATAGACCTCTGACCACAAAAGCAAAGTGTGTGTTTATAATCCTGTGACTCTTTTGGCCAATGCCTATGTAGGTAGGCAGGCGGCAGGACTGACGATGATAGAAATCAAACATGGAGGCGACTTAGCTCATTGGTTTGTAGTTATGAAAATTTCGTATTTTTATGAATTTCTTCACATTTTAGTTTTCTCCTTTCTTGGGTCTGAGAGAAACGGGTGTGGAATAGAATTTCAAATAAAAGAATATATAGGAAAATATGCATGAAATACACATTTCACTGGGAAATGAAATGTACTAGCTTTAGGAAAAGAGTCAAGAATTAAAGTCAGTCACTTTCCAAGTTTAAATCATACTTAACCTGAAGTTCAAAAGATTAACAAAACATTAAAAGCAAGTAGAGAGAACCAGGCGAACCATACAAAATGACCAGACTTAAGGAAATGTAGATAGTGGATTTTGGGACATGAAAAAACCTTTGATGACTTAGATACCCACCTGCTCCCTAGCCCAGGGGCTACATTCACCTGGCACCCAAATAAATACTACTTATTGAAAAATGATTATACAGAATAGGAACGATGGAGTTCCTTTCCTCTTCTTCCTCCTCCTCCTCCTCCCCTCCTTTTCCTCCTCCTCTTGCTGCTTCTTCTTCTTCTTCTTCTTCTTCTTCTTCTTCTTCTTCATTATTACTATTGTTGTTATTATTATATTCCCCATGGCTATCAAGTATGGTTGTAAGTACAAATGCTTACAATTAATAAGTAAACAATTAAAGAAAATGTTTGTGAGTGAGCTCTACTTGGGCATCTAGTGAAGACATTTTGAGATAAGGAGGGGAAAGAATGTAAAAGTCAGAAGAGTATAACATCACGGTTCACTTATTTTACAGTTTAAATTAGAGCCTGGTATAGTCTAGATATCTCTATTAAATTCTCACTTATATGCTTATGTATAGATGAGGCATTTCAATAAACTGCCTTTTTATTCCTTGATAATAAAATAAGATTTATAACTACCCTGTCTAAAAACAAAGCACAACCATATCAAAATTACAGCAATGTTATCGTAAGAAAACAGTATTAAATCCAACCACATAACATAAAATACATCAAATTAGTTTTTTCCAATTACTTTATTTTATAATTAAGAACTTGTAGCCAGAAAAAGTGTATGATTTGTGAAAAGCCCATCAATGATAAATCTGTGGTAAAATCTAATGTTCTGGTATAGTCATTATGGAAAATATCAAGTTTCCTCATAAATTAAAAATAGATCCACCATATGATTCAACAGTCCCACTTCTGGGTATATATCTAAAGGAAATGAAATCAGATTCTCAAAGATATATTTGCACCTCCATGGTCACTGAAGTATTATTCACAATAGCCAAGAAATATATGGAAACCCCCTACGTGTCCATTAGTGAATGAACGGATAAAGACCATGTTGTATGTATGTATGTATGTATGTATGTGTATAATATATATATATTTAATTACACTTATATATGAAATTTTAAAGAGTCAGATTCATAGACATAGAGGGTATAATAGCAGTTGTCAGGGGCTGAGGGGAGGGAGAAATGGGGAGATTTTGGTCAAAGGGTACAAACTTTCAGCTAGAAGATGAACAAATTCTGGAGATCTAATGCACAGCATGACGGCTATAGGTAACAATGCAGTTTCGTATACTTCAAATTTTCTGAGAGTAGATCTTAGGTATTCTCACCACAGCAAAAAATATGTGAGGTGATGGATGTGTTAATTAACTTTATTGTGTTAATCATTTCACATATCATATGCACATTAAATCATTACACCGTATACCTTAAAAAAATCACGACCTAAATGTAGACAATTTTTGTGGTTCATACCTCAATAAAGCTGCAAAAATTAGTAAAAAAGCATTCATGAAAATAATCTAGTATTTTGTCTCCCAGTTTGGTGCTCTTTCCTCCAGAGAGACAGTCTGGAGTTAATGTGACCGGACTTGTAATTCTTCACCTAGGAAATAATATTTTGTGTTCAGGTGGGTTCCCAGGTGCATTCACCTGGGAAATCATGTAGTGCTATGTGTATGTAGCTGGTATGAGAGAAAACAAATTTTGTGAAACTTTTGTTCTCTTGAATTTCTGCTTTTTTCAACTCTTTTTGACCCTGTTAAAAACAATGGAAGACAGGGGTTCCCTGGTGGCTCAGTCAGTTAAGTGCTGCCTTTGGCTTGGGTCATGATCTCATGGTTCCTGAGTTCAAGTCCCACGCTGGGCAGTGTGCTGACAGCTCAGAGCCTGGAGCCTGCTTCAGATTCTGTGTCTCCCTCTCTCTCTGGTTCTCCCCTGCTTGTGCTCTGTCTCTCTCTCTCTCAAAAATAAAATAAAGATTAAAAAAAATAGAAGACAAACAAAAGCCAGAAGAATGTCAAACTGTATCTTGAAAAGACCCAATTTTAATAAACTCTTAAATGCCATGTGTAGATGTTTATGTACAAACACACACACATATATGGATATATATATATATATATATATATATATATATATATATCCTTCTCAAAGTCACTACACTGCCATAATTTTAAATTCAACTTATTTGAAATAAACTCACAATAATTACAACAAGATAAATGATTTGACATAAATTAGTTTTTAGTAGATGCTCTAAATTTCATTTAATTAAATAAAATTAGAGTAAGGGAAATAGTTGATTCTGGCTGCACCATTAACAGGTAGTAAAAGTCCATCCAAGGTAATTACTGGTGATTTTTAGCAGCACGTTTATCTGAATGGAGACTCTTATCTCAATTAAAATATTCAGAACATTGTCCATAATGATTAAATTTTCTATTCATGTTAAGATAAAACGCAGAAGTGGAGGGATGCTATAGTAAAGCAAAACCAAAACCTGAGGCATTGAATACACACAGCCCATTTTAATTTCACTGCTTTGTGAAATAGTAAATGATCCTTAGCATTTATTTTATTTTTAAACACATACATGTCGAGTCATCTAAACTCATCTTAAAAAATCATTTTAAAGCTGCCTAGACTACTGCAGGTTGCTTGTTTCCCAACCACTTAAATTAGCTGTGTATTTAAAATTAATTGCATGTTTTTAACGGAAATATTGCCCTGCGATGAATCCTGTATTTTAAACCTAGTGTAAGCTATGGCTATTCTCTTTATACTCAGGTCCTAAAATGAAATTGGTCACTGTATGCAGCAAACAATTGACACAGCCTAAATGAGTACTTAACTGATTGGGAGATTTTTGTGTATATAAAAGGTTATAGGTCTTAACCTCATTGAAGTCTATCTATATAGGCCAACTTAGAGAACAATGCAGGAGACTCTATCTTGCTTGATAAATCATTGTTTTTACTTGTAACAGAAGCGAGACTTAAATTAACTTGAAAAAAAGAAGACAGCTATTGGAAAGATACTATGCTGTATTCCATCACCATCGAGGGTCTGAGCAACCTAGAGACAACCCCAGAGCCAGCTAGACACAGGGCTCAAATGCCTACAAGAATTTCTCTCTCTCTCTCTCTCTCTCTCTCTCTCTCTCTCTCTCTCTCCCTCTCCTCTCTCTCTCTTTCTTCTCCTGCATCTTGGCTTGAGTTTTCCCATTATCGACTAGACTGGGCTCCATAGAAGACCTGGCTGCCAACACCTCCCAAGACTCAGTTCCCAGTCCTTAACACCCATAAGAATTGTCCACTTTTGAAATTCCAAGGAAAAAAAGGCAGGGGTGGGGGAGAGGAGAGGACTCATCTGTTTCCCTTGAGGGCATGACCAGAAAGATACACAAGTCACTTCTCCTCACATCCTACAAGGCGGAATTTATATTCATGGCCGAACTTAGCTGTAAGGAAGACGGGAAAACATGTCTTAACCAAGGCAGCCATGTGTCCCTATAAATCTTAAGGAATCTATTAAAGGAAAAGAATGGTATAAATATTGGAAGACAGCTCATACTGAACAATCATGGCAGTGGAGATGAAATAAGAATAATCCAAATAGTGTTCGCTTGATGTAACTGGGGTAGAAAAAGAGAAGGACAAGAATGGGTGGTTTCCCAAAAAAGACGGAATTTTTGAAGGCATCTTTTAAAAAATTACTTTGTTACTGCAAATAAAGCTTTCACTTTCAAATTATTTTTCATGACACATTTAGCCAGCTAATTCAAGTTAAGACTGAGCCGGTTTAGTTTTGGTTTCCTCCATCGTGTTACGTGGTAGTTTCCTTTAAAAGGTTGATGGGTATGTTTGCGGCCTCGAGGACCTGCTTGTTTTCAGAGAGAATATTGTTTCCTCGATGATAATAACTGGCTTTTTGAAAGTTTCTTGTGAAGGGATTAAAAAGAACGTGCCGGATCCTGCCAGGTGAGTGACTACTCGCTCGGTGAAAAGTAGGACATCAGAAACACGGAGTAATTTTCTGTAACAAATGGCAAACGGCACTCCAGTGAGGTCACCCTCAATGCTTGTTCTAAGTGGCCATTTCAGACCTGGGAGCGGCTGAGTCACTCAGGAGTGTCTGACCCCGTGCACTTTTCCATGGGTTCTCTCATTCCGTGCAAAAAGCGAGGCGATCGAACGTTTTCCAGGTCCCCAAATCGGAGACACCCCCAACATAGCTGTCGGCAGAGGAGCATCCCCGACGAGGTGCCCAAGGCCTTCTCTGCGGAGATGTTTCTATTACGGCCACCTAAATATCTTTCGCATTTGAAATCTGATGTGTAATCCTCCGTATCACCTCCTGCCAACATAGCTATTGTGTATTTTAACTGGAAGAGGATGGCTGCCACGTAGCTAAATTGGAAGCGCGGGTATTTTTAGTGCTTGGTGAAAGGACTTACATAAAGAGCCCCTCTATTCACCCTATCGGGATCCTCTTATGTAAAAGGCCTGGCATGAGTGTAAGGTATTATTATGACTATAAAAGCTGCTCACGCTGTAATCATAGGAAAGGCAGTATTATGGAGAAATACCGTGCAGTTGCATGGCAACTGAAACCTAGTGGTGTTTGCGACCACGCAGAGGAGTTACCACGAGGGCTGCAAAGCAGCCTGGCCAAGCCAGCACCTAGACCACAAGCCGGTGAGCCCCCACCTGTTGCCTGAGGACACATTCCTCGTCCTTCCTGATAACTGAATGGAATTCGAGATGCAGATGTGGTTTTTGCCTCCCCGCACGGAGCCTCAAGACCAGGGAAGGGTGTTTCCCGTTGACAGATTCCTACCGTCTTTTTTCGTCGGGCAAGAACGAAAAAGCATGCCCCTTGCAAGGTGTCAGCAACAAGGGGAAACCCACAGTGGCAGCTGGTGCCAAATCCAGAGGATTCTAGAAGTGCAAATAGACTTGACTAACCTCTGAAATGGGCGTAAGCGCTCAAAGCCCTCTCTTGCCAGAAAATACAGATGTAGATCCTTTTTATAGGGGAGATGTTTGCTTAGCCTGCCAGAACCCCTTCTGTCTTTTGCAGTCAAGACGAGTTGATCTTCTTTGGAGGAACTGTTTTGTTCTCACTCTAATCCATACGGTTCCCATGGGGCTAAATCCAACCTGATGCTAAGATGCGCGAGTGACTCAGAACTAGCCAATCAGAGTGTTTCATTTCCCTGAGCCCGGCCCTGCTTTAGGCATATGACAATGAGACTCGTTCTGGGGCTTCTTTCGAAATGTCCGGGGAAAGAGGGGCTCTCTTTCTGCTGGGCTGTCCTAGTCTGCCGGAGGTCTACCAGAGGTGGTCCGTGGCCACTTTGCCCCCTGTGGATGTAAGTTCCTCAGAATGAAGCCAGCACAGAGGAGAGCCAGGGCCAAGAGACGCGAGCCAGATGGCGAACTGCATCATTCGAACAACTGGGTCCAGTTGGCACAGATACACTCTCTCTAAACTTTGGACAATTTTTTTGTGTGTATTTTACATTTAAATTAGTTTGGATTCGGTTTCTGCCATTTGGAATGAGAAGCTTCCCCACCAACATTCAGCAGGGGCAAGGGTTCTGGAATTTGCATCTGCTCTCTGCCACTAATTGGCTGTGTGGCCTGGGGCAAGTTACACGCCTTCTCTGAGCTTCAGTTTCTTTGCTTTCAAAAGGAGCGTAATAATGGTACCTGAACTCACAGTTTTGTTAGCACCGTGTGAGAAGATGCAAGTCTTTCCCAAGTGCCTGGAATAAAAAAAAAAAAAAAAAAAGAAATGAGCCCAATACACGGTATTTATTATTTGTTAAAGATCTGTAGAGCTCTCTCTCTCAAATGCATGGAGTATTTAAGTATACAGAGGACAGGGCTAGGTCAGTCACTCAAGTTCACATCTCCTGGACCACTAGTCCTTGAGTTTCACTTAACCCGAGAACCACTAGCTGGCTTTTAATAGGTTCAGAAAGATTGCTCTCATACTGATCTCCCTGGAGCATCCCACAAGGGAGGTGTAGACCATTCTATTCACGGGACCTGAAGATTTCCATCTTTGTTCTATGACTGGGGCAATCCTCTCCACAACTTGTTCCCTCAAAGCACACATCGCTCTCTTCTCTCTGAGAAAACCGACATAATAAGCTTGGGCCTTCAAAGCCATGCAGGGAAGCCCTCTGCATAAAAGTTTTCCATTCTGCCATGTGGTTTCCCCAGAGTAATAACCCGCCAGGTGTGGGATACATTCACGGGAAGGAAATGACATAAGAGGAAAAAATACATGAGGGACGAAACCCAAATTAATATCGCAATACACTGTCCCGTCGAAAAAGCTAATACTCACTGAGTTGCCTGTCAGAACATTCACCATGCTAAGTAAAAGTCCCCACACTTTCTCAGTCATGGAGCCCTCAGGAACTTTTTCATGGCACCTACAGGCAAAGAAAAAAATAAATCCTCAAAGTTCCATTTATTAAATGATTAGGTCTGAACATCTGAGTAACTACGTGTGTTGCAAATAGGTTACATTGTAACAACTTAGCAGTGATTCGAAAAATTGCTACACAGATATTGAGCGGAAAAATAATGTATATTTTTTCTTTTAATTTTTTAAAGTTTAGTTATGCATTTGAGAATCAGAGGGAGAGCGCGCATGCACGCACGAGCAGGGGAGGGGCAGCGAGAAGGAGAGACAGAATCCCATCAGGCCCCGCAGCATCAGTGCAGAGCCCAATGCAGGGCTTGAACTTTCAAACTGTGAGATCACAACCGGGAGTCGGACGCTTAACCGACTGCACTACCCAGGGGAACTCCCCCAAGATAATATTTTTTATTCCATTCCAAAGTATCCATAGTTATTCGCCAATATGTCACAATGATGCAACTGTTAGGCGTCATATAATTTCTCCAGACTTAAAACCCATCTCAGCACATCTCCCCTCCTCTGTTCCATGTGGGTTTTTGCATGAGAGTTGCTTTTGGGGGGGTGCCTGGCTGGTTCAGTCCCAGGAGCATGCGACTCTTGATCACAGGGTCGTGAGTTCGAGCCCTGCCTTGGGTGCAGAGATTACTTAGATAAGTTTAAAAAATAAATAAATAAAGAGTTGCTTTTTGTCACAACCACCATCAAAAGTATTGTAGTGCAGTCTGATGTGGAAACTATGAGCCAGGAATTTGTGTGATGTCTGTTTTCCTTTGAAAACTCAAAAATCTCTCTTTGGAGTTCGGGACAGCACACAGGGCACCTCACTGCACAGTTTGGAGAGCCATGACCCCTGAACTATTTCCAAATATTTACTCATGTTATCTATGCAATAGTTCAATGAGGATAGTGGCTTCAATTAATCCAGTTTTGAAGGTGAAGAAAGCAAATTTTTACATTTCATAGCTTGTTTAGAGTTTTGGCTACAGCAAGGAGAGACAGGGATTTGAATCAGGCATTCCTCAAGCCCTGCTGTCCATCTCTGCTCCCCAAGGAGAAGACTAGGAAAACAAAACAAAACAAAACAAAACAAAAAAAATTTTTGTAGCTTACATTATTTTGTTAATTCCATTTCTTAATTTATTCAGTGATACATGGGATGTTTAATGGACACTAGCCATGTGCCTACTGCTGAGCCTGGGGCTGGGAATCCAGAGTGAGCCTGACCTCAGGAAGCTGACGGGGGCAATAAAGTTTGGAAAGGAGCTGTCGCAAAGTTACCTTGGGGGATCCCAGGGGCCAGAAGACCGTATGAGATGATCAGACAAACTTTATAGAGGATCTAAAGCTTCAGGAGAAAACTTAGCTGATAAAGAGGTATCGTGGTACCATCATGTTTACTGAACCTATAATATCATCTCCAGCAAAGTAGGTGCTGAGCACAAAGAAGTCAAACTGGGAGAGACTCTAGCTTGCCTGGGGAGAAGGGCAGCCCAAGCAGTTAGGGAGGCAAGTAGAGGGAGTCATATCTACATATGTGGTTGAAGACAGAGGGAGGGGTTAGAATATCAGCATTTTCTGGGAATGTACTCAGTCACTCAGTGCTTCCCAAAGAGTGCCAATGATCTTGTAAAGACGGGAGGTGGGTGAGGAATGGGTGAGATAAAGGAGATTAGAAAAAAAAAAGATGCTTCTTAATAATGGATCATGGGTACAAACTGGCACAAGCCTTATAAAAGCTTTGAGATTGTGTGCTGAGTAAAAGAACAAGAAAACAAAATAGCTTTCAGTTTAGTTGAGTCTTTGCATGTTCTCTAAGAGCCACTGCTGTGGGCAATAGGGAGCCTTAAATTCTCACTTACTTCTAGTGATAACCCTCTTCTGAAACTATTTCAGATCAATCTCATTTTCTTCAGAAGAAAAGGCACGTGCTAATTTTGCTTCCCATTTCTCTCTTCTGGGAAGTTGGGGAGAGGTGATGGGTACAGAAGAGCTATGTTTTTCTTCCAGGTGGCCCGTGTCCATGCCTTCCAAACCAGGGATGTAAGTAGCTTCCAGAAAGTTTAGGTATAACAATGAGTTTGCAGCCTGTGCAGGAGCCCAGTGACTTCTGTTAACACATTTTATCAAAGACACAGGGCCCTGTAGACAGAGTGGAGTTGAAATAAATATGCATGCCAAAATCACCTTCAAGGGGAAAGCAAGGTTGCCTGTACTCGGGGGTAGAATTGGCTCTGTTACAATTCAAACATACCATAAAAATGCTTAATGATGCATTTTCACAAGGCTTGCCCATCAAAATCCCCACGTGCCCAATCTCACAATCGCAATGCTAATGAATCAGAGTTTGGGGAGAGATTTATTACCAAATTAATGGGGGAAATGGCCATCTACCAATAATGGTTATAATAGAGTGAGCATTTGTAATGTGCCAAGACCTGTGTGAAATATTTTATGTGCATCTGTTCAAACCTCAGGCAACTCCAAAGAGTAGCTATGAGCCATCCCAATTGTACAGACACGGAGCACCATTGCAAAGTGTCACATCATTATGTGAAGGGCAGAGTCAGCATGGGAATCCAGACTCCAATAAGCCTAAATCCGTGGTCATAACCACATTTACTTTTTTTTGTTTTTAGACAAAAATTTCACAATAAAACCATTTCCAAAAACATCTGTGCTTTGGCTTGTGACGTGATTCCAAGAGATTTCAGCTTTCGGATTCCTAGGCAACTTTGGGAAGCTACGTTTCAAGCATCTTAGGTCCCTACCACGGCTGCCAGCACACTTAGAGAGAAGGAAGCCGGACTGGTCCTTCCCACATGGTTTTCTGACAGCCCCCAGGGTCTGATCCAGCAGGTGGATATATTTGGGAGCCCTGCAAATCCATGATTCTTTCATTAGTGGGTTTAGACGCCTGGCATCACTGAAATGCTCTGCGAACACTGTGTGTGAAAGATCCCTGACCTGTCCTGAGTGGTGGACGAATACTTAGCAAGTAGTTTTGACCTGGATTTTGCTCCTCCGTAAAATTCTTAGTATAAGTGCACTAACGTATTTTAAAATAAAAAGGGAAATGTGTGTTCTTCACCAAATAAAGAACACAGAATTTTAAGGCGTTGGTTACCACTTTGGGGAGAGCGTTAGGAAAAAAATGGTAGATTTTTAAGTCACTTCTGACATTATTTGTAAATCAGTACAATTCTGAAGCTGTCACAATGATGACAAAGATTTGGAGTAGTGATTTACCTTTAAAATAAAAAGAAAACTTAAAAAATCACTTTAGCATACCACTCATGATCGGGGCTACGATTAACAGTCTAAGAATGTTTCATTAGCTTTTTTTTCCCTAGCACCCATTGACAGCAACATTCCTCCTAATTAAGATAAAACAGCATTCCAATGAATCTGTGATGCACAACAATATTCTCCCCAAGAAGCTGAAAATAGAGAGCCACCAAACTATCAAGTGAAGCGTGACATAGTAAATTTGCATATATGGCAAGGTAGATATAAGGCACGTGAAACAGGTATAAACACAAATAAACATCATTGCATTTAATGATCATATTTAATAATTAAATGTGGGGGGATGGAGTTCTGAATGGTCTCCACCAGTCATAGACTGGCTTCCTGTTCAGCAAGTGTTTAGTCCCCACACTTCTGTTGAGGTGGAGTACTTCCCTGCTTGGTTTGGCCATGTGACCTTTGGACAGTGAGCAGATGTGATGCCAGCAGAAATTTTAAATATGAACAGGTGGTTTGGCTTGTCTTTGTGCACTCTTAGGAAGGACATGAAAAATGCAGACCCCAAGTAGCCACGGCCTCTTCTCATATGTGGTAGAACCCAATCCAAAGAAGCCCCCCTCCTGTCATGCAGAGCCTTTCCAGATGACCCACAGGGCCATAGGTGGGTGATGTTGCATGGGGTAGGGTTTGTTAGACAGAATTATGGTAGCCTAATTGGCTACGGTACCTCACTTCCAAGTATATCTAATGACAATTTATTCTAGACCGTTCTGGCAAACTCTATACAACTGAAAAGTTTTGGAGATCAAATTATGTTATCAGATCTGTAGGACTTTGCCGCTTCTTCTGCGCTGGTAGATTCTCTCCCCTTGTTCTTCTGGTCCAGCTTGTAAGCAAACATTACTAGCATGAGACCCTCTTCGAGAAAGACTATCTGCCTGTGTGTTCATATCTCAGGGTGGAAAGGCTCTGTGTTTGGACCCACATAGCTTGGCTTTGCCTGTGTCCACTATTAGAATTCTCATAATGGTCTCTGACATTGGCTGGTCTAGCTATTCATGTCCTGATAGTGGCTCTCTCATTATCTCTGATGTTTGATACTTCTATATCTTGACAGCTGAAGATGGTCTTGTGTACTCAAATGGGCTTCTCCATAACAGAAGGCTGATGCTGGGGGAGGTCTGGCTGCTTCCCCTAAGTCTAACTCACAGCCTCTACGGGGAGGGGGTCCCTCTCATCAGCCTCTTTGGGGAGATGACAAAAGGCAAAATACTCCCCTGTGACATCTATATCTATCTGCAAACCCATGGGGAATCTGGGCATACCTCCATCAACTGGAGAGTGGTCTTTACCTTCTCCTGCCTAAACAAGCCACTTATACTCCTCTCTTTGTCCTTCCCTAATACTAGAGCAGAGCCTGTATGAAGTTCTCAACTTCCACCCTCTGCCAGATTTCCCAGACTGACCCAGAGCTGTTTGTTGCTCTCTAACATCACAGGCAGGACATTTAACCAGCCTGGTTAACGCAGGGGAGAGTAATTCCTTCCCTGCTGAGGCAAAACTCAAAACATCAAGTTTCTTCCTTTGCAACTTAGTGTGAATCTGGGAGGTCAGATGAGCGGCATCCATTCTGGGGTGAGAAGAGAAGATTTAAAGAGTTTTAGAGAATTGGGTGTTTATGTTTTTAGCATTTTGTTTGTGTGTTTATTTGTTTTTTTGTGTCAGGTGATCAAAGAAACAGAGGAAATGAAACAAATCAGCATCTTCTGTTTCAAGTTACTGCCATGATATTTCATTCACCAAGTCACTGAGGTCATTTTTCTTTTAAATGGATGCACCAAAAGTATAAACTTGATTGACAGTCTGGATGAGCATCTTCACAACATCAGTCCCATGAGAACAGGGACTTGCTTGTTTTATTCACTACTGGGAACTAAAGAGAGTCATTTGATTAAAGAAGAAAAAAACTACGGGGGCGCCTGGGTGGCTTAGTAGTTTAAGTGTTGGATTCTGGATTTCAACTCAGGTCATGATCTTAGGGTCATGAGACTGACCCTACATTGGGCTCTGTGCTGGCTATGGACCCTGCTTAGAATTCTCTCTCTCCCTCTCTCTCTGCCCCTCCCCTACTCTATTTCTTAAAAAAAAAAAGTCTTGGGGCACCTGGGTGGCTCAGTCAGTTGAGCATCCAACTTTTGATTTCGGCTCAGGTCATGATCCCAGAATCGTGGGATGGAGCCCCATATCCTGCTCCACACTAACCATGAAGCCTGCTTAAGATTCTCTCTCTCCCTCTGCTTGTTTCCCCCATGCATGCTCTCTCTCTCTCTCTCTCTCTCTCTCTCTCTCTCTCTTTCAAAATAAATAAACATTTAACAACAGCAGAGAAAGATACTAAACTTATTTGTAAAAGTTCTTTAGAAAACAACCTATTAGTTGAGTGAATCAATACAAATCAGCTTAAATTTCCACCCCCCCCCCCATTTGATTTTTACATAGAAATATGTGACAAAGTTGGGATCAACTAGATATGACTAGATGCAACTTTTCTTTTCCCCATTTCAATTTTTTGTCTAGCCGGGTATGAGCTCTTTTCCTTACTAGACAAATGTAAACCCTAACACATCTATGTCCAGCTCTTTGTCATTCAAATGTCTACATTCTTTTCGTTAAACGTAGGTGTCAGCATCATTAAAAATTAGCATGTTCCTCATATGTCACAGTTTTTTATCCATTAAAAGTAAATAATGCATTTCAGTAATAATGAAACCCACAGGGTCCTTTCCTCTGAACCAAGAAAAACCACAACTGTTTTGAATTGCGTAGCTGTAGTTCTCATAAAATGTTTTCCCAGGATAATCATATTTATATCGATTCATTGCCACAGTCCCTTGACAACCTATTTAGCAACATAACTTTTACAAGGAATTAGGTTGTTCAAAGCTTCAGTTAATTTACTATGGATATATAAGAGGTCCAACTCTAAGGAAAAACGGTTTGAAAAGACAGCTTTCTGGATATAAACATTCACTACTGATTTAGACTCTTTGAGAGACAAAAACTCACTTTAGCAATTAAGTTAGAAATGGAGTCCACCCTGTCCTCTGATCTCTTCATTTTGATCTCCATCCCTCAACCTCTGAAGCTCCCATGTAGAAATCAACCCCCTTTCCCTCTTTTGCATTCTCTTCTCACATATTAGCCTAAGGTCTGATTTGAGAAGGAAAATGCTGGATTTCAACCAGCAGTCAGTGTAAAATCAGTGGGTGAGATGCATTACTGAGACCCGTCGCAAGACAGGAAAACATCTGCCTTCCCTGCTCAAAAGTAAGCTCACATAGATCTCATTTGCACCTGGTACATTCCCCACGATACTGATCTGTGTACCCTTCCTCCATACAGTAGTAAGGATGATTTGGTAGCTATCCTATAACAGAAAATACCAACCCAAGTTGGCCTAAACCATACTAGGTCTTATTATTCCTTATTGAAAGACAATTCTTGATGCACCTCTTTTGTTTCTGCACATTTTGTGAGCAGAGGCACTGCCTGTATTTCTCTCAGCCTATCTTTTCAAGGATGTTTGCATGGTGAATAACCTTGGAAGATAGATATCATCTCTCTCCAAAGTCAACAACAGGCTAGGTTGGTGTATGGTATCATAAGAGTAATGTCTCCTTCATGAGCAGAGAGAAGGCATGCTTACCGCCCGTTATGAAGATTCAGATTCCCTGAGCTTAGGGTTTCTCTCCTGTAACACAAACCACTGTGAGCACAGGTACTTCTCAGGGGTGTCTGGGTGCCTCAGCTGGTTAAGTGTTTGACTCTCGGTTTTGGCCCAGGTCATGATCTCACAGTTGCATGAATTCAAGTCTCACATTGGACTCTAGGCGGACAGTGTGGAGCCCGCTTGAGATTCTCCCTCTCTCTGCCCCTCCTCCGCTCTCTCTCTCTGTCTCTCTCAAAATAAATAAATAAACTTAAAAAAAAAAAAAGAATAGGTATCTCCCAGCCCTCTTCATGCCATCCTGTGAGACTTGGAGGCGGGGGGGGCGGGGGTCAGAGAACCAGCACCCATGTTCATACCCTGGCTGCCACAATTGTTTTAAGAACTAAATCATCCTTTGTTACTTAGTACTTAGTCTCATGCCGTCTGCCAGCATCCATGGAACTGGCAGCCTAACTCATTGACTTGCAAAAAAGAGTAAATTTTCAGATGCTTCTCAGATATTGACAATCTCATAACCAGACTGAAGATAGGGTAGACTTCGGCATGCGTCAGGGTTCCGACACTGCTTCTCTGTGATGCGTGTCGCGTTGCCTTCTTCTGTGCTTTGGCTTCAATCTCAGTCCAGTAGAGACGCTTCTGCAGAAGTGTTGTTTTGCAAGCTGGCCCCATACACAGAGGGCAAGGACAGACCAAAGAAAGAGACAGGTCATTGCAAATTAGTAGGTGGAAGTTTTAATAAGCAAGGGAACATTCTTAGAAGGCTTGTCTTGGGCATCTGCAAGACTTGTACAATTCTATACCTGACTGCCAGAATATTAAATGTCCATATTAATGTAGACATTAATAAACAATCTATATCAATAAGATTAATAAAGATTAATAAGATTAATATTAATTAATAAATCTATGTTACTAGAGACTTAAATGTCTATATTAATATAGACAGAGAGAGGGGCGCCTGGGTGGCGCAGTCGGTTAAGCGTCCGACTTCAGCCAGGTCACGATCTCGCAGTCCATGAGTTCGAGCCCCGCGTCGGGCTCTGGGAGCCTGGAGCCTGGAGCCTGGAGCCTGTTTCCGATTCTGTGTCTCCCTCTCTCTCTGCCCCTCCCCCATTCATGCTCTGTCTCTCTCTGTCCCAAAAATAAATAAACGTTGAAAAAAAAATTAAAAAAAAATATAGAGAGAGACAGACAGACAGAGAGACCTTCCTTAACTGGGTTCAGTGGCATACACCGTCCAGATGGTCTCAACAACACTTTATTCCCTCAAGGCTATGTGTTTGAAAATGGTCCCCACTGTTGGAATGGTGGGCATCTATATACATAACAGCTACCTCTTCCCATGTAGAGACTGGGCTATATGGCATGTTAGAGGTCATGTTTAATTGATGCTGTGCTGAAATGGGAAAGTAGATTTAAAAAAAAATCTTCCAGAAGATTATGTAATTGTGAGCAATAAAATCCCTGGGAAAATATTTTGTTTCCGAGTGGTACCAATGTATAAGTGCTTAGCTAGTTTGTCCAGGTCAACAGAACAGGGAGTGGATGGGTGAAGGGTTAATAAAGGAAGAAATGGAAAGACCAGAAAACCTGAGTGATTAGAAAGCATAATTTGACCTGTGAGTCATTTCTCTACCCTCCTGTCTATTTATAGGACCAGGAAGTTGCAAATATGTTTTAACTTGTTGTCTAGCCTGTTGCCTGAGTTTCCCAAAGTAATCTGTCTCTTAAGGTTAAATTAGAAATCTTCTGTAGTGGAGGGGCACCTGGGTGGCTCAGCCCATTGAACGTCCCACTCTTGATTTTAGCTGAGGTCACGATCCCAGGGTTGTGGAACTGAGCTCCCCCTCAAGCCTCCATAAAGAACATGGAGCCTGCCTGAGATTCTCTCTCCTTCTTCCCCTCCCCCACCTCTCTCTCTCTCTCTCTCTCAAAAAAAAAAAAAAAAGAAATATTCTATAGTGGATAATTTTATGTGCCAACTTGGCTGGGCTGCAAGTTGTGAACATTATCTTTGGTCAAACGTTATTCTGTGGACGCGTTTGAGAGGGTGTTCCTGGAGGAGATTTACATTCTTTTTTTTTTTTCAACGTTTTTTATTTATTTTTGGGACAGAGAGAGACAGAGCATGAATGGGGGAGGGGCAGAGAGAGAGGGAGACACAGAATCGGAAACAGGCTCCAGGCTCCGAGCCATCAGCCCAGAGCCCGACGCGGGGCTCGAACTCACGGACCGCGAGATCGTGACCTGGCTGAAGTCGGACGCTTAACCGACTGCGCCACCTAGGCGCCCCGGAGATTTACATTCTAATCAATGAAATGAGTAAAGCAAATTGCCCTTCCTAACGTGAGTGGGCCCCACGTACTCACTTGAAGACCTGAGAAGAACGTGAACACTGAGTAAGTCTTTCTGCCTGACTGTTGCGTGAGAACATAGGTCTTTCCCAGTCTTAAGATTCCCCTGCAACATCAGCCCTTCTTGGATCTCCAGCCAGCTGGCCTTTAGACTAGAATTCACACCATCAGCTTTCCTGGTGCTCAGGCCTTTGGACTCAGGTTAGAACAACACAAACGCAGTTCTGACTCTAGCTTGCTGACTGCAGATCTCGGGGCCACTCAGCCTCCATAATTGTGTGAGGCTATTCCTTATGATAGTTCTTTTTCATATACATCTTACTGGTTCCGTTTCTCTGGAGGATCCTAACTAATCCGTACTCCTAAGGCAATTTTATTTGGTGACATCTGCCTAGACACACAGATTCCAGCAATGTCCGTTGGACAGAGGGCTTCTTGAAGCATCTTTTTATTCATCCCCAGTAACATCATCCAATTGTATCATATGGTGGTCACTAACCAGGTGTGGTTTTTAAATTTCTATAGAACCCATTAGAATTAGATTCATGAATGGAAAGTGGAAGTTTAGTCCCTCAATCACATTAGCCACATTTTAAGCGCTCAGTAGACATATATGTCTAGGAGCTATCACAATGGACAGCATGAACATAGAACATTGCCTTAATCAAAGAACATTCTATTGGATGGTACTGGGCTATACAATAATGGATTCTTATGTCATTGACCCATAACTGCAGACTCTCTTGAATCCCTTAATTTCAAATGAAAGTTCCCTCTATAATAAAAGCAGAAGGAACAGATGGTATGCAGCCAAAAATTACCCTTGAAAATCTATCAGAGAGTGGACATTTTATGCGCATAACACTATACGGATATAAAAAGGTATACAGTGCTATTTAAATGCATATATCTGAAAATACACATATATGCAAATATATAGTGTAGTATTTAAACGTTTCAATTTTTCTGTAATACTCTCTCTGACAAGAAGACAGTTTTTGAGTTCCACATCAGCATACGGGTGAAACTCTTCTGCCCCTGTCCAGTTTTCAGGTGTACCAAGGCTCCCTTTCGTTGCGTTAGACTGTCCCCAAGCCTGGTTGTGGAAAGTCCATTCCTGACTGTGCCCATTTCACTGCCAGTCTCAGGGCATCAGGAACAGAGACAGGCTCATGGGTTGTCATTATCACAGCAGGTACCTCCCCCCCCCCCCCCCCCACCGCTGGTAGTGACAGGGTGCCTTGCTCAACCTGCACGGGCTGGTGAATGAGAATCTAGGAAGGAGTTCATCTGGGAGAGAGAACAGTAGAGGACTAGAGAATCATCCTTTGGCATCAGCAGGATCAGAGGTGGGCCTGGAATGGAAAGGAGGACTCTGGCCATGTGATGAAAAACAAGTAAGAAATTCACTTGGAAAAAAGAAGTGAGCTAAGGCACAAAGTGGCAATTGGCACAGCGATTTTCGAGAGAGGAAAGATCAGACCTGTCCAACTTCTTAGCCGGGCTTTACCCATCCTACACCCTGTGCTTCCGTTCCTCTGCACTATGCCTAGTCCCCACCACACCACCCTCATGACCTCCTTTCTCTCCTTCCCAATCTTTTGCATCTGCTGTCTGCTGTCTCTAGAACACCCTGAAAACCCTCCTTCACCAGGAAGGATCTTCTCATTTCTCCATCACGCCCACCTCAACAAAGCCCTGTCTACTCTTCTGGGCACGGACACTCCTTGCACACTCTTAGAGTATCGTGTTTACCCCTCTTCTTTCCTCATCACATGTTTATATTTCTGTTTCCTCACTAAATTTGTTGCTGCAGAGGGACAAACTCACGTCTCATTAAACCATGTTTTCAGGGCCCAAAACATAGCATGGGATTACCTGGCTTCTAAAAAAAGTAAATTGATGGATTAATTTAAAAAAAAAAAAAAGAAAGAAAGGAATAAGAAACGCATGAGAAAGACAGTGACGGCACAACTCAATCCAGTGAATCACTGAAGTCCCTGTGGAGATGACGGAAGTGTTACAAAGTATACGAGAAACTTCTCAACCTTTTGTCAGTATTTCTGAATTACTCAGTACTCTTTTGCTTTCAAGTGAGAAAAACCGGAAGAGAGTTTTGGCTTCTGTGGTCGGTGAAGCCAGTGGTAGAGGCCTCAGCAGGGCAGGGGCCGGGATGAAACGGCAGGAATCCAAGGCTCCAGCTCTCAGCTGTGCTCTCTTCCCTGTTCTGCTTGTTTGTCCTCTCAAGGTGGGGATCGGTCAGGTGCAGACGCCTGGAGCTGGCTGTCCTGGTTGCTGTCTCACCGACCCCCATGGAGAAGGAGCCCCTTTTCCTGATTGTGTCAGCAGAATTCCAGGCGAGCCAACCTTTGTATCAGTATAGACTATACCAGAGCACGGTGTGTGATGGGAAGTGTCCGTGTGGGATGCTTTGATGGTCCCGGTTTAGATCACATGGTGATTTCTGGAACCAAGACTGGGGTTATCCCTGCCTCTTCCACGTGGACTGAGTGTTGAGCAGTGACGCCCCCAAAGGAGACTGGGATGTCCTTATGAGAAGGGGGAGAGCAGACCTTGACTGGGAAGACCAAAATATATATATATATATGTCCCTTATGACCGCTTCTCACTGTCATAACCTCCCTGCTATAGTAAGAATTAGCTCCTCATATGTCTCTATTTTCTCTGTGGTGATTTTCTCTGATGCCAATGCTTACTTCTCTGCTATCCTCAAACCTACAAGTGCCTATTTCAAATAAGAGAGGGAAAGCATATGCCACGTGTGGACATGTTCTTTTAATCCTCCTCAGGGGCATTATCATTTATTATAATCAACCTCTCCCCAGTGCTAATCTGCTACTGCTTACGTATTAACCATGTGATCCAGCTTTGTTCGCTCATTTTTTCTCTCTCTCTCTTTCTGGCAGAGGAATGTGCCAATTGATCTCTTTTGCTCTTTCTTTCTGACAACACTTAAAAGATACCACATAATGGGTGCTTTTCCATGACTGGTAGTGGTAGGTGAGTCCTCGTGGACTTAAACAGCATTCTCTACATGTCCTTCTTTCTTTAAAAAAAAAAAATTCATGTTTATTTATTTTTGAGAGAGAGAGCGCAGCAGGAGAGGGGCAGAGAGAGAGGGAGACATAGAATCCGAAGCAGGTTCCAGGCTCCGAGCTGTCAGCACAGAGCCCGACGTGGGAGCCTGAGCGGAAGTCGGACGCCCAACCAACTGAGCCACCCAGGTGCCCCTACATGTCCTTCTCCTCAAGTGGCCAAGAAAATCTTAATTTGGACCCTAGAAGTCTATGTGTTTTAACATTCATTTTTGCCGAGAAGAGCTGTCTTTACTCAGAGACTTTGGTGGGCACCGGGACCTAGTTCAAAGACCAGAATACTTGTTTGATTTCCTTGTCTTCATCTGTACCATTAATAACTCTATGTGCCAAGTAATGGTAGTTTCAATTTAAAAAGTGAGAAAAGATGCTTTGATATACATTTATATAAATAAACGGGCCAATTTTTGCTAAAATATTCAGTGCATAGAAGTGCAGACGCTAGGGGCACCTGGGTGGCTCAGTTGTGTGTCTGACCTCGGCCCAGGCCATGATCTCTCGGTTCGTGAGTTCGAGCCCCATGTCGGGCTCTGTGCTGATAGCTCGGAGCCTGGAGCCTGCTTCAGATTCTGTGTTTCCCTCTCTCTCTTCCCCTGTGCACTCTGTCTCTCTCTCTCTCAAAAATAACAAATATTAAAAAAAAAAAAATTGCAGACGCTCTTGCAATGCAAAGGTCAGTAATAGAAGTTAGATGCTTATAGGCTTGAACGTGGTGGCAGGCTAACAAGTGACTGTTTGGTGTTTTAACCAGGGCTGCGTTTGTTTTTGTCAGTGGGGACCCACTACCGGAAGAATTGTTTCGTTTCAGAATCGTGACAGAATACGCTTCAATACACCAGGGCATAAGAAATACTGCACGAACGGACACTGTTGGAATGTAACTCTTAATACAGGAGGCATTTGATTCAATTAGCAGACGGTCGTGATCTTTCAAGAGTTGCTGGTTTTTAGGATCAATTTCTACAAGGCAATGAGAAAGCATCGCACCGAGGATCCTTCATGTCAGTGGGGTGTGGAGACCAAACACATTTGACGAGTTCCAAAATAATAACTTGATCGAACTCTGTAGGGCCGCAATATTCCCAGCGAATGGTACATCTGCTCTCGGTAAAGTTCAGTCTCAACGGTCACTGATTAGCCACAATTTAGGGATAAGGGGCATCCTCCTCCTCTCCTCCTCCTGAGCAGAAGCAAACTGGTAACAAGGAGTTCCGTCCAATTCAAATGACTTCACAGTAAAAACAGCCTCACTTGGAAGCATCGCAAAAGGGAATAACTTAAGGAGCACACATTTTCCTCAACAGAATAAGATGAGGTCAGCAAATGCCAATAGTTACGCATCATGTTCCCTCATGGGATTTCAGTAGCATTTTTGTTCCACCAAGAACAAGGGACAAGTGCAGAGGAACCCAAGAACGACGCATTTGTGCCACAAACTAAACTTGATCTTCCCTGAGCGCTAGAACATGGCCATTAGCTTCAAATGGGACACAGAAAATAGACTCCATAATGAAAGTTCCCTGCAAATTGACTCGCTCTCATTAAAGAAGACATTTGCTTTCATGTGGCCTCTAATTTCCCTGGCAGCCTAAAGAAGTAAAAGTTAAAGACTAATAACAAAGATAACTGTAGCAATTGTCAAACTGAAGTAGAAAAACAATAGAAAGGAAATAAGAGGAAATCCCATTTCTCCCAGTTTGGGGCCTTGTTTTTTAGCCAATATACTCTTTGAAACATTGGCGGAAACAGGCAAATGATTTTTACTGCTTCGTTCTGGATTAAACATCATCTATTTCAGCTTTAGGTACAATATTATGAAGTTTCAAAATTCAGACAATTCTTGTGGAATTAATACATTCTAGCATGCCGAGCGTTTAAACATGAATTGTTCCGTGTCAAATTACTTTAACATGGTGCAGCATATTGTCTACATATTGAAAAAACAAAATATATAGCTTCCATTAAATATGTAAGGTTATAGTAGTAATTCTATAAATAATAGTAACATTTGAAGAAAAAAGCCGGTATCAAATTTCCATTGGATTGTACAGATTTACAAAACGAAAATAACTTTCGTGGTGTAAACTGATTACAAGCACATCTTGTAAATCTCTGTGAGTTATGGCGGCATCCCAGGAAAAGCCAAATAAATCAGATCCTTCTTAAAATGTACTCAAATATTGTCATTAAAGATGCCCCATGACAATAAATAAACAACGAAGAAACAGGGAGAAATAAAGCAGATGTAAAAAAAATAATGCATTAAGAAAATAAGTGCTGTTTTTTAGCAAGAGAAAAGGGAGCTATTAAACCCACAATGCCATCAAAAGACAACCTTATGGCAGGTCCAATAAAATTGCAAAGATAAGAAATATATACATATGCAATTTGGGTTAAAAGAGGAGGAAACTATTTTTAAGTCATCAGTAAATTTTAAGTCATCAGTTACTATCCTATGTAAAATAGACGGTCTTCTGGGGGAAAAGTTGAAATTAACAAAATTGACCCCTATACCAAGTAGGGAAAAAATAAAGAGATCTATAAACTTAGACTCATTTTTTCAAGTTATAAAGGATTGCTTTCAATTCAAAGTCAGAATGCAGATGTACTTGCAGTTGAAATTTCATAAGCTATTAAAAGAAACTGTGGTTTCTATATTATATAACCTGGATCAGAACACAATAAAACATTCAAAATTTCCTACTTCCTATGATGAGGACAGCAGAGACCTAATATGTTCACTTGAGAAGTATACTATAAAAATGGCATTAGGATTTTCTTGTCAATGCAGTTTGATGCGTAAATACTAAAATGAAAAACAAATATCATATATATCATACATATAAGGAAGAGTGTAGGCAGGGGCAGCACTTTGTTAAGGAGCCCTGCAGGTGATTCCAATGCATATTTGAAGTTAGGACTAGATTATACTCCAATAATATTCCAGAGGAGAGGTAGGTTAGGTCTTCACAGACATGTGGTCTGTATCACAACTATTCAACTCCTCCAATTTAGCACTAAACAGACACATAATTTTTAAACAAATGGGTGTGGCCATATTCCAACAAGACATGTTACAAAAACAGGTTGAACACTGGATTTGGCCCTTGGCAAGTTTGCCAACTACTTTTTCTAGTGTCCAGAATCTAGACAATAGCAGAAGACAAGAAACCTAAAAATAAATATATTCATCAGAGCAGAGAAGTAAAAATATTCTCTCCAGATGACATAATAGAACAATGTTAACACTCGGGGAACAAATGGAACTACAGTTAGGTAAGAGCAAGCAGTAAGATAGTCAGAAACACATTGAAACGAATGAGTAGATTTTTCGATGAACTCTGGTAACATAACAAAGATCCTATGTTAATAGCAATGAAAACATCTAAGAACATAAGGCCAAATGTCTGTACGAAGATGAATAGATTTCATAAGAGTCAGAAGGAGATCTGAAAAAGTGTACATTCAGTATTCCAGAGGCTGTACCCCACCACCAACTCTTCCCCATCTCACTCATCACCTCCTGACAACCCAGATATTTAAGCTATTTGCCGGTTTATTTTCAGTATCTCCCAGCAAGAAGGTAAGGTCTGTGATCGATCGCTGGGATTTTTGTCTGTATCGTTCACTGTTGGAGAGAAGGCTCAGAGAGCAGTGCATGACACATAGTAGGAATTCAATCAATATCCAGAGGCTGATTAAAGAAATGTATACTCATTGTTCTCCAGTTAACTGCTAGAGCTAATGCAGTTCCCAGTTGGAAATGATTGGAGACTTCACAAAATAAACCTGAAATTCATCTAAATAGCCAAAGGTATTGGAAAAAAAAAAATAAAAACAGGGAGACAATCTGGCTTTGCTGATATTAAATTGTACTACCAGTAACTATCAAAATATTGACAGATTACAAATCTAGTCACAATGTGCTCTGAATTTAGTGTACAAAAAGATGTCAGGGCAAATTAAAGAGAAAAGAGGTATTCGATGTACAGTATTCTTAATGAGTGAATAGCAAGATTATCATGCCAGTTAAAAAGTTGAAAGTATTCAAAAGAGAAATATCCATGTGGTGGCATTATAGCCTGGTTGAGAACATGGACTTTTGATTTTGGATCAAACTCAGATTTCTCCATTTACCAGCAGTATGACCTTGGGCAAGTAACTTATCTTCTGAAATCCCCTTACAACGTCTCTGCACAAGACTTGTATTTACATCATGAATTGTTTCAGTGAGTTAACAAAACCATATACCTCATAGTAAGCGCTTAAAACATGCTGATTTTTATTGTATCAAAATTCACACACAAAAGTAATCTGAATGCCCAAAAAAAGAATTGACTGACTTAATTATGATCCTTTCAAGGAGGTCAATTTGCCAAAATTAAACTCATATATTTGAATGATATTTGAGGACAGCAACAAAAACAAAGGCAAATGTTGGAGCAAAACAACATGAAAATTGTAGAAAGAAGGTGGGTACAGATTTTACTAAGAGAGAGAGAGGAAGACACAGAAATGGATACATGGATAGGTGCAGTGAAATAAATTCTGGATTAAAAGTGCACAAGTAATTAACAGAAGCCGTAACTGGGTGGTAGGCTTATGAAGATTTCCTAATATGACTATGTGTTGCAATTTTAGTAGCAGAATACATAAGATAAGATAAAGGAATTCTTTTTTAATTTTTTATTTATGTTTAAGATTTTTCTTTAAATTCTAGCTAACATACCTTATAATATTTGCTTTGAGTGTTCTTAAAGAGTTAGAATAATGATTTTCTGATATAGATATATCTAATAATGTATTTCAAAGATCATTAGGTTCTTACAAGATTTGACATTGAAATTTTAAGCAATGGTGCCTGGGTGGCTCCATCGGTTAAGCGTCTGACTTTGGCTCAGCTCACGATCTCACAGTTCAGTTCGTGAGTTCAAGCCCTGCACCGGGCTCTGTGCTGACAGCTCAGAGCCTGGAGCCTGCTTCAGATACTGTGTCTCTCTCCCCCTCTCTCTGTTCCTCCCCTGGTTGCCTTCTCTCTCTCACACACAAATAAATAAACATTAACACTATATTTAATAAAAAATTAAAAAAGGAATTTTTAAGGAAAGATTTTTTTTTCCTTTGAGATTCGTGTCCATAGTATTTAAAAGTCTCATGTTTTCATATTTATTTTGTCTTCAAAATTTTCCAGATGGCAGACAGAGTTCCAGTCTAATATTTTGGGGGGCAGTGGGTGAGCAGAGGGGAAAAAGAATCTAAAGGTCATAAGGAAAGACAAACCTGGCACTCTTAATATGTCCTTGGAGAATCAACCTCACAGCCTAAATTGGTTTCTTAGGAGACTGGTATTAAATTGTTTAATGAGAAGGTCCACGCTTCCAGAATTCTATTCTCTTCTCGTCTAAAAATACCTTGGAATGTGATAGTCTTGAAACCCCTTTGAGACTTGGCTTTACTGAATGGCATTTCAAAATAAATTCAGTTGCTTTGTTGTGGAAGATTTGGGTAGCCTTTTATTTCACACATTATTTTGGACACTCAACGAATCCAGATATTCAAAACATAAGCAAATAATTCAAAATTATCTGTGAAAAGCTACAAATGAGGCAGTTTTCATAGAGAAAAGAATATTGGACTGGAATAAAACAAGGCTGTATTTCTGGATTTTTCACCAATGTCTGGCAATTCATTCTGATTCATTTGGGTTCATTTCTCTGATCTGAAAAGTGAAGAAGCTGGATGTGATGTTTTGAAGTTCCTTTTCAAATTTAAAGAGAAGTGTGTGAAAGGTTAGGTATTAAACGGTCTTGATATTCCTAGGATATATGCATTCGTGGACCATTGAAGTATATTAAAATCAGTACAACTATCTGTCAGTGAAGAGAGATAAAATCAAAATATTAAGTTCAACCCTGAAATTCTTATTACAGAGAATTTTATTAATGCAGAAATGACCAAAGCAAAATTTTGAACCTCAGAAAAATCAGACAGCAGATTTCCTGAGTTTTCTTAGCAAAGTGCCAATGAGCAGAATGGATTTCTATATCTATATCTATATCTATATCTATACCCATGTCTATATAGGTATATGGATATATATCTATATCTATCTATCTATATGGTTAAAAAAGTGGTGAACCATAATTTATTAGTGGCCCACTAAAGGCAAAATAAAAAAATAAAATAAAATAAAAAAACACTAGTATTATAGATCCTCCCATAAGGGCTCACCTATTCCTCAAGGAAGGCCAGTTTTAGTCCTTGGTGTTTTCTGGGTAATAATTTCAATGTCTTTTCCTTTTCACTGTCTCTGTCTTTGTCTCTCTCTCACATACACCTAATAAAGGAAAACAGTCTTCACCTTTTTTAAAAAATCTTTTTGTTTCTGCCCAAACATCGATAAAATCTTTAACAAAATCGACTTAGAATTTGGAGAAATGGTGGATTCTGGCTTCCTGAAATATCCAAGTTCTAAAATCTCTGACAAAGCTCTGCTGACAATTTCCCAGACAAAATACAACGCCTGGAGAACGTAAGTGTAAAAGACAATGGGTGTCCGTATATTGTTGTTTTAATGCTTATCATGTTGTCCTTAACACGTCGCATGATAACTATGTTTACATGACAGCATCTCCCTCTGGATCGCGAGTTCCACTGGTGCAAGTAGCCTGTCTCAGTAGAAATCCCTGGGGCTCTGGATATGGTGGACGCTCAATGCATGTCTGCACAATTAATGCTGAATGAATGAAGATCTGAGAATACATCCTAGATTTAAAGCCTATTGATTTGAGGCTTGGGGTTTTGTTTCATTTTATTTCAATACAGGATCCTCCCTCAGTGCTTTGATTTGGTAAGTATTTGATAAGTAAAGTCAGGTGTTAATATCACACAACTTTTGGATGATGAAATAACATTTTTGAAGCTTTTTATGAAAGATTTATTCAAATAGGTCATCACTATAGTTCCCAATACCAATGGTGTAATATTAAAAGTGAAAGAAGCCCTCAAACTTAGCCAAACACTACAGAAAGTCTATGGAAAGATTCAAAGCCTTTTGTTCTCCTCTAAAGACGAGACTGAAACAGGGGTGCCTGGGTGCCTCAGTCGGTTGAGCATCTGCCTGTTGATTTCAGCTCAAGTCTGATCCCAGGGTTATGGAATCGAGCCCCCTGTCAGGCTCTGTAATCAGCATGGAGCCTGCTTAAGATTCTCTCTCTCTCTCTCTCTCTCTCTCTCTCTCTCTCTCTCTCTCCCCCTCTGCCCTTGTCCCCACCTCATGTGTGCTGTCTCTCAAAAACAAAACAAGAAAAACAAAACAAAACAAAACCCCACTGAAACAGAACTGCTATTGTGACAACAGCAGAGTAACATGAATATACACAATTTACTAACGTCAGGTTTTTTCAGAGCCGGATAGAGGGAAGGATTAACAGAGTAGAATACAGAAGGGGGGACGAGAAGTCCTCCAAGGAAGAGTAATGTTCAGGCTTCCCCAGACTCGCCCTCGGGAGGTCAATGCCCTAAATTCTTTAATCAGGGAAGTTTTTAAAGAACGTTTTCAATGTTCCAATTTTTAAATAAAGTAGTTTGCAAGTTCCTCCTCACTGTGGAATAAAACTGGCGACAGACCTCCCAGAGGGACTATATTCTGAAGATACAGAATATATCACAATATGTTCTGGCTGACCGCAATCTTGATCCCGGCACTAACTCGCCAAGTGACCTTGGATAAGTCATCTCTCCGAACCTTTCCCCTCAGCTGTAAAGCTTGCTGGGAAATACAGTGTATAGTTG
The DNA here is from genome assembly GCF_018350175.1 of Felis catus. Classification (NCBI taxonomy): domain Eukaryota; kingdom Metazoa; phylum Chordata; class Mammalia; order Carnivora; family Felidae; genus Felis; species Felis catus. The sequence continues at coordinate 208,394,621 of NC_058375.1, read as the reverse complement.
TAATTTAATAGTTAGTTTTCTACCCACCACACCCATCTTACTTGAGTAGGAGAATTGCTGGAGCTTCGTGGTTTTGCTATTAACCACGCATGACAGTATGAGTAAAGCTCTAAGTACACGCGAGGAAATAATGGACGCTCTTATTCTCAGGTGGGCACAGTCGAGTACAGAGCTTCAGAGGCACTATCTCCTTAACACGGCTCCTTGTGGAATGTCACTTTGTCAAACATTCAGAGGGATGAGCTCTCACTTAGGCTGTATTCGGAAGAAAGTAGCTTAGGCACAGAGAAGTTAATATCTTTGCATGACTAAAACGTTCTTTGCTTCTAATCGAATCCTGTTGCTTGCGAATCTCCACCCCACAGGCAGAGGTACATGCGTGTGAGTCCCTAAGGAGATCTGAAGAATTAATGTACTCAAGGGTGTTGTTACAACTGTTGGCAAAGCATATAAAAAGGGAGTTTGGTTTGTTGAATTTGCAAAATCTCTTATTTTATTAATAAAGTTTTTATTTCCTTTGAACCCACATTGTAATACTTGTTAATAGTACTCCTGCAAATAGCTACTATCTATATGTGTGTGTGTGTATATATATATATATATATATATATATATATATATATATATATATCATCCCACTACTAACAGGAAGTAAAGGGAAGGCTTAATTGAAAAAAGCCTCAGAAAAGACATTGGTAATATTAAAAGCATAAAGTACAGGGACTAAGTAGGCTCTTTAGGCAATTCATTGCAAAACCATGTATGTCTCTAGTAGGCTAAATGCTCTGCATAATATGCCAGATGGGTGTACGATCAACTACCTTTGTATCAGAAATAGGACGAATTGGAACTCGCTCGTCTTTTACCAGCTGTGCTATGAAGTCATGGGTGTCTAAGAAATCTCAGTATTGAGCATCTCATACCATTTCCCCATGAGTATGCGTTCCAACCATGCTTCTTCTTTCTATGCTTTGCACTTCACTCTACTTTGGACTTTTGCAGAGACGGCCGTTTAGAATGCCTTGCTCAAAGATCTTGACCTGGCCCTCTCTCTTTAGGGAGGCTTCCCACCATTTAGTGGTTCTCCGTTTAACCTGAAATTCTGTTGCATTTTTGCAACATGAGTTTATTGCATCCTCCATGTCTAGAACAGTGCCTGGCACTTAGAGAGCAACATACGTTGAATGAATGAATGAACGAATGAACGAATGAAAAAGTGAATGGCTAAGTTCTCTGATTTTAACCTCATAGTTGCATTGTCTCAAAACCAATACATGACATAGATGCTCACGACCCGTGTTTTAAAATAGTTGCTTTGGAATTCTGTGTCTCACCTCATAAAAACAAAACAAGCCAAAAACACTCTTGGGGAAAAGGTAAGAAATAATATAATCAAGAGTGGAGAGATTTCTCCTGCTCCAAATATGCCAGGGTAGGATGGCCATCATTTATGCCGTGACACCTCCCTCACTGGTGGTGTAAAGGAAGAAAAAGAAGTTGGCCAGGAGAGGAAGATGTGGATGGAATGACCCAGCCATCTCAGGGAGGCTCTCTCAAGCTCTGCCTGCTACCCCTCTGTATAAGGACAGTGAGAGGTTTTACAATATTTTTTGATACAATCGGCAGCCCAAACAAGCACCTGGAATCTCATTATATTCTGCCTCCGATTCTGGCCTTAGCATCATCAGTCAAGCTGCCCTAATGTTTCCTTGGAGTCAGAAAATTAAAAATATATATATATGTGGAAATATAAATACTTCCCCCAGCTATTTAACAATTCTTGCATGTAAAAAAGGATACTGTGAGAAGTGAAACGACAGAAAAGAAAATAGCGCTGATCCATTTTGTGAAATGATTATAGGAAAAATGTCCCCCCCCCACCCCACCTTGGTATCCTACACATACAGTAGAGGGAAGAATAACACTAGAATTTACATTTCCCCATATGTAAAAATTGAAAAAAATACTCACTGCTTCATTCTCTCAATGTATGTGTATATGTGTGTGTGTATACACACATTGAGAAAATGAAGGAGTGATATATTGAGTATTTAGTATGTCCCAGCTCTGTGCTAGTCACTGGGAATACAGTAGTGAACAAAATGGCTGAGCTCTCTGCTTTGGTAGGAATTACATTCTATAGTAACTGAGGAAGGCAAAAACAGAGAATAAATGAACAAATGCCATTACAGGTTGTGATAAGCATTATGAGGAAAATAAAGTATTCTGACAGGTCTAGAGATAACGAGAGGGTGGTGGTGTTCTCTAACTTGTGAGATCAAGAAAGAGCAAGGTAGCAACCCCACCGTCTCTAGAAAATTCTGGAAATAGACAATAATTGTCCATGACTAAATTGAATCCCTTTCTTCATGATTGTATCTAACACGTAGGATATTTTCCTTTTGGAAATTATATTAACTCTGGAAAATTTCACAGGGGGGCACTTTGCTCTCTTCTTTCCATTATATTCTTCCTTAACACAGTGTGCAGGCCTATGGACTGAGCCTCCCGCATGGTTCCCTTCATTTGCTTTATTCAGTTCTCAGTCGTTTTTTCTACTTCAAGGATTCTGATTTCAATTCATTACTTGTCCCTTCCACTTGAGGAAGAATCTAGTTCCTTCCTACTTTCCCATTTTAGGTATGCTCACAGCCAACCTCTTTTCTCTTCCTCTTTGGCTTGGTTTGTTCATGGACCATGATCCATGGGATCACTTGGCTTGACCCAGCCCCTTTGGTAAATTTCCCATATGCTACTCCCAGAGGCCAGTTGTATACAAGGCAGATGTGTACGTGTGAGGTAACTCAGACCCGCATTTCTTTTTTAAGTATTTTTTTAAGTATTTCTGAATAGTCCAAGGACCTTAAATGGTATGCAGTGGTAGGGTGCCGTTCCCTCACTGGGAATGACCAGCACTTTTTTATGAATAAGGACATAATATATCCTCTAACGCCAAAACCTCAACCCAGCCTTCTCTCTAATTCTTTTGTCCCCACGTCTATATGAAATGAATTGCCAGTTTAGGAATGTCCCACAAGTTGGAAGGAATAGATTAAGCTGTAGTGATGCTAAATTTCAATTAGATCTTAGAAAAAGATATCTCTAGTATCTAAATAGAATGCGAGGTAAATTGAAGAAGTAAACTAGGCAAATACGCAATTGCAATTAGTGGATATATTTAAACTCAATCTTAGTAATTATCTGTTAAGAATAAGTGTCAATAGCTCTTCCAGTGACCTTGAACAAATTGGATAGTTCTCTAAAAGTTTTCCCGGTCTATAAACCAGGGTTAATACCATTTTCCATTTACTGACCTCAAACAATGATGTCTCAGTATATATTATGTGTTATGAGATCTGCCTATAAAAAAAGCCTGCATTAATAGAGCAACATTTTATTGAAAATTAATGTCTTGGTATTTACACAGAACCTCAAAGAGTTAGAAACTTATACTCCATTTTCCCCCACACAGAGCGATTGAATTTCTGCTTATTTTCCGTCACAGATACTAGTTTTTATGTTTCCATAGTTGTTGTTGATTGTGTTGTTGTTTTCCTGGCCATATTTCTAACCTCCTCAGATCATTTTATTTTATCTTTTCACATTCACTTGTGAATTCAAAACCATCCAATTTAGCATCATTTGCGAATTTAATGAACATATTTCTTTCAGACAGTAATGATACTAAACAAAAACTCTATGTTACTATAATGGCACCAAGGTCAATCTTTTTTTTCAATTTGCATTTATTTCTTTTGAGAAAGGGAGAGTGCATCTCAAGCAGGCTCTTAGCTGTCAGCACAGAGTCTGATGGAAGACTCGATCCCACAACCCTGGGATCATAACCCGAACCAAAATCAAGAATCGAATGCTCAACCGAGCCACCCAGGCATCCTAAAGTCAATCCTCGTTTTGAGACGCCTGGCCATGCAAGAAAGCAGATGTGGCTATCTCTACCACAAAAGGTGTAACTGAGAGTAGAGTGTAGCAATATTGGGAAAACATGAGATAGGACATTCTTGCTATTATATTGTAGGTGAATACCAAGGCACTTAGCCAGAATATCAGAAGAAATGCAGACAGCAAACTTTTATTTTTTAATTCCTTGAGGTCAGTATTATAAATGTGACTCTGCATCAGTTGAGGAAATCTCTCTGAGCTCCTTCCTTCCCCCTTGGAATCACTAGGTGATTAAAAGTTAATAGTTGTCATATCTAGTATGGACTGAAGAACTAGTGGGCACCGTGCTTGGCACTGGAGTGTCTAAAAAGCTTCCAAAGGGGCACCTGGGTGGCTCAGTCCGTCGAGTGTCCGACTTCGGCTCAGGTCATGATCTCATGGTTCGTGGGTTCGAGCCCTGCTCTCCGAGCTCTCCGAGCCTGGAGCCTGCTTCAGATTCTGTGTCTCCCTCTCTCTCTGCCCCTCCCCCGCTCATGCTCTCTCTCTCTCTCTCTCTCTCTCTCTCAAAAATAAATACACATTAAAAAAAAATTAAAAAAGCTTCTAAGGCATGAACCTTGGTTTTAGGGAGTCCACATTCTGATAGAGACCCAGAAGTCTAATGTACTCACAACCAAAGTGAGAAGTGTCAAATGAGCCACACAGCATGGGTGGTATGGAAGGCACTCAAAGAAGGAATGACATTTTGAGTTTTTAATGAGAATTTGAAGCCATGGAGCATGGGAAGAAGTTTGTCAAAGGGACCCACGTATGTGTGCAAAAGTATTTGGAATGAGGCACTTTCCAATGCTGGCAATTGGCTAGTGTGTTTGGAATAAAAGATGTCGGCAGTGAGGACAGGTGGAAATGGTGGAAGATAAAACTAAAAAACAGAAGACTGGATTCCAAATGTCTGGTGAAGGGTTTGAAGTTCACTCTCTAGACAAACATGGAGAGTTGGGAGCCGCCTAAAATTTCAAGTTGGGAATTAACATGATCAATTTATGTCAATATTAATCACTGGGTTGATGTCTAAGGAAATTTCAATCCAGTTTCAATATTTATGGCTTTTAAGCCATTCCAATAGGACTTATTTCCTTCAGTTGTAATAGCAGATTTACAAGCAGAAATTCCACAAAATACAGATGGAGATCCAAGTTTTGTTATTGATTTCTCCTCTATCCCTGAGAAGACATTTATTGTCATTAAGTAAAGTCCACTCTTCTCTAAAATGAGATCATATAAAATGTATTATATGATAAAAACAGCAGTAGCTAAAATGTTGAAGATAACATCTACTTTTCTCCAATTTTCTAGTTACATTATACTTAATTAACAAGACTTTTTTAAAGCCTTGCCACTTAAAACATGTGTAATTATAGATTTATATTGATCAAATATATTTACCCAGTTTTCTAGTGATTTTATAAATAACTAAGTCTTTGTTAGAATTTTAAGATTTGCTATTAAAAAAACACATTTCTAACTCATTTCAATATACTTTCCTGCCTTTGTAAATTAACATGATAATTAACATGATGACACTATTTTGTAATTAATTAAAGTTAAAACCTGAGAAACAATTCCCTTTTTTATATATTAGCAAACATCTGAATGCAGATGGCATAAAAAAAAGAGAGAGTCACCTCAAGAAATTATACAAAGCTTTAAAACGTTTTTTTTTAACAATATGTGAGAACAACGTTTGGTTGCTTTACCCCTGAATAGAAAGTTTAAAAGTTAATAAAGCTTTAAACTGTGAGGCTGAGCATGACGTTATTGATATATTACATTCTAGAGGTATGTTTGCTCAATGAATGAATGGATCTTCAGTTGAACCACTTGTAATGTAAATTGATTAACTATATGACCATTATCCATTTTACTGACAGCTGTTCACCATTCCCCTGAGGCTTACAACTTGCCGTTGTCAATTTTTATTGAACATTCACAAAGATTCAGGCACTGAACACACCCAGAGCATTAAGTCTCCCTGCCTCATCATCGTTTACCCTCTGGTAGGACGTCACCTCGTCTCTCTGTACATTAACAGCAAGATAGCAAGTCTGTTCCACTTATGTGTTCATTCAACCCGTATTCTTTGTGTACCCGGCTCTAGGCTAGGTGTTTGATATCTACCAAAGGCCCGATCAATAAGACTAACGTGTTCTCTGCCTTTGTGGAGTTTATAGTCTATCATATTCTATCAGGCAAGGGAGGCACTAAATATGTTATTACAAATGTCATAATGGCTAAGAAAATTGGAAAAATGAAAATACAGTTGAATTCCACAATTTGGGTACCAGGTTAATTTGGGAAGTAAAAACATCTCATTACTTGCAGTTTCTTTAGGTTTGCCCTATATTCATATATATACGTGTGTGTGTGTGTGTGTGTGTGTGTGTGTGTGTGTGTGTGTGTGAATTAGCTCGTGTTGAGCTACATGCATTCGTTTGTTCATTTCGAAAAAGTTAATCATCTTTACAGTCAAGTCTATCACTGTGAAACCTCAGAACGTTGATACAAGCAATTTGGAAATAGTCCATGTATGTGAGGGCCATTGGATGGGACAGATTTAAGTGAGGAGCTTCCATGCGGCTGCCCTGCAGAAAATCTTATAATTATGACTTATAAATTACCAGCTTTGGTGTGCAGGGAAGTTTACAATGATGGGAGATGGGAGGCTGGTTCAAGAATATCAGAGCTAATAAAATTAGGAATAAAATACATGGGGAAATGAAAGGAGATCTTGCAGGGTAGCATCAGATTCTTCAGCCAATATTCTAAATTGTTTTTTTTTTAAATTGGCATTGCTGCTAACATAATCATAAAATAAGGGGTGATGTGGCATTTTTTATTAAAATCCTATAATCAAGAAATTACAGGAAAGCCTTATTTCTAAAAGAAAAGAGATTTTAAAACGCTGAAATCTAAGCCGTCTTTTTTACTACATTTTCCAAGTGTAATTTGTGTTAACGTCTCCACATGGAAATTTTTATGCCATATTTTGGCAATCAAACCATTTTAGAAATGAAATGCATGATGTTCCATTATGTTCATAGAAACCTAAGGACCAGAGTTCATGTGGCTCTTTTATCAATCAGAATTTTGATCACCATTGTAACTCAGAGAGGATATGATATGAGAGGTGAATTTTCTGTCCATGCAAAAATAGTAATAAAAAAAGTGAAGGTGACATTATTACTTCTTATCTGCTAAGCTTCATTATTCATCTGTCTTATGCCATTTCCCAACCACATTATCGGTTCCCCCTTCCTTGGGTATTTCTGATACTTAACAATGGTTTAATTATAGTTACTGAAAATAATATGGAGAACAAAATGATTATACACTATAAAGGATATTTAATTTCCCAGTGTTGGCCACAAAACAAGTTTCCTCTAAATGCCTCTATTAATTATGACTACAAATCTGTCCCAGATCTATCTATACTAATGGATGACAATGTTGTCTGTTAAAGTGGCACTTTCCATTGAGTTAATCTGTTAGATAAACATGACCAAGAAGATAACGTCGGCCGCAAGTAACATATAGGATCTGTGGACCTTCCCCACTTTCTCACTGCGTCCCAATCTGTTGTCTCTCTTTCCTATTGTGATCCATGACTAATTTATAGCAGCTGAAAGCTGACCTCAAAGAAAAAACTTTCCTTCTGCTACCCTTTGATCACCGTGACAGCTACAAACCGAAACACTTTGCAAATCTCTCAGTCTGGGCATCCAGGGAAAGACTGTCAGTCAGGCGGGAACCTTTATCCAGCCCCCGTGTGTGTGCAGGGCACTGTTCCGGCAGCTTGGGGATATTGCAAACATTCAGAAGTTCCTGCAGAAGCCCTGACCATCGGGGGCTCTTGCAGTAATAGACGGCAATCAATTCCAAGATGAATCTCTGGCCACCTAAAGGAGATATTTTCTTGCTGGAAATTTTCCAGTGAACTTTACTCTTCAACCTCTGAGCTTGCGCCGAGGTGCTGATGGGATTGCCCATGACATAATTTTATAATCCAGCTGCTGGCTCAGTCCTGCCTGGAGAAGTGAATGATTCTCGGGACAGGATAATGAAAACAAGTGCTTTGGGAATGAAAAACTATCACCGTATAAACAAGAGAAATAGTATAATATTCATTTGATATAGGCAACTGTATTTCTGTTCAAAACATATTTAAGACTTTTTCTTCTGTTAGCAGTTAACTTTATTGTACGATTTGGAGGGCTTTATAGGAGAAACATTCATTATTTGCAGGTATGGCATTGCCACATGGGACCAGACAGTCATGGGTTAAGGGCGGATGATGACGAAGGAGCAGGGATAGGATTTCTTTTTGAGTTGATAAAAATGTTCTAAAATTGATTGTAGTGATATGACTCCATGGATATGGTAAAATCATGCCTTTTAAATGGGTGGATTATATTATGTGTGAATTATATCTTGGTAAAACTGATGAAAATAGTCCCTTGTCTATACCCGCAGGCTTCCTGTCAAATAATAGCCATGACCACCATTCTTAACTCTTCTCTTGATTGATCTTTGATCATTTGACCATTCACAAAACTCGGTGAACTTATTTCCCCTAGCCAACATAAAGGCGGGGAAAAAGGCTTTGAAAGCTGAGCTTTTACGAATATGAATCAAATATTACCTAACACACATGCTTTAATGATATACAACCTCTTAAATTACGCAGCTGCATTGAATTATTCAAAATGGAGACAAACATAGAGTTGCTCCCATCAGTCTCTGCCTCTTTGCTCTGCTTCAGCTCTCGTCTGTGTCTGTGGGCTGTTAAAGTTCTTCCTCTCTCCTAGTCTTTCCTCAAAATGGTTGTCAAGTGGGTTATTTGCTACTCACCTGTTAGGCTTGGAGAGAGTGACAGAGTTGTTTTCAAAGAAGCGCTGTTCTACAGTGCGTTTCTCTTTTCGTACATTATAAGTACGTAAAAGATTCTTTAAAATGCATTATATTATTCCTAAGTAAGTCATAGGAAATGTATGTGTTTTATGCTTTGCTTGCTTGCATCCTTTCCCAAATGACCAAAAAAAAAAAAAAAAAAGTTAGGTTGTAAAAGAGGTATATGTAACACCATAACAAAGCAAAAACAATCCAAATGACTTCAGGATATATGATAATTCTAGAGAAAGAAATAAAGGATCAGATTTGGGAAAAGTAAAATGAGGAACATAAAGTTTCTTGGCTACCACAATTTGAGGTTCTAAAATGAACCCAGATAATACCTGAAGGGCTCAATAAAGAAAATAAGGTGATCCACAGGATATTCCAATTTAGGCCTTCATGCTTGGAACTAATGCCCCCTTGGGTCACAATAGCCTAGTCTATTTTTTTTTAATTTTTTTAATCTTTACTTTTGAAAGAGGGAGAGAGACAGAGCACGAGTAGGGGAGGGACAGAGAGAGAGGGAGACATAGAATCTCAAGCAGGCTCCAGGCTCTGAGCTGTCAACACAGAGCCTGACGTGGGGCTCGAACTCACGGACCGCAAGACCATGACCTGAGTCGAAGTCGGACGCTCAACGGATTGAGCCACCCAGGCGCCCAGTAGCCTAGTCTTTCATGCTTAGGACTAATCTTTGTCTGAAGCCAGCAGGGAATCTGTGTGTGTGTGTGTGTGTGTGTGTGTGTGTGTTTAATTAAGGTGTAATTTACATATAACATCATATCAATTTCAGGTGTACAACGTGATGATTCAATATTTGCAAATATTGCAAAGTGCACACCACAACCTCTAGTTAGCATCCAGCACCACAAATAGTTACAAATATTTCTCTTGTGATGAGAACTTTTAAGATGTACTCTCTTAGCAACTTGTAAGTATGAAATAAAGTTTAATTAACTGTAGTCAGCAGGGATGGCTAAGAATTTTTTTTAATTTATTATTTTTGAGAGAGTGAGTGGGGAAGGGGCAGAGAGAGTCTGCTGTGCTGACAGCAGAGAGCCCGACACGGGGCTTGAACTCAGGAACTGTGAGATCATGATCTGGGCCGAAGCCAAATGCTAAACTGACTGAGTTACCCAGGCACCCCAGGGAAGGCTAAGAATTTTAACAACTTCACTCATCATTTATTTCCTGGCAATCGATCATATATTGGCTTATTATGGGTAACTGCCAGAATCATCCAATCTCCTGATTCCTTTTCTAGCCCATCTTTCTCCTTATCCCTTCCTCATGTGTTGGTCCAGCACCTTCACGAAGACTACCAAATCCTCATCTCCAGTGCAGTTCTTCTACTAAGGCGTCAAGAATTCAAAATGCTGAGCACCTGGGTGGCTCAGTAGATTAAGCATCTGGCTCTTGATTTCAACTTGGGTCATGATCTCACAGTTCGTGGGATCGAGACCCGCATCAGGCTCTGTGCTGACAGTGCAGAGCCTGCCTGGGATTCTCTCTCTCCCTCTCTCTACCCATCCCTGACTCACCCTTTCTCTCTCTCTCTCTCAAAATAATTAAATAAACATGAAAAACAAATAAAAGAAAAGAACTCAAAATGCCAATCAGGACAGTTCATGTCCACAGCTGAACTCTCTACACGTGTCAATCCCCAAAAGAACCCCCCACCTTAACTGCTGTGTTTTGTCAGAAGTTATTACCATGTTCTCAATTTCCTGAGCTACAAATGCCAGCGTCATTTTGAATCATCATTTTCCTTCATTTCCTGAATCCGTCCAGTCACTAAGGCTTATTGATTTTTCCTTTAAATTATTGCATATTCACCTTAGCCTTTATATTTACACTGCCATTTTCAAAGTACAGCACCTTAATGCACTTTTCCCTGGATTACTCTAGGTCTCCTGGCTGTCCTCCCCTTCTCCCCAGTTTTTAGAGTTGGCCTCTTTGAATTAACAACAGGCGTTAACCCTCAGGTAATCTCCCTTCATCATTGCTTATCCATATTAGTCCTGGTTCAAAAGCCTTGCTGGCTCTGTTCGTGATCATTTGTCTGACACCTCCTATATTTGTAGATCAAACATTGTATTTGGAGGTCAATTTAAAAACCTCAGTTTCTCCACATTATCTTCTCTGGCTGATTAAAATTTCTACCAGCTTCCATCCCTCTGAATTCTCACAGAACATTGAGTTTACATAACCCAAATTGTCAATTAATTGTATAAGGCTTTGCTTTGTGGGTATTTTTTCTTAAGTGCTAGCTGAGGTTCTTGGGCATGGGGATTAAATCCTTTGCAGCTTAATGGTTTAGACACTGATTTCACAAGTCACTCACCACAATAGGGTACTGCTATGGTAGAAGGTCAGTTGGATCACTCCCGAAAGGAAAGAGAGAGTGAGTCAAGGCTAGCCAATTTTTTGGGCCATTGTTTCAGGGGGGAAAAAATGGATTCCCAGGAGAGGACAAGACCCAAATTGTAAAGATAAGTTATACAGCAAATGCAAGGTTAGGAGAGGGGGTGAAGAGTAGAAAAGGGTCTTCTTGGGAAGTGGGTTCTGTGCAAATTAAAAGTCAAGGAATTTCCTTCCAGTCAATTTGACACATTCTAGAAGTGGAATGGAGGTTGGAGAAACAAGAATAGTAATTACACAAGGAAGATAAAGATTTGCAAACCATGAGACTGAAGTTTGGGATTTTGGCTAGTCGACACAGGAGTGGGATTAGGGGGCAGAAGTCAGGAAAAACTATGCTGGCCCTGGTCCTGATGCCTAGGTGTCACAGTCCAGCAGGAGGGACTAAACCATTCCCATTAAAAGGGCAGTTTTCATGGGAATACTTTCTCCTTCTTGGTCCTTCTTGGTCAAAGCATGAATCGAGAAAGTCCGATGATGGGCGTTAGCCTCTTGGTCCATGTTTTTCCACTGAGAAAGCTAATATAAAAAAGAAAAAAATCCATAAATATCTGTAATCTGGCATTCTTTTTTCTTTCTTTTCCTTCTGGGGCCAGTACCAGATAGTTACCCGGCAAGCAATCAACACTAACGGCACCAATAATGAGAAAAAACAGCCATCAAGGGCCTCCTAATATGATGCACTGAGAATCATCCCTGTGGAATTGCTGGGGGACAAAATCCATAGTCTGAAACTAATCATGAAGAAACATCAAAGCAACTGAAATTGAGGTACACTCTACCAATTCTCTTCAAAATAGCTGGCCAATTCTCTTCAAAAATATCAAGGCAAGAAAAATATATCAAGGAAATAAAAGAGAAAGTCTGAGAATCGTTCCAGATTTAAAGAAACTGAGGAAATTTGACAACTAAATGCAACATATGCTACTGGACAGGATTTTGAACCCAGGAGAAAACGTGAGAAAGGATATTACATAAGAGTATGGATCTGAAAAATTCACATCATCAAAAATAATCCCCAACAACAACAAAACACAACCACTTACCTATGTATGGTGACAGATGTTCACTGGAATTATCATGGTGACCATTTTGCAATAGGTACACATGTGGAATCATTAGGTTGTACACTTGAAACTAAGATAATGTCCTATGTCACTTAAACTTCAATTAAAGAAAGGAAAGCTAAGGAGATAACTGGCGAAATTTGAACATAGACTGAAGTTTCGACGACAGTATGAACCAGTGTTTAATTTTCTGGTTTTGATAAGTATGCTATGGTTTTGCAGGACCAGGCCCTTGTTCATAGGACACAGCCATCAACATATTAGGAGAGAAGGGATATGGGGCCTGCAGTCTACTCCCTGATGATTTTGAAATGTATAGACTAGATCAGAAAGATGTGAGAGAGGGGCGCCTGGGTGGCGCAGTCGGTTGAGCGTCCGACCTCAGCCAGGTCACAATCTCGCAGTCCGGGAGTTCGAGCCCTGCATCGGGCTCTGGGCTGATGGCTCAGAGCCTGGAGCCTGTTTCCGATTCTGTGTCTCCCTCTCTCTCTGCCCCTCCCCCGTTCATGCTCTGTCTCTCTCTATCCCAAAAATAAATAAATGTTGAAAAAAAAATAAAAAAATAATAATAATAAAAAAAGAAAGATGTGAGAGATAGGGATAAGTAGACACCAAAGTAATTGATGTCAAGTGTCAAAACCCTTGTAAACTTAGGTAAAGAGCATGCCTTTACGAGCTCTTAAATCATTCCTGCCACTTTTCCCTGTTTGAAATCACATAAAAAGGTATGAACATACCAAATTTCACAGCGAAGAGATGACTTTTAATGAAGGGATGAGAAGAAGTTTGTTCTATTGTGTTGTTTGTTTTCTAAGAGCCAAAGAGTTTAAGAGCAAATAAATAGAAGTACTTCTTAGACCCAACAATTTTTTTGTGTGAACAACTCCTTATCCATTTTAATAGACTAACGTCAAAAATTCTTTTTGTTTTGATCAAAACTGTATCTGAAATTCCTTCAGGACTCCACTATGAAAAAAATTTAGTAAACAAATGTCACAGGGAAGACTTCCCAGAATAACATCTACTCTCAAGATATAGGTTATTGGAGATTAAATTATTCATTTCCTCATTTTAGCTGTAAAGGAAAAGTGAAAAACATATATAGCACCGACTCATTACTTCATTTAGCTCCCAGTTCTCATTGCTCAATTGACCCTGTCACCTTTTTTTGACCATTGATGCCATAAGCGCTAAAGGTAGGAAAATATAAATAGATATAGGTAATATTTTTTTAATTTATATACCATTTCATTTCTTTCCTCAAGAAATTTTAAAACCGGTTTCCTCCCATCGCCCAGGTTCTATGTTAAAAATGGTGGTACATTGCTGTTTAATGCAAAATTGGTATCATTTAGAAAAGTATCATCTCCGGGGCACCTGGGTGGCTCAGTTGGTTAAGCTTGATTTCAGCTGAGGTCATGATCTCAAGGTTTATGAGGTCGAGCCCCCTGCCAGGCTCTGAACTAACAGTGTGGAGCCCTCTCTCTGCCCCTCCCCCATTCTCTCTCTCTCCCTCTCTCTCTCTCTCTCTCAAAATAAATAAACATTTAGAGAAAAAGACAAACATACTCTCCAAAACTTCTCGTGAAGTCAAGTCATGAAAGTTTGCATTTTATTATTTCACTTCTTTTTAAAGAAAGTTTAACTTTTACTTGAGTCAGACTACTGCATTCAAGTAACTAAAAGCCAGAACAAAAAGTACCCCCTGTCCCCTCATTAATGAAATCAATTTCTTTCTTCGTGGTGCCCAGTGAAATTCTCCACATGCAATTTCTATTTTCGTAGGTATCTAGCAGTAGCCCAGAGACAATGCAATTGTGGGTATAACTCCATGTGTGCTTGGCACAGAACTGCTTGGTTTGTTTCCTTTCCATTCTTTTCTTTTTCACTCTCTAGCCTCCTCTTGCTCCTGGTGCCCAATATTAATAGATTGAAATATATCCATCACATCTTCCCACTTGGTCAATACACACAAATATACATGATCAAAGACATCTTATCTCATTAATCAGAATCGGTAGATGGTCGGCAAATGGAGAGCATACAGCTGACGTATACATAACTTGAATATCTTATTAATTTAATCGTATACTTTTAAATACATTATATATGCTTCTGAAGCATATGGAGCCAGCTGGTTTTAAATTGTCTTGCGTAAAAAACACCCACATTTCTAGTCTGGTTTTCTTTAAAGTGGATCAAGCTTTTGAAGACATTCGCTGAGCATCTTACTATATAGTTTTTTCTCTATTTTTTTTAAATTTTCTTCTCTGCTCTTTTCACAGTGGTCTTGCCCATGCCTGAATTCTCAATATGTGGTTTCAATGGCTTTCATTTATGCGGTCTTTACAAAGTTTTTAACTTTGTCTACATGAGGCAACAACTCTTTTTTACGACATACTCACAAGCACTTTGTGTAACGTTTTATTAAGTGGCAAAATTTCAGTAGCAATGTCATGAGGCACAAAGGAGCCGACCCTTAGTAAGTGAAAGTTTAAAAGTAGGAACAGAACAGTATGGACAATCACATAGGAATCAATTTTCAGAAAGGGACCCATGTGCCTTTTGCCTAGTTTCTGGAGGGAATGGATAACAGATGAATTCGGTTCATCAGTTAAGTGGAAGATAGTTGAAAGAATTGCTTCATGTATGTTTTTGTCACTCATTTTAGATAAGGGAAATTATCCAGTATGTATTAATCAGCAACTTGCTTTTCTTAATGACACGCAATTGTTATTTTTTCCACAACAATAACCTAGGTCTAACTCATCGAACTCATTCTTTTCAACAGCTGAATGATATTTTATCACGTGGATGTGTTAAAGATCCTGTCAACTTTTCCTTATTGATAAGCATTTAGATTATTTCGAGGTTTGGCCACTCCAAACAATGGTTTCATGGAAATCTTTATGCATATATTCTTAGATGCTGCTGCATTGATTCCTGTGGGATAAATTCTTTAGTTTATTCCTCTTGTCTCTCAATTGCTACTTTTAATATCTTTCAGTTTCAAGTATAATTACACAATATCTTAAAGCAAGACTGGGGCTCAAGATGGATGACTGTAATTCATGATTTTACTGGGCAAGATTCTGACTAGTTTGGGAATTTCAGCCAAACTGTAGTCCATTGATAACACTGAATCCACTAGGATTCAGAAGTCTATCATGCATATGTTGGTTTGAGTAATTTTGTAAGTAAATTTCTCTAGTCCCTGTGCTTCTTTCATATGGAGAGTGCTACATCTAGGACAGCTCTGGTTTATTCCTGTGCTTTCTTTTCCTGCAAATTTTGTCATGGAGTCCAAAGGAAAACTTTGTCTGTATTGAGATGGTGAAGAGAAATATGGAGAATTTAGACACATAAAATGTTAATAGACCGTATAAATCTAAGCACATGATTTCCATTTCTTGCAAATCAGAACAAAGGTATAATAACATAAAAGTTAAGTCTGTTTTTAGTTTCCCATGATAATGTGGATTGTTTTGGATTTTATAGCTATTACGGGCCAGTGGGCTATAAACTACCAGCATGTGATGTATTTTCCTTAAGCCGTGACCAGCATCAACAAGCTGCTTTAAGCAGATTCAAGGCTCACAAATATCCCAGGAAAGTATTAGGGCCCCCAGGTCACTTGACTCTTCCCTTTAATGTCCGCAATCATATACTGTACCTTCTAAATCAGCTGCTGTGCATGAACATGTAATAACATCCAATTGCTCATTCTGCAAGATGCACTTTTTTGTGCCACAGCATAGAGGTGACCTAATATATTAATATAATAGTTGTCCTCTTGATTATCAGTAACTTTATCTGTGGAAGTTTTGTGATAACCGGAAGTATGGAAGTTGGGCTTTATTGTGAGTTTTCTTTCATCATTTTAGATATCCCTAGTATATAGAAACCAGAGATGCCAGAGACCATAGGAGCCTAGGGTTATAAAAACGTATTTTGCTATGGCAGACTATGAGTCTGGAGTTCTCTCTCGTCCAGCAAGAGAGTGGACACAGAAGTGAGAACGGGAGAGGCTAATCTCCAGGAGGAGGCAAGAGCCCCAGACAGGGATTTTGTCTCCATATTTATTGAGCTCTCAAGACCTTCCACACTTGGTGAACATGAAGAAAAGTATCGAGTAATAATCATTAACTTGTGTGTGTAAGATGCAGAGGGCCTGGGGGGGGGGGGGGGCAAGCGGTGTTTGGAGTTGTGATCATAGCACAATAGTATATTGGCGCCAGATGGAAAGTAGTTCCCTATAACAAATTACTCCTGATCCAGTTATAGTATCTTGCTAACTAACCTCAGGCGCTTTTCGCCCTGTGGCGGCAGCTTTCCATCTTAAGCTTTTTTTTTTTATTTTTTTTCAACGTTTATTTATTTTTGGGACAGAGAGAGACAGAGCATGAACGGGGGAGGGGCAGAGAGAGAGGGAGACACAGAATCGGAAACAGGCTCCAGGCTCCGAGCCATCAGCCCAGAGCCCGACGCGGGGCTCGAACTCCCGGACCGCGAGATCGTGACCTGGCTGAAGTCGGACGCTTAACCGACTGCGCCACCCAGGCGCCCCTCTTAAGCTTTTTTTAACCCAGAAGGATTTCTTGAACCTATTTCCCCACATTTTACATTATTTCATTTATTGCACAAATAAATATATCTTCCCTGTCAAACTCTTCTCGAGTAAGACAGAGATTTCTAAGGCTATTGTAGGATTCTGTTTAATGAAGTAGATCTATGCATTAACCATCCAGACTAAGTATGCATATCACAGTGTTAGTTTTGCCTCCTGCCCTGACCTAAAACCCGTTTTAGACAAGAACAATGATGAAGTCTGTCTTAAGGTTTTCACTAATATCTGGCAGGTACCAATTAGCTACTGTGGGTTTATGTTAATCTTGTAATGTATACACACAAAGTGGCTCCAGAGGTAAATATGGAAAACTAAATATGTAAGTGATAGAATATCCTTATCTACCACATTATGCTACAATTTTGACTATAAAGTAAAGGTGAACCTTCGCCTCCTTGATTCCTGGATTAACAGAAACAAACTTTTGTATCTGTCTCCATTTGCCACACCGCTTGCTAAAAGAGACCTAGTCATAGTTTTATGATTCAATATTTCCTGACTGTTGTCCTTATGTTATTTTCCGCTTAGGATTTCTGCCAAAACCATTGGAGGCCTAATCCTTGGGAGACAGAGTAAAGAGGCAGAGTAGAAAAGTAGATCTGTTGCTTCTAAAAAAGGTTCCTCCATGTCTCCAAAGTCGTTGATATGCTCCTAATGCTTAGCAACCAGATATCAAGACGGGCGGTGCTTGGATTTGTAGCATTTGCAGATTTCCGTGATGTGATTACTCTCATTATGTATGATTTCCAGCCACCAACGTGATGTCACTAAATGCAGATTTGGGAAGAGATGTTAACCATCAGTTCTTCCAAAAAGAAGATCCCTTGCAACACACCTGTTTAAAAATGTGTTAATCCCCATCATCTTGGCATGTCCAACCAAGCCAAACTGAGTAGGGGATGAGAGGTAGAATTACAGAGGTTAAGAGAAAAGTTGTATTTCTGATTCACAGTTGTAATTAAGAAAAATTTACAACGGGGAATCAGAAAGAAAGCTAAATTTCAGAATGTTTGATGAAATATGTTAATCTAGTGTTCCTGGGAAGTCTAGGATTGACTGGTAGAACTAACTATGCCTCATAATTGGTTATATATATATATATATATATATATATATATATATATATATATACATATTTCATGACCAGGATTTGAAATAAGTTATCCCAAGTTACCATATGCATAACAATGCTAGTTATTTTAGATAAATCTGAAACTATTCAACATGATGTATTGTTCCCATATAACTAAGATAAGACATTTATGTTTGAGGCAATATAGTTTGTATAATCATATATCTGTCCATTTATTCTCTTCCTTGATCTTTCACGAGACTTTGTGAGAACTCACACAATCATTCAGCATCTCAGAGTTTACTTCTTAAACAAGGATATTAGCTTACACTCTTCTTTTTAGAAGATTATGAGTAAGTAATATAAATATTAAAAATGCTTTGAGTTGTAAGTGGGTACCAGTACCACCCAAAACCATAGAACATCCCTATCAACTAGAATTTTCCACATTGAGAGAAATGTTCTATATCTACACTGCCCAATTAGACGTTCAGTTTCTCAATTGAACTCGCCACTTTTGAAGTGCTCAATTGCCACCTAATTAAATTAAATCCGAATTTCAATAGCCACATGGAACCTGTGGCTCCCAGGTGGGAAGTGCCACTCTAAAAGACAAACCACTTGGGGTGCCCGGGTGGCTCAATGGGTTATGTGTCCGACTTTGGCTCAGGTCATGATCTCACAGTCTGTGAGTTCCAGCCCCGCGTCGGGCTCTGTGCTGACAGCTCAGAGCCTGGAGCCTGCTTCACATTCTGTGTCTCCCTCTCTCTCTGACCCTCCCCCTCTCTCTCTGCCCCCACCTCAAAAATAAATAAACATTAAAAAAATGTTAAAAATTAAAAAAAGACAAACCACCAATGCTTACTTACTTCTCCATGAGCAAAACCAACAGTTGGTCAACAATTCTGTCCCACGTAGTGACAAACATGGTATTTTGAAAAAAAAAAAAAAACTGCTCATGAATTTTAAAGACTGTGTTTTTTCACTAATAGTGGCAAAAATGGAAAGAAATTATATGTGCTTACTAGAAACTGAATTGGTTCACAATTCCCAAGCTTTTCAAAGAATCTAATTTTCTTTCACAACAGGAATTTAAAACATAGATTAAGACTTATCTGGAGTAAGAGAGAATAAATATGAAAAATGAGAACAATTATAGTGGTAATAAATGAATATTTGAATGAATACCTCTTCAAGATTTATAAAAAATACCCAACATCATTGCTGATTTTTCTATCACTTATTTAAAAATATATGTTGCTGGGGCGCCTGGGTGGCGCAGTCGGTTAAGCGTCTGACTTCGGCCAGGTCACGATCTCGCGGTCCGTGAGTTCGAGCCCCGCATCAGGCTCTGAGCTGATGGCTCAGAGCCTGGAGCCTGTTTCCAATTCTGTGTCTCCCTCTCTCTCTGCCCCTCCCCCGTTCATGCTCTGTCTCTCTCTGTCCCAAAAATAAATAAATGTTGAAAAAAAAATTTAAAAAAAAAATATATGTTGCTGACTTTATGAATACATGAAGGATTCCTTAACACTTAGAAATGTATTTAAAAATCATTTTATAAAAATGATGTGGATATTTAGTTGAGTACCAATTTACCATAATATTCTAAAATTTAATTTCATTCAAAAAAATGTCTGTAAGCCTGCAGTTATCCAAAATTTGGCAAACACACACACATACACACACACACACACACACACACACACAACACAAAAAAAAACTTATCCAACTGTTTCCCGAAATACTTTTGGACCTGATTTAAGACAAAACAAAAATAAAACAAAACAGCAACAAAAATATCTGTAACTCAAAATAGGTAACTGAAGTTTTTATAGCTATTTTATTTATTAGCTGATCTTCCCATTTTGCAGCATTGATCTCTTGGCAACACTGTGTGAACTATCCAAATCTTGGACCTAGGGAAAAATACGCATTTTGTTTACCTGTTCTAGAAGCGCTTTGAAAAAAAGCTCTCCTAGTTCCCCCAATTAAAATGTGAAAGGCACGCACAAAGCAGTTTGGCTGGTTCGCTCGGTGATAAGGAAACACAGGCTTTAGTTTAATTCATTCTTCTAAAGTGCCAACTGACAAGCTTACATTGAATTCAGGCCAGGCTCAAAAGTATAATTGATGTCAGCTCAAATTCTCAGCCAAAGACAAACACTGAATCTGTTGCTACTGGCTTTATTTGGGTTTCAGGTGCAGGGTCCCTGCCATATGGTATCCTTGGGGCAGGGCTTTTGTTATGGCGTGTGTGTGTGTGTGTGTGTGTGTGTGTGTGTGGCTGGCTGTGTGTGTGCTTGTTAATATTGCAAACATCCTTCAGTTGCAAAGCAAACAAAGGAAAGGCAATCCACTCATTGCCTAGAACCACTACAGACCACCAACTGCTGAGTATTATTAAAGTTACATAGAGCATTAGACAAATAGAAGTTCCTATCCGAGACACTACTTTACCAATGAATTCTTTATTTGCCCTTGACATCCTGTTTTCTTCTCACCAACAAATGGCTGTGCATTTATAATTAATGAATTGACACTGTATTAGTAATATAAAATTCAAGATCTTTTACAACAGGCCACTATTCTTTTTATAAGCTTTGTATCCGGAGTGTTCATTAAATCATCATTGACTGTGACTGCAGAGCCCTTTTTTTAATATATATAAGAAGATACCTTATTTGAAAATGTCAGGTCATTTGGACTGAATGGGTGCTTACATAAGAAGCTATTAAACAATTAAAAATATACATAACCGTTAGCATAATCAAAATATTCGGTACTGTAGTCAATAGATTTGAAAAATTTTAGATTTTCTTCCGGGCTTATATGACTGTAGCCTTAATTACTCAATCAAGTATTTATTAAGGCCCTGTCAAATTTAGGTACCACACGAGGCATTATGGGATACAAAGACATAAAATCCCTACTCAGGAAGCAAAGGGTTTTCATTCAAAGGGGAATACATATGAAACAACAGTGGATATTATAGGCAGAATATAATCATTAGATGGAAGTAGCATCGGATTAAAAGACCAAAGATATAAATAAATCCTGGCAGGTTCCATAAAGAAAATAAGACTTGGAAGAATTAATCGATTTTACATACAAGGACTTGGTTATGGAATATTATTATAGGTAAGAATAATAGCAAGTGTGAAAAGGGGGGTGAGAAGAAACATAACTGTGATTATGGATACCAGTACGACTAGTCTGACAGAGAATAGGGAATATTGTCAGGTGTCTAAAGGAGCAGGATTTTTGAGAAATTTATTGCAAAGCATCTAGTCTTGATCCAATAGAAAAGTGTTTTCAATGAGGTGTAGGATCCTAACTCTATGCATATACGCGTCCTGCAAATGTCTGGTTAGGCCAGAAAAGTGGGGTTGCTAGGAAAGCCCCATGTTAGTCTTTTCTATATATGGGAAGATTTTGGAAGACTGTGTTGAGTAAATTATGTTGTTTCATTTAATTTTTAAAAAGTTTCCATAGACAATAGCAAATTTCTAGCTCCTTAAATCAATCACAGAATAAAGTTAGCCCCCTAGCAACATATGCAATGCGTTTATAGTGCAAAGATTTTATTTCTCTGAGATGGTCATCACTGTGAGACTTCATAAGTTATTAACAGAGGACAAAAATTTAGAAATCCTGACTTTAATTCATACCGACACTTTTGCTATAACTGATACTATAATTGCAATACAAATAAACAGCATATAAATCAGTGACCCTATAGAGGAAATACTGTACAGAAAATTAGGTGTTAATTTCCTTCTGCCCAGCATCTTAAAAAGACAAAATTATCAAGATAATTACAGGTGAGAGAGTTTTCTCCCGTCACCACTGCAGTCTCCAAGAGTTCAAAGACTAATTAAAATGCTTTTTTCACATGTGTTAGCTTCATTCAACATGCAGCTCATGAGAGAGTCTTGGTTAGACTCCCCGAAGTCATTCTGTCTTGAAAATCATATTAAAAGCCAAGCTCCTTCTAAATAATATGACTTCATAATAGGTCCACCTCTGAGCACTTCTCCAGCAGGTACCAAGATCTGTTTCAAGTATTCTAACTTACAAATTGGAAAAGTTCATTGCTTAGCACTCTGACTCAAAAGCACTGTTCAAGTGGGAGTTATAGACGAAGAATTTCAACCACCTTTTAAAATGTTGCTCTATTAATATGCAGCAAACCCCTGCAGTCTGTTTGGTTAAATGCTCTTCTGAAAGGCCAGGGCTGGCCAATTTGTCCTGTTGGGTATTAAACTTGACCTTTGGAATGTTGCTCTCCCTCTCACTAATCCTGCCTCTTGGATATACGGTGACCATTTATTTAAAAGGAACATGGTGGACATTCTGTTAATCATTAGAAAAGGATTTGTTGCAGATTTATGAATGTTTTGAACGCCTGAAGAAGTGTTTTTGGTATATGAATAATCACCATGAACTCATCTGCAGCTTTTTGTTATGCCACGCCCATCTTTTGAGTTATTCTCAACCCACTGGAATCACCTGGGGAGTTTTGCTACAGCTCAATCCCCAGGCCATACCTCAGACCAGTTAAACCAGGATCTCTGACCTTCACTGCCTGGAAGTTGAACTGGGACAGTGTCACATGCTTCCACTTTGTAGGGTGTTTTATAGTGTTGTGGTCCATCCAGTATTTCCTCAAATCATCTTAACTCTATTTTGAACCCTAGAAAGTAAGATACAGGAAGCTTGTGAATGGGCTGTTAATGTACTTTCTGTTAGAAGCATATAGTAAATGTCAATAAATATCATACATCCGTCCCCCCCTTCACCTCCTCCTCTCTTCTTCTTTCTCATCATAATCATGATTGTTAATGCATAGCAGGTAAGCTTATTTAATCAATGAAGCATGTACTTATTTGCCTTTAGATTGGTTGATTTGGTATATATATATATATATATATATACATATATATATATATGTATGTATTTCCATGCTATTATATTTATATATATATACTTTTTCATGCCATATATATATATATATATATATATATCCATGCTATTTCTATTTTAGAAGTAATAAGAATTATTAGGTAAACAAAATTACAGGAAAAAAAAGGGAGGATATTGTCAGTCATCATTCTATCATTCAAATGGAAATACTAGTAAATACTATCAATATTCTGGTGTTTTCTTTCATGTACTTTTTATATACTTCTTTTTTGTTGTTGTTTTAAATAAAATGCTCTTGGTTTTTTTTCAAGTTTCCTTCCATTTATTTTTTACAGTTGTACATATATATAGCAGAGTATTTCTCATAATTTTTGAAAAGTCTAAAAAGTTATCCAAATTCCTATTCTTAGGTTAATTCTTTAGTTAGCTAACTAGCTGGATGGTTAGACATTTGTCAGAGTTTCCTTTTTGAGTTTTTATATTTGAGAATCCAGAAACATTTTTAAAAATTGCTGCACGCTAAAAGTAGCATTGGATATCTCAGTCTGGAAAATATATATATAATCACATGCAGATTTCACTATATACACCAATTAATGAAGATTCCGAGTGGAGTAAATCAGTTAGGTGTCCTCAGAATGAAACGGGTTCAAAAATGTATTTATAAAGTATCCCGAACTCTAAGTTAATGTTAAGATCCAATTTTTAAACTAACACATATGCAATTCATACACTTACAAACCACTTGGCAACAGTCTTTTTCAAAATGTCAAGATAGAAAATTTAAGTAAGTGAAAGAACCATATGCATGGCTCTCCCCTTTGGAGGGCACCAGCTCTTTGCTATCTCTGACACCTTCCTAAAGAACTAATAAATTGTTTCATCTCTGCCGCAAGCAGACAATTTCTAGTCAACAGCCACCACAGATAGTGCCCCTGCACCATTGAAGCTCAGCCTCTCTCACCAGAGCTGGCCAGGAAACCAATCAGCAGACAGGGCAGGGGACTGGAAATATGCAGTGAGATATGTGCAGACCCTCTCAGTCATGCACTCTTTTTCCTCTCTCCTCCTCAGTCCATCCCTATCAGAACTGCAGGTCAGGGGAAAAAGCCAAGAAGAGCCCTGAGCATTCTTCTGAATGTCTTGAAAACTAGTCCGGGATGAAATAGCCTCAACAGGGTACTGATTTCAACAGCCACAGCAGGGAGATTCTGACATTACCCTCAACCCAGCCCCCTACTCTTTCCCAAATGTTTGTCTTCATTCCCTGAAATCCTCACCTTCAACTGATCACAGTCTTATTGGTTTACCTACTAGGCAAGATTTCTGAATCTCCTCTCATTTCTTTCCTCCTCCCTTCCATTGACTTATTAACTGATTCTTATCCTCTCGTTACTAAATTGTCATGGAAACCTTCAGTTGGTCTTCCTGGTTTCATCCTCTCATTTCTATTTATTCACCACAAGGCTGCCAGGATGATTTTCTAAGTTTTTAAATCTGCCTAATTGTTTTGCTTTAAAATTTTTTTTTAAATGTCCATTGTTTCTTTGTGCCAATGGGATAGATACAAACTCCTTATCGTGGCATAAAGGTCTTTGCATGACTTGTTTCCAGTCTAAGGTAAGGACACCATTCCAACCCACCTCCCTGTGCCTTATCTTCTCCCCCACCACACCTACCTTGTTTTTCAGCAACCCAGACCTTCCCCCCATTCCCTCAACACACCATTTCTCTTCTTGACCATATATGTCTATGACATTCTTCCAGCACAGGAAAGAATCTCAGAATTAGCATTTAGAGAGCACATTCAATTTTCCAAGCATGTAATCTGCACAGCATTGCAAAGATGTAAGAATTATTATTTCTGTTTTGTAGGCAAAGAAACAAGGAGAAGGAAATTGTCCAGGCATACGCCATGCTTGATGATGTCACCTGGCTTAAAATCTTTGTCATTCCTCTTGGGTAGAATGCTCTACACTTAAATCTTTGGCTGAAAAATTCTTACTTGGCCTTTAAATCTCATTAAAAAAATATTTTTACCATTTATTTTTTAGAGACAGAGACAGAGTGCAAGCGGGGGAGGGGCAGAGAGTGAGGGAGACACAGAATCTGAAGCAGGCTCCAGGTTCCATACTCTGAGCTGTCAGCACAGAGCCCCATGTGGGGCTTGAACCCACAAATCGTGAGATCATGACCTGAGCCGAAGTGGGACGCTCAACCTACTGAACCATCCAGGCACCCCCTTTAAATCTCACTTTAAATTTAGCTCTTCTCCAGAGGAAATGGACTAACCTTCTTTAACATCACAGTACGTGCCAGAGTGATCCCAGAATTTCTGTATGGGACGCTCTGGTAAGCAATCCACTTGAAAGGAAAAGAGAGTGGGGAAAAGCAAGGAAATTTGCCTTGAAGTTTTATTTATATAAGGTACTCACTGTTTCCTCCCTATGTTTTATGCTAATGAAGATGATGGGGATATTAATGCCCCCAGCCTACCTAACTGTTGGCATTGCAATACTACCTTCTCTTAGGATAGATACAATTGTATTCTAAGTTCTCCACTAATATATTTACTTGCCAGACCAAAAAAGTGAGTTACTGAAGGTTTTGCATGACGTCTTATTGATCTTTCTATTCTTTGTCCTTTTCAGGGAGGTGGATTTACCTGGGTGCTTAATAAGTGTGGGGGAAACGGGGGCAAGAGTGGATGAAATGGTCGTTTCTCGCCATAATAATCCTTTGGAACATTGTCATTAAACTTCATCAGAAACCAGTTTGGAAGTTTGGTGTTTTCAATTATCAAGACTTAAGGCTCTAACTATCCGTTAATGCCATACAGGGATATTTTAGTAATTAGGTTTTTCTACATTTAAACAAATAGGTCACTTTCATACCCAAAGTCAGTGATCCGTTCATCCAAGTAAGTGCCATAATTTGCTTCTGAAAAGAAAATTTCACAGTTAATTCACTTCAGTCTTGGTAATGACTATATTTCTATTATTACAATTCAATTGAAATTAAAGAAATCTTTTCAAAAATTTAAGCTTGGAACTTGGATACTTTGGTTGAAAATGGTGATTGCAAATTGAGAAAGTTTTAAGAAAACATGTTTTTTGTTGTTGTTTTTTTTCATCACCTCAAAGTGGGAACTCCTCAAGAATAGGACTGCCATTCCAGAGAGAAGCAAACGAGCCAAGACCCTGATATGTTGCGTCAGATTTTGAGGGAATACATTAACAGAGACCCCATGTAGCTCATTGTTTCTGGATCTACACAGTGAACTAAGACAGGAGGGAATCGTCGTATTTTAATTCTCTCACTAATGTTAGGATGGCCACCATGACCCGTTTGAGTCTCTGAGGCAAACACTAGATTCTTGGCATAGTTCACTATCCCATCTAACCCTCACAGGTATACTCTAAGGTATATAATATCCACCTGTCTCTGCCAATGGGGACACCGAGGCGCAAGGTTTACACAATTGACCAAGGTAAGCCAGGGGAAAAGATTTTGAGGCCACGATCTGACATGCGTCTTCTGTAACTTATCTGACATCATCTTGTTCTTATAAGTACAAATTCTGCTTAGTTATTTCAGACGTTTGTAATCCTTCAAGTTGACGGTGTCACTTGAAATCACAGGCATTTATAGAACTTGATTTCATCTTGCAGCGCCTCAGTTTACTTCATACAATTGTCTTGAGGATTAAATGACAGAACAAATGTAAAACAACTCAACCTGGTTCAGGGCTTATAATAGGCACTCAAAAAACTTCCAGTGATGGTTGTGGTGGTACTGGTGGTGGCGGAGGTAATGATGATTAGGTCTAACCTGCTCATTTTCAGGGATTCAGCGATCAAATATCCAGAAATCAAATATCAAGGACTCCTGGAGAAATGGCGTCAAAGCCTAATTCTCATTTCTCAAAAAGGCACTGTTTACCTAGAGGTTGCTTGATGCTATATTAAAGAGCGTATCAGTCTATATCCTGGCGTGGAGGTAAAAAAGAAGCAGACAAAATGGAGGTAATCTCTAGGTTCAATGTGATATATTGCCTTGCAACTCAAGGTATGTTCAAGCAGCGTCAGCATCACCTGGGAGCTGGCTAGAAATGCACACTTTCAGCCCCACCCCCAGACTTACTGAACCGGAATCTGCATTTTAACAAAATTCCCGGTGATTCATAATCCCATTAAAGTTAGAGAAGCACCACTATAACATATTTCAACATGGAAGCCAAATAAAGATTAGCACATGGACTGTGGAGTTTGAAGGACCTGGATTCCAGCCCTGTCTCCACTATTTGCTACCTGTGAAACCTTGACAAGTTCTCAGAGGGATGAAATAATATAGTGCATTTAAAGCACCTAACACAGTATGGTAATAACTATCTTAATAATTTAGATAGACCAAACTAAACCCAGATAGTAATAGTAAGAGGCATACTTTAAATGACAAATGAGAAGATTTGGGCATGGGTTCAAAACTTTTACCTTGCAAATGAGAATAAAGCAGATTTACAGAGAGAATATTTTAAAGGTAATTATGACATATCTGAGTTTATATTTTAAACTTTATATATATATATATATATATGCAATTTACCAAGTATATACAAAATGTTTATTACCATTTCCAAATACAGCTTTATATTAATGTAGGAGAAACAAACCTGATTCCAGAGGACATTTCAGATTCTGTCCACCAGCCATGGCTAGATTCTTAGTTGACCATCATCTTATCCCATAAAGCAGATTGTGGTAGAAATGTACATTTTTCATTTGTTGAGTAGAGAAGTAACTCAGTGTTAAAGTGCTTGTCTTATTTTATTAGTTTTCAGTGTGTTAAAACTAGGGTATTTGTGAGATGACTGCCTTCCTACATGATTTGAAAATTGCTTGGCCAAGTGAAAACGAGGCAAAGCTGGGTGGCCTAGATGTGGCCTGTATCACAGCAAAAGGTAACATTAACCAGAAAATAGAATGGGATGCCCACAAGTTCTAGGAGAAGTTAACTTTTCTTCAGCAAAAATGAAGTTATTTTACTAGAAGAACTTTGCAAATGCCTTTAAACTCCTGGAGTATCATCTTCTGTTTGTGACACAATGATATTAGGATGGCCAGCGATGAAACGGTATTTTGAAGCAGCTTTTGGATTCGAGAACATATTCTATTGCTCTAATGTCACATGATCAGCCTGAGTGTGGGCCAAATGTGCACCCTTATGTAGCGAGCTATGAAGTAGCCACTTTATAAATGAAGACAGTGGGTCTTTCTCTACCAGCCATACCTAGTGACAATAGTAAAACGATTTTCTATCATAGGACCAAAACACAGGCTCTTTAAATTTGTTTCATCTAGTGTTATATATGAAATATGAGTGGTCTTAAACCTAGGTGATCATCACATAGGCTTAGCATAAATTGAATAATGAGATAAGAGTATTACAATTTTTCCATGGCATATTCTTCTCCCTACATGGTTAATTATATCTTCTTTATCCAATTGCTTTTCTGAAAGTAATTAGCAAATTATAAGATGGTGTCTCTAATTGTCAGATTCTGGTCTGTATTTTTCGCCATCTAACATTGGTCCTCAAGCATTCTATGTACAATTGGGCCACTAAAGTTAATGCCTGGTTTGGAACGCCTAATCCTAGCTTCTATGATGAAAGATCTAAAGCCATATTAGACAGATTGATTTCCAGTGCCTTAAAATTAATTTGACCTTTTCTTTTAAGTTACAAAGGAGCCAGGGTTGTGACAGAGATCTACTGACCTATTTCTCAACAAATTGTTCACCAATAAAGCTTAGGACTTAATTTTTAGTCATTACAGTAACCTCTCCTTCCATTTATTATCAGTTCGCACCAGGGACCTTTAGGGAATTGCTTGTCAGCACTGATTTTTTGTCACTCTAGAGATCCTTGAAATATTATATTTGATAACCATCCTAAGACCTGATTAAATTGCATGAGATAAGAGCCTTTTTTCTCACAACTCAGCCAGAGAGATAAGTCCACTACAGCTGCTAAGAGCCGGGCAGAATGACTTCCATCACCCTTCCATGAACAAGGCCTACGTAAATCTCCTCTTTCTGATTTTTCGGGGTTAATATGCATTACATTTCTCCCCCTCATTATAATGATGTCACATAAGTATCTGGAAACAATCCTCCTGCCCCTTGATAAGACTGCATTCTTTTTTTTTTTTTCCACAAAGGCTTTTAATTTAAGCTATTCTTAAAAATATTTGAAAAGGTCACTGGCCTCAAAACTGCTATTATAATATGGAATCGAATTGCACGGAAGCCAAACAGTCGAATTAATGTGCTCGGCTTTTAGAAATTTAAATATGTATCATGAAAACAGATATTTTCCAGCTCCACATCTATAACAAGCTTCAGAAGGTGCTTTAAACCACCCTCTGTATGAGCTAAGGGGATGTGTTAGGCTTTTCCCCAAACCCCAGCTAGAATGGGTTTCTTTCTCTTTACCATTTTTTCTAAGTCTTACCCTTTCTTCAAGGCCCCTCCCTAACACAAATCCCAGCTCCTTCATGCTGTTCCTTTCTGGCTGCCCATCCTTCCATTGCAAATCTCTCTCATTTGTCAATTACCCAGCAAGTACTTCATAGCGTATTCAGTCCTCATTCTGTACAAATAGCGTTCATTCATATATATATTTTTTAAGTTCATTTATTTATTTTTGAGAGCGCACACGAGTGTGGAAGGGGCAGAGTGAGGGAGGATCCCAGGTAGGCTCCGTGTTGTCAGCCAACATCGGGCTCGATCTCACAAAGCCTGAGATCATGACCTGAGCCAAAATCATGGCTCTGATGCTTAACCGACTGAGCCACCAAGGTGCCCCTGCCAATAGTGTAGCTTTTAATCTGAACCGTTTGTTACTCCAGAATAGTGGTTCTGCCCTAAAACTTACTATATTCCCAGAAAGTAGCATGATGTGGACGTAGATCTGAAGTCACAGCCTGAGTGCCATCTAAGCCACAGGCAGACGGGGTCTCCAAAGAAAAGAAATGTTGCATTATTGAAAAATAGAGGGAAGTGAAAAGGGTAGAATTGAACCAAATAGAACAGATGGTCTCTATACCTAATAACTCACCTGTTCCTTAACAACCCTTTGTGACAAGAGCTACCATAGAGTCCTACTTACCAATCTAACAAAGTAAATCACTATATTGTGTGAAAAAGAAAACTGAAGAATAAAGCATGAAGTCTGTGCTTCCAGCGAGTCATTAACAATTAAAGTTAAACCAGAATTTGAATCTGGGAAATTAGGTTAATAAAAGCAAGAGCGCTTATTTGCCCCATAAATATTTACTTTGGGTATTTTGTTTAAATTTTTTTAAATGTTTATTTATTTTTGAGAGAGGGAGAGACAGAGTGCAAGCTGGGGAGGGGCAGAGAGAGAGAGGGAGACACAGAATCAGAAGCAGGCTCCAGGCTCCGAGCTGTCTGCACAGAGCCCCATGTGGGGCTCGAACCCACAAACTGCAAGATCATGACCTGAGCCAAAGTCAGACGCTTAACCAACTAAACCCCCCAGGCCCCGGTCCCCTTTACTGACTTTTTAAATGATTAAGAAATCATGGGACACCTGGGTGTAGAGCTTGCTTGAGATTATCTCTCTCCCGCTCTCTCTCTGCCCCTCACTTGTGTGCTTTTTCTCTCAAAAATAATAAACATAAATAAAATAAGTAAATAAATAAATAATCATGATGACAACAAGGAAAAGCAGATAAAAGGGGAAATTACTCCTGATTCTCGTACAAAATGTTTCTTTGACACTTTATAGAACATTCTAGTTTTCTATTTACCCCTTTTCTGAATATCTTCCTCTTTTTACTCCTCCATCCCCCGAGGCATGGACAAACAACCAATAAGGGGCTGGCATCCTGGAAGCTCCTGGTGCTGGTTCCAGTGGCCCACACCACAGTAAGAGCTTCCAGGGAGAAGAAAAGAATGGACCTGGCATCATGGAACCTGGGAGCTCCAGCCCCAGGGAAGAGACGAGGTGCTTGGGACTCGGGGAGCTCCATCAACTAGGCTCAGAGCTAGTGAAGATGGCGGGCTCCTTTGTAGCAAAGGTGAACGTGTCCACAGCAGTGATGATCAGGCCTTCTGGCTTCTCCTGCTGTGCTTTCCCCCGTGGGGTAAAAATCCCTCCAACCAAAATCCCACGTGGCACAAAGGTGCTCTAGTCTAGGGGATAGGGTGATGCAAGCAACACCCTCCCTACACTTTTCTGTGGGACCATCCTCGATGTTTTGAGCTTCTCGGGGTTTCTTCTTCGTCTTCATTATAGTCCCGAACTTTCCCAAAGCTATTCATGTTGGCTCAAAGTTATTTCTTGTTTGTGTTGTTTCTATTGGGGAGATGAGCATTGGGACCGCCTCACCTGCCGAGTCCTGCTGATGTCACCCTTCACTAATGGTATAATGTTTTACCCAGGCAATAAACAGCTCTGTTTAAACAAATTCTAGATAAAATAGGAGTGGCAGAGAACTCTCAGCTAAGAGCCAGGGTTCTGGGGTCAGCCAGTATGGTTCAAACCTAGCCCTCATCAGTTATTAGCCATGTGACCCTGGATAAGTTACTTAACCTGTGTGTTATACTATGTCCTCATCTGCAAAATAAGGATCTATTTAAGTGTTCACCTCTAAGATTGCTTTAAGGGTTAAATTACATAATGAATATTAAGTACCAACATAGTAGTCATAAATGCTTAAGTTTAGTTATTTTCATTGCAAATATGCTCTCAACTAAAATAATGTGCTATGTATTAGAGAGCGCCCGGGTGGCTCAGATGGTTAAGTGTCCCACTCTGAATTTCGGCTCAGGTCATGATCTCCTGGTTTATGAGATCCAGCCCCACCACGTGCTCTGTGCTGACAGTGCGGAGCCTGCTAGGGGTTCTCTCTCCCTCTCTCTGCCCCTCTCTTGTGGTCTCTTTCTCTCAAAATAAATAAATAAATAACCATTAAAAAATTGTGTGTGTGAATGTGTATATATATATATATGTATGTATATATACATATGTATACATATATATGCATATATACATATGTATACATATATACATATATATATATATATGTTATATATATATATAATCTTCTTTCTTTATCCATTCATCAGTCAATGGGCATTTGGGCTCTTTCCCTACTTTGGCTATTGTCAATAGCGCTGCTTGAAACAAAGAGGGAGACAAATCACAAGAGACTCTTTCATGCAGAGGAAAAAATGAGGATTGCTGGTGGGGTCTTTAGGGGGATGGGCTAAATGGGCAATGGGCACCAAGGAGGGCACTTGTTGGCATGACAACTGAGTGTTATATGTAAGTGATGAATCACTAGCTTCTATTCCTGAAATCATTATTAAACTATATGTTAACTAACTTGTTTTAAATAAAAATAAATAAATAAATAAGTAAATAAATCCCGAATTTTGTTTATTATCTAAAGCCATTTTTATTACTATTATTGTTATAAACAACAAAGCAATTTAATATATTGGTGTAAAATAGGAATCTGATATGTCAAACATAACTCTGATATTGAACCATTAACTCATCTTTACACACTAAATTCTTTCACTCTCCACAAAGCTCCCATGGGATTGATTTATTTTTCATAGACAATTATTATCCTGTGAAACACAGGGGGGGCTTGCTGGAGGAAAATCTGGTGGCAACAGAGAGTTCTGGCTCCTGGACTTAGCTTGGTGAAGATAAAATTATTTTAAGCGTGTCTTCTAATTAAAGTGGTCTGGAAATAGGAAGAAGCAAGATACTGAGAGCACTCTATATGCTAGGGTGGTAGAAAATTGTCCCAAATGCCTTCCTGAAATGTTTCAGTAAGGCAGAACAGTTAAGTAAATAACATGTTTAGAATTAGGCAGGAAAATTGAGAAAAATCATATTTTGAATTCATTTCATCTCTGTCGTAAGTGTCTTTACTAGGTCAGACATAAATATATGCTCCCTCCTTCCCTCAAAAAAAAAAACCCGATTCTTCTGCTGTTCTACTAATTGGGTGTATCTTGTTGACATTTTTTGTTTCTTTTTGATTGTTTTTTTTTTGATTGTTATCATGTATTGAACATCTCTTAAATTAAATACAATGCTCAGGTGTGGATAGACCACAATCAAGGGGACAAGCAAGGATAATTGACTCTGGGGAATATGGCATAATTTTCCCCATAATTTTAGTTCAAAATAGTATATCCAATTCCCCTTGCTTTATAAGCCCTAAGCTAGGAAGTATTAACATAGATTTAACCTTCTATTGGTCTGTTACTCTCAGGTATCTTCTTACCATAACAGACCATATTTGATGACTTTTTTTTTTTTTTACTTTTCCCTGGAAGGATCTACATTCAGTATGAATAACTTGGAAGGCAGGAGATGCTGTTAGTGATGCAAAGGCCAGATGGGGAGAGCAGATTAGTTATCAGTCTGTGATATGTTTTAAGGGGACGCCAGGCCAACACGATTGGAAGCTGCATACTCAGTGATGCCTTCCATATACTAAGTTCATTAGTGAAAGATCATTCTTTCATGTTGAACTGAAAATATAAATCTTATTTAGGAAGGACTGGCGGTTAACATGATGTCCTTGTTGAAATAAAATAAGAATAACAACAAAATGGGAGAATTTGAGAAACCAACACATCTCTAGAGTTATCTGATTATTTATAGAAACCAATATGGATAGTTATTACCCTTGAAATGCCTGACACCTGCTAGCTGGGGCCCTTCCCTAAGGAGATGCAGCCCCTTTCTTGTGTATCCATGATTTTTCAGTGCAGTCTGGAGCTTATGTGTTAATGGAGGATGGCGGAAGGGTGCAAACAAAGAGATATTCCACATGAAATACTGTACAGATAAAATTGTGCTTTATGGGATTTTACCAGCTCTGGCCTGCCAATCAGACACATCCTATGCAATGCATAAGATCTTAGCTGCAGCTGTCACCATGGCTCTAGACCATTTGCTTCTCCTTGGTCTCTACAGAAAGCAGGTTAGCATGGGTACCACCACCGGAGAACATCTCTCCTCCTGCCTATGCCCCGGACATGTCTGAGTCGATTGCTGAGTCTTCCCGTGTCAAGATGAAGCAGGAGACCTGGGACACCTGCTTGGTTGGATTTAACAGGCTATAGAATGGACCACTCGTCAATGAGATAAAGGATCCAGCAGGTCCATTCTTATTTCCCTCCATGAACATACCGCCCTGAGATGCAGGGATGCATATCACTTTTCTAAAGATGGTCTTATGAGAGATCAAGCCCTTTACTTTTGATTCTCTGGAATTTTTCTTCTCAATTTAGTATCAGCACATAAGCCTTGGCCTTGTGCTTTGTCTTCTAGGTGACTTGGTCTAAGATAAGTGGCTATGGGCAAACAAGTACATGGGTAGATTCTTCTCTGAATCCCACCCCTGACAGAAGTTGTGAATGAATCCAAAGATCCTCTTCTCATTTTACATGAAATTCTAGGTGGCCTCTTGTTTCTGCATTTTATCACTTTGGACAACTTATCCTAAAATTTTCCAGGTTTTTTTTTTTTTGGAAGTGGATACAATGTTATTTAAAATAACATGCTGATATATTCAGCTGTTGATTGTACCCCAATGATAGTTTATTTAATAGACTGAGAAAATCACAATATGGGCTCTGTCATATTGATAGGGCTAATAGACATGATTCACGAGGTAAAAACTGAGTAACTGGATCCTCAGTTGAGTAGAGGAAGAGCTACATTCTACATTCATAGAAGAGAGCTACATTCTCATATCTGCTCTGTATTAAATGTGTAGTTGAGGGGCACCTGGGTGACTCCGTTGGTTAAGCATCCAACTCCGGCTCAGATCATGATCTCAGGGTTCATGAGTTTGAGCCCCACATTGGGCTCTTTGTTGTTAGCCCGGAGCTTGCTTCAGATCCTCTTCCCCCCTCCCCCAGCTCTGCTCCTCCCCTGCTTTCTCTCTCTCTCTTTTTCTCTCTCTCTTGCAAACATAAATAAACATTTAAAAAATGTGTAGTTGAGAAAAGGATAAATATTTCAATAGCTTTTTAGATAACTAGGGATATTCATCTCTGATACTACACTCAAATTTGGCAAGAAGTATTGCATAACTTTTTTTTTTTTACCATGTGGAATCTAAAATCATTTCCGTGATCTATGACATTGAAACATTGAAATCCATTTGATCTATTTTGCACTTTGAATGAGTCTTACCCATACATTATTTTGCAGCAACATGTATAGGTCAACTGGAACATATTGGTTCACTGAGTTATGAAGATCTTCCAAATGTTGACATATTTAAATATACAATATCAAAAACATCATAATTGTCCATATTAACCACCAATCTGATTTCAAAACTCTTTAAATATTGGGAAATAGTCGAGTTCACAATGTCAGACACATCTTTTCCAAAATCTAATTGTTGCTAGAAAGCTCAAGTTTTATCACTGGTAGTGAATACTGTTAATTATTTGCTGTGAATTGACAAGCTCACTTCATTCAATTTTGAGAAAGTGTCTGCTACAAACCCAAATCTGCTAACCACAATTTGCCTGTCAGCCTTTTCAAATAAAATTAAAAAAAAAAAGTGGGTCATGGCTAGTTCAGCTTAGAACAAAATAATCACACTTGTCCCTTTCTTCAAGACAACATCAAATTTCAGTATGTAGCAAAAGTGCTGTGCTTTCTCTTTCATCACAAAGATTAGCAAATTAAAATGGTGTGTATTAAATGTCAAGATTTAATTAAAGAAATGCTTTACACTGCTTTATCAAGGATATTCTTAAATAAAATAATGAAATTGGCCTTTTTTTTCCCTAGTAGGCTAATATGTGATGGCGAAGGATTCAATTATTCCTACAGTTTGGTACCATTGTCTTCATTTGAACAAAGACATCATGACTTTTGCACCGTCAGCACAAATATTAACGTAGTAGAAAAGATGAGTAACATCTTATTGTGTTTTTTTAATGTTTATTTATTTTGAGAGAACAAGAGAGAGAGAGAGAGTACACAAGTGGGAGAGGGGCGGAGGGAGAGACAGAGAGAATCCCAAGCAGATTCTGCACTGTCAGCAGGGAGTCCAATGTGGGGCTTGATGTCACAACTGTGAGATCATGATCTGAACTGAAATCAAGAGTCAGACACGTAATCCACTGAGCTACCCAGGGGTTCCGAGTAACATCTTATTGTTAAGGAAGAGTTCTGATCTTTTGGAAACCCCAAATGTTTCATCAACTACCAGGGGTCCACAGACTACACTTTAAGAACTTCTGCTCCAGGCTATTTGGGGAATGAGTGAGGATCCAAGAAAGTGCCTCCATGAGTTGGAAGTTTGGGCAGAAAGAGAAATGGAAAATCTCTACACCAGCCTTGGAAGGAGAATCAAAATACACAATGTGAATGTGAATCAAAGACAGTGACTCAAATAAGACATCACAAACCCTAGTACCAAGTGTAGGTATCACATAAGGAGGAAAATAAGGAGGTAGATGAGGAGGAAAGTATTGATTGGGTGTCAGTAAGAGAGAGCCTTGGGTAAATTTTGGGAAAAGACAATGCCCTAAAGCTATTTGTCTTGAGGCGTCCATGATGAAAATAGAAGAATTGGCTATATTTAAAAAGCCAGTGGCCATGTGGCCTTAAGTGCTGTTCCAGCTTGATTGCTGGATACTTTGATGAATTATAAGCATATTCCAACATACACTGTGTTAGGGACATAACAATATGCACAAAATACCAAAAGGTAAACCAGGGAGCATCTGCGTATATCACATAATTGATATCCAACATGTCAAAGGATTCCATACATTATTCCCTTCAGTACTGACCCAGGTACTTCATCGATGCTTATAAAATAGGAGGTAGGTCACAAAACTTCAGGCTGATGCAGAAAAGCCCTTACCTGAGTCGGTTTCCTCCAGGAAAGTAGAGAAGTGACAACATTTCTGATCAACACAGCTTCTTAAATGGAATACAGTGGTGACATTAATTAGCCTCTCTAGAAAGAGACAATATTCAAGAAAACAAAATGTTAATGTGCTGCAATAAAGTTCAGTAGTTTCTTAAATGTAGAAAAATTGAAACAACAAATCCCAAAGAAAAAAGCTATAAATAACACATCTTGAAAACCTTAACAGTAAATAAATCTTGAACAGTAAGATTTATAGTGTTACTCTTCCTTGCCATCCTCCAAAGACTCCAAGCCATCTTTTATGAAATTTTTGAAACTCAGGTTTGCTCTGATAAAAATCTACACAAAGTAAAATTTACCCTTTTGAGTGGATATATACTTTGACAAATGTATACAACCATGTAATCACCACCGCCACAATCAAAACAGAATATTCCCACTATCTGCAAGAATTTCCTCGTGCCACTTGATATTGTATCCCCATTCCCCAGTGCCAGTGGAGGCAACCTGTCATTTTATTTCTGTCCCCATGGTTTTCATTGTTCTAGAACATCATATAAATGGAGTCCTATAGTAGGAGCCTTTTGTGCCCAATTTCTTTCACCTTGCGTTATGCTTTTTGAGATTTCTTTATATCTCTTCATCCAGCAGCAGTTTATTTCTTTTTATTAGTGAGAAGTCTTCTATTGTTTACCCATTCACCGGTCGGTGGACATTTAGATTGCTTCTCATTTGGGGCTATGATAAATAAAGTTGAAGAAATCACTTTCAGGTATTAGTATAGACAAGAGTTTTATTTCTCTTAGGGAAAAATCCAGGGAGTAGCATTGCCAGGTTCAATGTTAAGTGTATTTCCAACTTTATAAGAAACTGTCACCCCATTTTCCAAAGTGGCTTCACTATTTTACATTCCTCACAGCAATGGAGAGTTTCCTTGCTCTGCAATCTCACCAGTGTTGTTTTGTTTTTTGTGGTTTTTTTTTAATTTTATTTATTTATTTTGAGAGAGGGAGGGCGCAAGCAGGGGAGGGGCAGAGAGAGGGAGGGAGAGGGAGAGAGAATTTCAAGCAGGCTCCACACTGTCAGTGTGGAGCCCGATGTGGGGCTCGATCTCACACACCATGAGTTCGTGACCTGAGTTGGAATCAAGAGTCAGATGCTTAACCGACTGAGCCACCCAGGCACCCCTTGTTGTGCCTTCAATTTTCGTCCTTACGCTAAATGTGAGGATGTACCAAATGTGGTTTTGATATGCCTAATGTTGAGTACTTCTCCATGCTTACTTGCCATCCATATCTCCTCTTTGGTTGTATCTATTGAAATCATTTGTCCTTTATTTGTGGAAGTAAAGGGTGGGTCACCCGGAGATGGTCCAGAAAGCCTGAAGCAAATCGCTCTTATGCCCAGAAATGGACATACCTCTGCTTCTGGGAGGGCAGCTAGTAGAGGAGTGGAGTTTATCTACTGAGGAATTGAGCTTTTGTTGTTTTTGTTGATTTCAGTCCTCGGAGCACCACAAACTTCAAATTACAAGGCTGTTGTTGCCTTGCATTTTCTGTGGAGCCTGGGCAACAGTTTTCTCCGTGTTTTTCTTCCATCTCAGGTTTAAACATTCCCGTGCACTTGCGTCAAAGATGGGAGGTGTTTTCTCCGTCTTGCTCCTCACAGCGCAGCAGTCTTTTGGTTAAAAGGAAATCACTAAGGCCAACCCAGAGGCAAGGTGCGGAGACATAAACCCCACTTCTCAACAGGAGGAATGTCAAGAATCTGTGAACATTTAAAAACTGCAGCAGTCGGGGCACCTGGGTGGCTCAGCTGATTGAACATCCACAGTTCAGGAGTTCGAGCCCCCATCGGGCTCTGGGCTGACAGCTCGGAGCCTGGAGCCTGCTTTGATTCTGTGTCTCCCTCTCTCTCTGCCCCTCCCACTCCCCTGCTCATGCACATTCTCTCTCTCTCTCTCTCTCAAAAATGATTAAACATTTTTTAAAAAACCTGCCACACTCAATGTGACATTGCACTCCGTAGCAGAGTCAGAATTTGAACACCGATCTCTCTTCCAACTTAACTTTCTTCATATTATGTCCACTTCTTTTATGAATATGTAATGTGTGTATTTAATTATGTCCTTCCATACTGGAAGCTCAAAATTTGAAAGGATTTTGGGAATGTCACTTCAATCTCACATGAACATCCCTTTTCTAATCACTTGATTTAGTAACACTATGTGCGCATTCAATTTTTTTTAATGTTTATTTATTTTTGAGACAGAGAGAGACAGAGCATGAACAGGGCAGGTCAGAGAGAGGGAGACACAGAATCTGAAACAGGCTCCAGGCTCCGAGCTGGCAGCACAGAGCCCGACGCGGGGTTCGGACCCACGGACTGTCAGATCATGACCTGAGCCGAAGTCGGAGGCTTAACCGACTGAGCCACCCAGGCGCCCCTGTCTGCATGCATTCAAATGCAAGCTATGCAAAAGCATCAACCAATATCATTCCATTGAAAATATTGTATAATATTTACTCTCCTGTATTGTTATCTGACAGAGATTTTATAAAATCCTCCAGAGATTTTAGAAAAGCTTTCCTAATAGTCACAAGTAATCCAAAGGTCTCTTTGGAATCATGTATTCTCTCTCTCTGTCTCATTTCTTGTATTGAATTTCTTGTATTGAATTTGAAAAGTGATTTTGCATCCCCCTTAAAAATTAGCCTGGTCACTAACAAACATCTTCTGGCTCGTTTTAGTAAGGACACCAGGACCCACCCCAACATGAAGGCTGTATACACCTGATAATTAAAGACTCACCTGATAATTAAAGACTGATTTCAGAGAACACTGATTTGAGTTCAATGGCGAATGTTTAAATGAAACATAAACCTCTGCTTTCCTTGAGAAAGATAACTTCTGATGAGATGGTCTGTCACGGCCGACGAAAAATCCTTGCACCACACTTTTGTAAAAAGTTGTACAACACCAAAGGCAAAGCCGCTTACGTGTCACTGAGACCGATCATATGGTCTTTGTACAGCAGTGACAATGACGGGCTCGTCATAATTTGCTGTAGAAATCCAAGTGATTACGATATCCGTTACCTCTCTTAGATCACTACTTTTCCACCCAAAGAATGCAAAACCCCTCTTGCCATTATACTCCATGATCTGAAGAATATAACAATTTCAGTAGCTGCATGGGATATTATTGCCAGTGACATCACCATTACTAACCTATTATACAAAGGAATACGGTGTACTTGAGGGGAGGTTTTCGTTGGTTTCCTGAGAATTCTGAAAAATATGCTCATTGCCTGAGCCTCTGGGCATTTCTGGTTTCAGTACAGGGAGCCACCAACTTCTCATGCTTCCTGTCTCACAGCTGATACCATATCAAGGAGAATTCACAGCCAATTGAGATTAAGAAGTAAATTCAACAAAATATAAAACTGACCAGCAGAAAATTAGGACTGGAGGTCTAGACAAAAACTGAATCCAAACGGATATTGGCAGAAACAAAAATAGATTGTTTTGTTCCAAGAGTAATTATATGGCCTTCCTGTGAGAAGAACTTGCATTTTCTTTGGACACAAGGGTGTCAATATGTTGATCCTTCCAATGTACAGAAAAAAAATATCGAGACAGGAGAGAAATATTGGCTTATTTATCGATGCTTTTTTTTTTAATTTTTTTTTCAACGTTTATTTATTTTTTGGGGGACAGAGAGAGACAGAGCATGAACGGGGGAGGGGCAGAGAGAGAGGGAGACACAAAATCGGAAACAGGCTCCAGGCTCTGAGCCATCAGCCCAGAGCCCGACGCGGGGCTTGAACTCACGGACCGCGAGATCGTGACCTGACTGAAGTCGGACGCTTAACCAACTGCGCCACCCAGGCGCCCCTATCGATGCTTTTTTAAGTGTATGTACAGATTTTTTTATTTCACTTCTAAATTATTTTCAAAGCGATTGCTTATATAATTTCACAAAAAAAAAAAAAAAAGGAGGGAAAGAAGGAGAAAAGGAAGTAAGGGAGGAAGAGAAGAAAGGAAGGAGAGAGAAATCAAGTCCTGGCATTATTCCATTGTGGGACATGTATGTTACACTATGAATACATCGTTTACAAAATAATGTCGATTGGTGAATACTCATGATTATTTTTATTGTTTTGGTTTTTCTGTTTTTCCATTTGATCATATTTTGTGGGCCGGTTTCCTGTGTCGCCCGTCTCGATTTTGTGCTGGAGTTTACTACTGAATCTGTAATATCAGTAAATCCTTTTCTGCCGCTGTTCAAATCTCTGAGCAGTGTATCAGCGTGAATCTGAGGACAAGTGGACAGGAAGGGCCCTAAGAGGGTTGTCGGTATCGCCTACTTTAGCGTGTCCCAGGTCCAAAAGGATCTGCTTTCACATGACAAGAAACTTCTGCATAAAGAACTTTTATGCCTCGGGACATGGAACAAATCTCCAAATTATGGAAAATCTAACTAAAATCTTATCAGCAGTAAGATTTTTCCCAAATGTCTTCAGCAGAGAGGACTTAACCGTAGAAAACTACGATGTGCTGCTCGCCCACAGGGAAAAGGGGACTTCGCGACAACTAGATTATTCCAAAGGTTAGGAAAACAAGACAGCCCAGGGCCAAGTTATTTTTAGTCTTCTCTAGGCAAGTTTTGAACTAGTTTAGGGTGCCATACTTTTAACTTGGCTTCATTTATTGACATATGTGTAGGGTGAACAAATAGGTTTTCAGGGGAGATGTAGCCTTTTAAAAATCTTCTACAGATGTATAATCACAAACATACTGTTTTGTTTTGTTTTGTTTTGAAATTCCTACTCCATATAGCTTCTTTTTTTGTCCTTAGCAAAACGCCATCAGGTGGTTTTGTGAGACAATGTTGTAAGCAACGTATGCATTGTAACTGAATCTCATTTACATAAAATAACACTCTGTTCTCTTTTCCTGAATCTCTCACAGTCCCTGATTTATGACCCATTAAGTCCTTTACTAGACATGGTGAATTATACTCAGACAGTGGGCTTCTGATTTAATTCTCTAGGATCTGCTTTTCAAATTTTGGCATGCATTAGAGTCACCCGGAGAATCGTCTAGAACACAGCTCTCTGGGCTTCATGCAGAGCGGGACTCCGTGTGTCAAGCTGGCACTGTGCACTTGCATTTTAGCAGGTAGTCTTAGAGGCCAACTGAGGCCAGACCTTCATGCCCAACGACTGCTCTGAGTATCCAAGCTCTACATCAGCTAAAGAAAGTCTTCAGTTTTCAGTAAAGACACTGAACCTTATTCTATCCCAGGTATACCTTGATAATAGTAACAGTCATTATCCATTTCATCGAGGAGAAATGCCTGCCTGCAGTTGTTTTAATTTTTTTTACATAAAAATTAAATAGAAAAAAAAAAACCTGATGGCGAAACTACTTATCCCTTACCTATTCCAGTATAAATTTCCATAGAAGTTTTCTGAAATACCGACCTGACTTACATTTCGCATATACGTTAAGAAGCAGGTATTCACACATAACTGTGTCAAATAAACATTAGCCCTAGAAAAACCAAATAAACTTGCTCTACTGGTAACACAATGTTAAAAAAAAAAATCCTGCCCTTCTGATGTCTACGTTGATGTCAACTAATACAGCACAGAAACCACCCGAATTAATAATTTTACAACTCATGGCTTCAGACGTTTGCTATAGGCTTTGTCATGTCTCACAGACAATGTTGTGCTTCTTGATCTTTTTTTTCTTTTTCATCCAAAAGTCTTTATGAAACACTTAGTACCTACTGGACCCTCCTTAGACATTTTGGAGATTAGAAACTCTTGGGCGCTTGGGTGGCGCAGTCGGTTAAAAGTC
This sequence comes from Felis catus, assembly GCF_018350175.1. Lineage (NCBI taxonomy): Eukaryota > Metazoa > Chordata > Mammalia > Carnivora > Felidae > Felis > Felis catus. The sequence continues at coordinate 208,351,828 of NC_058375.1, read as the reverse complement.
CGACTTCAGCCAGGTCACGATCTCGCGGTCTGTGAGTTGGAGCCCCGCGTCAGGCTCTGGGCTGATGGCTCGGAGCCTGGAGCCTGTTTCCGATTCTGTGTCTCCCTCTCTCTCTGCCCCTCCCCCGTTCATGCTCTGTCTCTCTCTGTCCCAAAAAATAAATAAACTTTGAAAAAAAAAATTAAAAAAAAAAAAAAAAAGAAACTCTTGACAGACTCTCAGGGAGATGCCGGCCCAGTGAGGACAATATAGCACCTCTGTCCAGAAATGCATCCCAAGCCTGAGAAAGTGCAAAGAGTACGACATGGGAATTTAAAGAATACTAATATTTCAACCTGGGTAAACAATGAAAGCACCATGTTGGAGCACTTGGAACAGAATCGGGGACATAGGAGATGGTCATTAATTAAGCCACCATTGAATGAAATGCCATATGGCTTGGGGTTTTAAGGCCACATACAGGATCTGGACACGAAGACGTGGAGAGGTTAGCTTTCCAGGAGTAGGTAAGATAGCGACGGCTACAGCACAGAGTTGTATGGAGGAATTCACTTGATGGCAATATAGCGCACTTGAACTAAAGATAGAGCTGGAGACTCATTGATATTAGATTGAGGGGGCATTTCAGTTCTGCTCTAAGGATACTGGTCTTCATTCGAGAGAAAATTGGAAAGTTGGACTGTTTTGAATGGGGGCAATTCTCATAAAGATTAGTCTAGCAGCATGCATTAAATGCTTAAGCGGGAAGAGAGATTAGAACCAGAAACAGTTAAGGAACTGTGATAATAGTAGACTTCATGATAAGGCAGAGATGTGGGAAGGGTGGAATGGAATTGACCAGTGCTGTATGTGTAGGATCCACAGTATACAACGCTGACATTTACGCGTGGCCAATGGATGACCTAATGGTAAGCGCCAGGCTTCAAGCCTCTGTCACCAAGAGATTTGAGGCTGGTATGATGGGGGGGGCGGGGGAGAGTGCGTTAATTTGGGGACATAAATAGTTTGAAGAATGGCTTAGTCGCCGTATTTATTTTCTGCTTTTCTCATGAATGAACAAGTCTCCTATAATGGTTTTTTTTTTTTCCCTGTCTCTGCCTGAAACCCGGTGTCAAACGTACATATCCATCACCTGCGACCTCATCTTGGACCGGGAAAGAATGAAAAGCAATTATATTCGTTAATGTTCAAATTTGCTGGCGATAAAATCGCTAGAATGGAATTCCTGGCAAGCGGGTGCATTTGCAGGAATAAACAAGCACCCTGTACTTCATACTCATTGCCGACACTGCGGTGAGCTTCAATGGCACGCTAGTCGAATTGCTGCTCTAACAATCTGTTCATTTGGTACTCTCCAGAATCAGTAGAGTGGAATCATTCATATGGTGCTTGTCACTGAACATGAGAATGACAGAAGTCAGCACGTTGGCAAAGCCATCATCCATTCATTTTCCTTTTAGAGAAGTACCCTATTTGGCTTCTGTACCTTTTTTTCCTCTTGATTCATTTGTTTCTAGTTTATTATCCAAATCAAGGAGGTAGCTCACGTACATCTAAAAACAATAGACACGTTTACTTGATCAATGAGTAATTCTGATTTTGAGGGATGAAACGGTATGGAGCAGGGTTTCTTAAGGATCAGTAATGTGGTTGGGATTGGGGTGTGGGATTTCTGTCTTCTGTGGGAATGACTAATTTGAAAAATTAATTTGTGGACCCTGAACGGTAATTTTTAAGGCGTCAATATTTCTCTTCTTAAAGCCAGACAATAAAAGTGCATTAAAATTTATGCTTTCTTTGCTTTGGAGAAAAATCATTTTACATAAGAATTGCAAACGTCTTGAAAATTCTAAGCTTCTTGAAAAGGCTCCAGGGAAGGCGCAATCTCACATCTTCACCCCTAAGATAGAACCGACACCATAGAAAGAAGAAGACAAGGTGAGTTTGGAAACACTCTGAGTATAATGAAGTTGTCACTGATTATACCTTTTGTCGATGGATCGTAAAGCGCTGTCCATAACAGTATTCGTTCTCAGTCCTCATGAGGTAGGAATGCATTACCTGTATTTTACAGTTGGCTAAACAGGAACTCAATCAAGTTTAAAATCACATGGTGGGCGAGCTGGGAAAAGAGCCCAGAAGATCAGATTCCCAGTTAGTGTCCAGAATCATTAGTGTTGCTCTAAATATGCTCTTCTCCTTGGCTCGTCAGTGAACTGTGACCCCAGAAAATGGAAAGCGAAAAGAAAAAAGAAGGGATGAAAAGAGAGGAAAGAAGGGAAGCCGAAGTGAAGAATGGTTATGGACCCACTTTATTTTGGTAGAAGTACTTACTGTGGAAAAGACAGTCCTGTGACCCTGTCTGGCAATGCCCGTAGACAGTATGGATCATTAGCATCACACATGCATTCATTCACGTGTACAGACATACAGACATGCATATACACACTTTCTAGTAACAACATTTAAAAAAGTGACAGCACAGTGGAGTCATGTCTGCTTCCGTTTGTTGTCTTATTCTGATACTTTAGGCCACATGATCTTGGAAAAATTATTCAGAATTTTGTACCTCAGTTAACTAATCTGTAAAACCTCAGATGGAAATTCCTACATGACGTAATTGTCATGCAGGCCAAAGAAGTTTTTTTTCATATGTAAAGAATATGAGTTTTACCACTGTCCAGTTTTTTTTTTATGTTTACTTATTTTTGAGAAAGAAAGAGACAGAGTGTGAGTGGGGGAGGGGCAGAGAGAGAGAGAGAGAGAGAGAGAGAGAGAGAGACAGAATCTGAAGCAAGTTCCGGGCTCTGAGCTGTCAGCACAGAACCTGATGCGGGACTCGAACCCATAACCGGGAGATCATGACCACTGAACTGACTGAGCCACCCAGGCACCCCTTCCCTGTCCAGTTGTACCCAAGCACATAGGCCCAGGGTTTTCCTCGCCTTACCACCACTGCCTTTCTAGATTTCAGACACTCCACCCTCCATTTTGGACCTGTAGCCAAGACTTTAAAAGTAGGCATGCTTGCTGAAAAGTTTGGATGGGAAGTTTGGAAAAGCTCAGGTCATCGCTGGGTATCACTTCTGCTGAAGGACCCACAGGAGAAAGAAAGCTGTTCAAGGGAGATCGATCTTGATGGAATCACAAAAAGAAAAGCAAATGTGTGTAGGCAAAGGGAAGGGTTCTCCTGACCCCCCGCCTGGGGTATTCCAACTACCGAGACTCACCAAAGGGGTCCTGCTACAGGAGAGGTGGGGCTTGACAGGGTGTCAATGCTGACCTGAACCTCCCTCTCTGGGTCGCCTCAGAGTCTAACTCATTAGCCTCAACCAAAAGCATGCCCCTGCCAGGTCTCCCCATCATCTCTTGCCCCAGCCCAGTTAATTCCCGTTTTGTCTTTCGGACCGTGAGCTAGGCTGGGCCTTCTTATATTCTCTTCCTAATCTATTGTGACATGAACTCGCTGCCTTGCTTCCTTTGGGACCGCTCTCCAAAAAGCTTTCTTTCTTTCTTAAAAAAAAAAATCATTTTATTTCAAATGGGGAACTTTGGCTTTCAGGATGTCATTCCCTTTACGGCACCTAAGAGCCTGGTTTAGACATTTTCACAATCAAATATAGTTTCTTCCCTCCTTTTTCCCTTTCGTAATGATTCTAAGTCTCCTCAAGGAAAAATGGATGCCATTGACCCAACGAGGGGAAGAGTTAAGCACAAGAAATGCTGAAAAGCAAAGTACAAAGATTGATATTTCAGAGCATTATTTTGCCTCATACATGAAGAACCCAATGCAATGTCAGCCACGTATTAAAAATTTAATAAGCACTTGGCCCTATTGTTCTCAGGTCTGTTGCCGCCTGATGTGAGTGAGTCTGGTAGAGCTTTTTGCATGTCTTTATGGTTCCTTCCATCATCTATGGACATTGTATTGTCTACTAAGGATTTCGTTATGTGCCAGGTGCTGTGTTTGTTGCTGGGGATTATTAAGATAGATGCTATGGCCCCATCTTGCGAAATTTAGTGGCAAAGGCAATCATGGTGACACGACAGGTTGCTTAAAAGGACATATTAAAGAGAGGTAATACGAGATTTTAGGCAGTCCAGGAAAGGAAGTGATGATGAAAAACGAAAGACGTCAGGCTTGTCAGAGGAGGTGATGTTCGAGCTTGGCTTTCAGAGAAATATGTTTTCCTAATGGAGACAGATAAGAAGGTAACATTAAAGCACAGGGATCGGCATGGGCAAATCTATGGAGATTTGTAAAACATAAGATTACGAAAAAATTAGTGAGCCCAATTAGGACTATAACAGAAAGAGACCTAGGGGGTGATGGGAGCCCAGAAGGTGAGAGAGCCAGACTGTTGAAAGCCTTGATGTGTAGGAAGGGGTGGTTCATTAGTTCATCCCCAGGGCACTTGGGAACCAATGCAAATGAGGCATTAACCAACCGATGCATCCCTGCCCCCTGATGAATATTTCACCACAAACCGTCAAATGCTGATAATTCTCTCCCAATATTTAAGAACAATGTTAAAACAGATCACCAGAGTAATATTAAAAATGATTCTTTGTATTAAGTGTTGTAAAAGTCTTTGCTGATAAAGGTAGAAAAATATATATTTTATAAAGTGTCATTAGAGGATAATTCTGCCTATGTGACCACAGGCATGGTAAGTCAACAGTTTTGACCTTTTCATTGGTAGAAAAATTGAAAAGTGACTGACGGTTCTCCCAGTGGTGACTCGTGGTTACTACAAGTCAGACTTCATAATTCTCAGCACTAGGTGAGGAGACGGGCCTCAGATCTTGGGTATTGTCAGTAGTTCAGTGTCCTCACTTTTTTGTGATGCCTGGCCCAGAAGCTGTGTCCCAGATGGCAGCACAATTAGTAACTGGACCACAATTGGCCCATGGGGTTGACTCTGTTGGTTTTATGTTACTTCCGCTTCGAAATAGCTGTCAGAAATGGGGTTCTTAGATTCTGAAGACACTCAAAAAGGCAGAAAGTAGGAATACGCAAGAGGATTGAATGATATTGTTAGCCCTGGACTGATGAGTGAGGATTACACGCAGACTTTGATAGTCTGCCATACCTTTTTGCTGGGGAAACCCTTCAAAAAACCATAACTCCTATTTATGGGCATGACTCTATTAATTTTTGAAAGCGAGCAGAACTCCATGTGGCTAATCCTTTTGGAAATGTACACATGTATCTTTTATTACAGTGGGTGTGAACACATTGTGAAAAGAATTCTAGATTAGCCATTAGTAGATACGATGTGATATGTTTCCTTTTTTTCATTGCTGCCTTTGGCCATTTATGAGCACAATTAAATGAACTAGTATACAGTTGAAGTAACTGAAAAAAAATCAAGTACAATCTCTGAGACTGACAAGCATAGCTTTTCTTTACTTGATTGCTGAGTATGGTCACTGTAGTAGAGGCTGTCCATGTCCTATAAAACTCACATCTCCTTGAAAGCCTGAAGACTGCTTACTGCAGATGCCCTTGACTCTGTCTGACAATATATATTATTTTTCTGGCCAAGGAAATACAATCACCTAGTACACAGGATAATTTTATAAACAAATTATACATCCAGATTCCAGATACGGATGTGAAATAAAGATACAGACAAATGCATAGATATGTATAGATATAGGTATAAGATGGTAAGAGATGCATAGCAGATAAAAGATATGAGACATAAGGTGATATTAGGGAAAAGATGATATTACATATAGATATAGGTTTGTTGTTGGTGTTATACTTTATCTAAAATGTTTATGGGGTAGAGCAGTTACCAGCTGAGTAAGCCAAGTTATGAAAGACACCTGCCCATTTTGTGCCATCTTCATTTTCCTCTTTTATCCCAAGTCTAATAAGAGAACCTAATGATATATTTTAATTGTTCATTTTTAGGTTATTAATTCACATTTTCCAAGTAGGCATTGCTTTTGTAGATCTTAGTTTTTTATTTGCCATCAGATCTCAAAATCGAGCATTCGACTTCTCTATTCCTTCCTGAAAAAAAAATTAGAAATATACTTGGTAATTTCTAAAAAGCACGATATCATACGATGTATCTACATCCTCCAGCCATGGTAAGCAATGAATGGGTTGGCACATCATATGGCACTTAGACCATGTCTGGCACATGGGGAAACCTACATGGGCACATGTTGTGTTGATACTGTGGTGGTTATTACCATAGGGATGGAAGGTGGGGTAGAGGAAAAATTCCTGCAGGTGTCTAATAACATAGCTAATTACTGTAGTTAATTTTTATCTTTCATACTCAGCCTTCTAATTCTGCCTGGAGTGCTATATGAAGAATCCAAGTAAGCACCATTCTTGGACACTGAAACACACTGGTGAAGACGACAAAGGAACTTTGCCTTCACACGATGACCCAGTAGGAAAGGGATTTGAATTCAGTTCCTTATACTCCATAGCCCCAGACTTCAGTGGCCACGTGGTTCCTCTTGATTGCAGAGAGAAATGAGCCCTGGGGAGATCGGATTTCACTGGGATCAGCTTCTGCATTTCGTAGATGCGAAGACAGTCTCTTTGGGTAACCACCTACTGTCAAATCAGTACTTCATTCTGGAAGGAAACTGTAGGCAACTGTAGGCTGGTTGACTTCTGCATCATTAAGTCCTACTTCCCTGAAATCTACATCTTTTTATTTTTATTGCATTATTTAGAAAATTTGAAACACACTAATTTAGCTTATAAAAAGGCAGAGGGGTTGTATATTACATAGAATTTAAAGTTGTATTATTTGCTATCTTTCTTGTTGTCTCTTACTTCTAGTAATAAAAGCAGAAGGAAATCCAGACTATGTCTCTCAGGGAATGGTTTTCATTTGCCTTACCAAAACATGTTGTGGTATTGAATGTTCCCTAATTAAAAGTAACCAAATGTAAACTTCAGTTTTAAGAATGACTGGAGACACAATTGACTTTAGAAAAAGATATATTTATACTCAATTGAGAATTTTACCAATTCTCATTTATTTTTTCTATTCTTGTTTCTTTTTATGTTAGATTTATAATTTGTACCTATGTGACCTCATTAGTAGACATTCTGATTCCTCAAAGTTTTAAATCAATGTTCTACCTAGCTCCTAATGGTATACATTCAGTCAAATATAAATTTAGTGCTGAGTATATGGAATATGTATAGGAATAAAAATTAAAAACAAATACCTCACAAAGATACCAAGATTAGGAGTCATTATCATAAATAAACACATGCAGGAAAAAAAAAACAGAAAAAGATGTGAAATGCTCTTAGATAATTCAGAGTATACATGAGTCCAGGAATCAAATTGTGCTAAAAATACTAACACATAAAATATTTGAGATTAGCTACAAATCGAAGGAGAATATTCATAATAACTTGGAGCGTAGTAAGGTCAACATTTATATTATTTGAAGTAAAAATTATTCCTCGTAATGGAAATTAAAACAAAAATTCAACATCAGGTTTCTGAAACAGTTTGGAAATTTCCCTTCTGGTCTCAGCCATGACCTAGGGTAGAATTCAGGATAGACTCATCTATTCATTTTATGCTCCCACTCAAAATCTGGGCGGAAATTATAGGGTTGGTGCCATGAGATTAGAACCATATCTCCACCACTCGCGTGAATACTCAATAAGGTCCAGAAACTAGAAATCACAAATGTAATTTACACCCAGCTCTTTCCCAGCTGTGCTATACCTGACCATTGGATTGATTCATTTTATCATCTGGGTGCCCGTCTATATATAGACTTTCTCTACTACCTTGTTCTTTGAAGGCAAAGAGGGCAGCTTTTATTTTTTTCATTATTACATCTTGCATGGTTCCTCACAATAATATTAGCTGCCATTTATAAATTCCTGCCGTCTGGTGTCTGATCTCTTTTCCTGTGTTATTTCAAGCCCTCGCATCTCTGCAAGTTTTTCACCACCATGTTTGTTGGGGATATTAAGGAAAACACCCCGATAAAACAAACTTTCCTTATGACCGCACCCAGGATGAGACCTTTTCCCATTTTCTCCCTAAAAATTCCAAGCAGTCTTTCTTGGATGGAGTTCATCTTGTTCCCCTCAAAGACCTATTTTAAAATGTGTGTGCTCGATTCCCATGATAACCCCAGGATGATCTTGGTATGTAATGGGTCTCTCTGTAAAGAATAGTTTTACCCCAAATGCCAACTAGACCTCATTGAAAAACACTGGCAGAAGATCTTTTATTCATTTCTCTTGAATGATCCTCTCTTTTTTTGTGGTGAAATATCTTAAAAGAACTGCATCTAGCTTCATTTAGGCTGCACAGCATAATGCCACTCCAACAAAGCAAAGCAAAACAAAACAAAACAAAAGCCTCTAGGAGAAATAAAAGAAATGAAGAGAGATTAGTTTCATCTGGACTTTCACTTCCTGTCTTCAGCATCATATCTTCCCAGAGAAATTATTTTCCATCACTTAGTTTAAGTGGTCCCCCCCCCATTGACCCTATTAGTTAACTGATAATGCAAAAGATGTTAAATGTAATATGACTTCTCCTTGACACTTCTCACACCGTGAACAAATTAAGAGAGTTCTCTTTACAGCATTGTTTACTATGGGAATAATAAGGTGAGGGGCTCAAAATGCATTTTTATGTACGTTACAGCATAAATCATTCACAAGTGATATCATGTCCGGATCTGTCTCCTCTGACAACTGAGTTGTTTGCAGTGCTGCAGACTGGAAATGACACTGAAAACATGCAGTGATTTAAGAGGCTGGCTGACTCATGCACTAGCAATGGCAGAATTGACGGGGCGGAGGTGGGGGGTGGGGGGGAGAGGAAAAAGATCTTGGACTGTCTGAGTATTTCCATCGCCCTATGAAGATTAAGTAGAAAGGGTTTAAAAGAAACTTTTGTGCATCCAGTCATTCTTGACTTTATAATAAATGAGCTTAACACACAGTTAACCCATGGGCCTTATCGTTGAAAACCCATCCTTATTTTTCCTGTTTCGACAGCAGCAAACTTGCCATGAGCTGCATGGACACTTGGTGGTAAGAGAGTAAACAGTGCAACAGATAGCAGAAATCCCCCCAGAGACAGCAAAGTTTGGAGAGACAGAAGGTCATTGGGAAAGGAAGCGATGTTTCCTAAATTGCTGTCAAGTTGCCAACCAACGCCTATGCTCTATCACACCCTCTGCTGGCTGATGGAAGAAACAGCCCCGGATCTTGGTCCAGGATTCACTCCCATCGGTATCATCAAGCCACTGCTTAGAGTAATTGGTACCCACTCAGTCAGGTCTGTGATCAGTCTTGGGCAAGGTGATGTTAGCACGAGCTCTGGGTGTCCTTATTGCGTCTTCTGTGTCACATTCACCTTGTTCTTGATGCTTGTTCCACCAGACTTCCTAGTGTAAAAAATCTAGTGTAAAAAATCAATTAGAAAGCTCATTGCTGTTCTTTGCGTCCTTCCTTCCTTCCATATTTCCTTCTTTTATTTCTTTTCGATTCATTAAAAGTCACAAGAATAATGATTTTGCTCATCATACTTATAAACTGTGCCACATCCATCAAGCATTCTGTGCCTGTGCTGGAGAGGAAAATTAGTAAATTTTATCACATTTCAGTAGTCTGATGTCAAGTACAACCAATATTTACTGAAAGCAGACGTGTGCCAAGTTCCGCGTTAGACACGCTTCATCATCAATATGACATCCTCTTATTGTGGGAGGGTTCCATTTCCATAGGTAAATAAAGAATTTTGAAAGAGTGGAAGGACATGATCACTGTCCAGAGGAAGCCCAGTGAGCCCACGGGGAATGGAGGTAATCCAGGCAAGCTTCCTGGAAAAGGTTCCTGTTTGAATTGGTGTGAAGGAGTTGACCAGATAAATAAAGGGTAAGGGACTCCAGGTAGAGGCAATAATTTATATAAATGCAGAGGTAAAATAAGTACGGTGTGAATGGGACCTAGGTGAAGTTCAGGGTTGCTAGCTGAGCTGTTTTTCTTTCTTTTTTTTTTTTTTTTTTAGCTATCTCACTATTTTTTGAGAATAAGGTGTGGCAAGAGAGAGGTCACAATGAGTCTATTGATTTGACAAAGCTCTTGCTTCACCAAGTAGGCCATGCAGAATCACTAATTTTTTTTTAATTTTTTTTTCAACGTTTATTTATTTTTGGGACAGAGAGAGACAGAGCATGAACGGGGGAGGGGCAGAGAGAGAGGGAGACACAGAATCGGAAACAGGCTCCAGGCTCTGAGCCATCCGCCCAGAGCCCGACGCAGGGCTCGAACTCACGGACCGCGAGACCGTGACCTGGCTGAAGTCGGATGCTTAACCGACTGCGCCACCCAGGCGCCCCTAGAATCACTAAGAATTTTTGACCTGGATGTGATTTCACAAGATTTGTATTTTAGCTAGAATTCCTTAAGAACAGTGTGGAGGCAAGCTCTGGAGAGAAGCAGAGAGACTACTAAGGAAGCTCCGCAGTAATTACAGTGCAAATGATTAAAGCCTGGATAAGGGAGGAAATGCACAGATTCTGGAAATATTTTGGGTTTCACAATTGACTGGGCATGGAAATACTGGAGAGAGACTGGTCTCAAGAACAACTTCCAAGCTTCTTACCTGAATAAGATATTGGTTTTCACCTGAATAAGGTATTGGCTCTCACCCGAGTAAGATATTGGCGACAGGTATCATAAGAAAACAAATAGATTTAAGGAGAAAGATGACGAATTCAGTTCTGATCCTTCAGAGTGGAGAGTCTCATGCAGTATTCATGTAAAAAGTGAAAAAGATGGAAGAAGAGATATGTATTGGGACATCATTCTCATTTAAAGATAGATCATTAAAACCACAATAAGTGGATAGCATTGCCCCAAAGAGTGTTATAATAAAGAGATAGAAATTTGCTGATATGATCACATTTGAAAAATGGATAAATGGATAGAAGAAAAGGACCACAGGAGAAGGAAAGAAATAAGTAACACTTCATAGAAACCATAAAACTGGAACACTTTGAGAAAGAAATGAAAGATTCTTTTCTACCTGTGTATCTACAGATACAGATAAGATAAGTACTATAAACGTTGAATTTCAGACACTACTCGCGTTTTGAGTCAGAACGATTGATGCGACTGAGTATGGGGGTTGGAGGGGTAAAACCACCTGAGAAGTGAATGGGAAATGAAGAATTGGGAAAAAGCCAAAAGCCAAAAAGGAAAAGACTCTGCCACGTGTGAATGATTCTCTAGAACGCTGCCGGAGAGAAAGATATGACAACAGCACAAGAAGATGTCAATTTGAAAGATATTTGTTCCGTTTCAGTTCATTTCATTTTATTTTACATATTTTATTTTAGAATTTGAAGTGACCAGAATATGTTTAGCACTGATGCAGTATGAAGGCACAGCCATGGCTGCAGAAAGTTCCACTGATGAAGGAAGTTCCCAGAGAGATGGGAGTGCTGGGTACATGAGTAGAAGTGAGGGAGTCGGCTTCAAACAGGGTGAGCAATCCCTCTTGCAATTGAGAAACGCAGCACATGAGATTGATGAACTTCCCCTAAGGCCTCCGTTTTCTTTCCAATACCAGTGCCCAAGGTTTTCAATGCTTATGATGGTGATGGGATAGGAGAGCGGGCTTAAGGAGATCAACTGAGGTTTTCAGTGGTCATTATATGAAGAGTCAGCAGAGCAGAAGCCAGACTGCTCATCAGCAGCACTGAGGACCCAACGGCAAGGCGAATCTATCCATTTCTAGAGACACCATTTTAACCAGCTGAGCCCTTGTTCACAGAGCTCTCAGAAATTCAGATTTAAGTCAAGGAGTAGATGGCCGTATTGATTCCAGGCTTGAAGTATTGTTGGCTGGAAATAAGTATAAGGTTGCTGATACACCTTCCAGGACGGTGAACTTTACGTCCTCACACAGGAAGTGCAAACAGGAAGACAGAAGAAAGAGGCTTTTTCAGGGAGAGAAAATGCAGGAATGAACACAGGGGCAGGCTAGAACCCAGGACCTAGCAAGAATTCATTGGGCACTTCTCTTTTCTGCTCTGTTTCAATGACCTGATGTTGATGGTTTGACAAAAATCTTTGCTGGGAGTATTTACGCCATGGAAATTGGCTGGCACTTCAAATTGGGCCCCGGGTTGCCAGCATGTCTCTGGATGAAAGGGAAGAAACGTGGGCATTAGTGATTTAGAAGCATGGGAGGCCACTGTCAGAGTGTAAAATGTTGACACTTAATATCTGTGACATAGGAGGTAATGAAAAGCCAGGCTGTTTTTCTTTTGTTAGTTTATTTTAATAGGTAGAAGCAGAGGTGAAAAAGAAAAAACCACACACATCAGTGGAGTTCAAGGCTCTTGTAGTCGACGGTTCATAAACGGATTTGTTAAAATTTCCTGGGTAGAGGGCAGAAGTTTGTTCAGGCACCCAAATCCTCCATTGATTGGATGGGACACTCCGGGATTATAGAAACACCCTCTATGAGGAAAAGGACAGAAAGTGATATTATGAACCATGGGGACTCTTTTTTAGGCAAGAGGTTTCCTTTTGCTGTTATAACAAACTACCAAACTTTCTGGCTTAGAACAACACACATTCGTTATCTTACAGTTCCGGAGGTCAGAAAACCAAAATGGATCTCATTGGGCTAAAACCAAGATGTCAGCAGGTCTGTGTTGCCTTCTAGTGGTTTTAGGGGGGAATCTGTGTTCTTGCCTTTCCACTTTTCTAGAAGCTGCCTCTATTCCTTGGCTCATGGCATCCTTTCACGTTGAGAGCCAGCAATGTCGAGTTGAGTCTTTCTCATGGTGTCAGCTCTCTGGTGCTGACTCTACTGCCCCCCCCCACCCCCGGTAACACACTTAGTGGCCCTTGTGATTACATTGGGCCACCCTGAATAATCTAGGATACTCTCTCCATCTCCAGGTCAGCTGACAAGCAACCTTAATTCTTCCTGCAACCATACTCCCCTCTTGCCTTGCAATATAACATACAGTTTCAAGGAATTATGACATGGACATCTTTGGGGGGAGGGGACTATTATTCCGTCTACCACACAAGAGAAGAAGAGGACTGCTTCTTCTAGATTTTCCTAGATTTAATCTATTTAATAGGATTCAATTTAGCGGGTATTTACTGTCCACAATATTCTGTTAGATATGATGATGAGAAGGAGCACTTGATCATGAATAATGTAAGCCTTTATCGGGAATGTTACTTTATTTCTCTTATAAAACATTTAAAATGAAAGGTTTAGTGGCAAAAGGAAGACACTGTTTCTTAAAATTTGGTTCTTTGGATCCCACTGGTGAAAGCTTGCTCATTTGAAGGTTGCTAGGGAGTTGCTAAGGGATATCGTATAGAGAAATTTAAATTTTGCATTACCTGTGATGATCAATGATAAAAGGAAAGGAGACTTATTTCTTTCCTCAAAGAGGGTTAAAAACTCACAGACTGAGTGCTTGGTGTCCAATAAACATTTATTGAATCAAACTGAATGTCATTGAATATCTTTCTCACTGAGCGATTTTTTAAAATTAGCCTTTAGTAATTTTTCTTAATTAGATTTAATTTTTACTTTGTTGTGATGCAGTTACCTTGGCTGTGACCATTCTCTCTTTTCTTTTATGTGGATAGAAGGGCAGGAAAACTGAACAAAGAGGAAGAAGGGAGATAGTGTCCCTTGGCGCAGGAAGAAAACTGTAAATGCCACCTCAAATGACAACATGCTGACCCTTATTTTATTGTATCTAGTTAGAGAGTTTCCCTCAGACCAGAGGTTCTTAATCTGTTTTGCAATGTGCATTAATTTAATGACACAAAGAATATTGTTTACCCAACTCCCAGTAAAAAATAATTATACATGTTAGAGGATAGAAAAAACTCCTTCCCTTGTATGGGTTAGCCTTCATCCATTCTGCCCTTGCTACCTCAGGACTCATCTTAACTCCTGAGCCCAGGTCCATTCCTCTCCTCTTGAAGCCACTTGAAGGCACTGCTCCACATTGCTACTGCCTTTGGTGTCTTTTGTATTAACACACTGATTTCCACATGACAAACTCTAAGCAGCAGACCCTCTAGGTGCTAACACACAGGAGTTTCCTCTGCCAAGATGTCAGCCAAGCGTAGGATGTCACAGACCTCCCTCTACTCTCCCTCATTAACATGCTGTCACTAAGAGCCGCAATGTATCTGGCTGAAGGCCCTTGCCTCACAGTTACCCAGTGAAACAGTTACTTCAATGTCTGCTTCACTTGTCTTCGGAGAATCAAGGACCAATATCTAAGACAAACATCATTCTATCCTCCAGCCCCATCTTTTCCCACAGCACTCCAAAGACATTCCTTTTTTTTTTTTTTTAATATTTTATTTATTTTTGAGACAGAGAGAGACAGAGCATGAGCAGGGGAGGGGCGGAGAGAGAGAGAGGGAGACACAGAATCCAAAGCAGGCTCCAGGCTCCAAGCTGTGAGCACAGAGCCTGACGCGGGGCTCGAACCCACAAACCGTGAGATCGTGACCTGAGCCGAAGTCGGACGCTTAACCGACTGAGCCACCCAGGTGCCCTGAGACATTTCTACCTCTTACCTAAAGACCCCAAAGATTCCACCATTACGAAATTGAATATGAATATGAAATTTTCATGTGTGAAGTATGAGAATGTGACATGGAAAAGTCCAAAGATAAACATAAACATACAGGAGAAAGGTTTACTGAATTCTTAAAAAAAAAAAAAAAAAAAAAAAAAAAAGTATGCTTCTATGGAGATGAAAAGCCTAATCTGAAAAGCTTGAAGTACGTCCTAAATTAGTGTGTAAGGCTAATACTGGAGTGAGCCATGTCAAGCAAAGTCTCAAGAATATTTAACAAACTCACTCTAAATTTTACCTAGAACTTTAGGCACTAATAGATATCACCAACTGGGGAAAAAAAAAATGCCATGATGAGAGAAGACTTGTTCTACCATACACATAAACCTTTGAAAATGCAAAAAACTAAACACTCTCAAATTTTTGCCCAAGTCTTTTGAAAATGAGCAAGAGGTGGGGCGCCTGGGTGGCGCAGTCGGTTAAGCGTCCGACTTCAGCCAGGTCACGATCTCGCGGTCCGTGAGTTCGAGGCCCCGCGTCAGGCTCTGGGCTGATGGCTCAGAGCCTGGAGCCTGTTTCCGATTCTGTGTCTCCCTCTCTCTCTGCCCCTCTCCCGTTCATGCTCTGTCTCTCTCTGTCCCCAAAATAAATAAACGTTGAAAAAAAAATTATAAAAAAAAAAAGAAAATGAGCAAGAGGTAAGCTTACCTCCATTATGTGAATTTCAGGTGAATTATTGATAAGAAAAATAATACATTATCTTATAGTAGATACTGTTGGTGCCTTATCCTATCCTCTCTGCCAACACGGTTTGCATAAAATCTGAACAATTTCTGAAGGTCAGCACCTTCACCAAAGACTTTCTCTCTTCTACCTGGTGATGGATGGAAATTCCAGGGGATAAAATCCAGTTCCCTCAGTAGCCACCAGGCAACGTGTAAATGGGAGTTTGTAATTACCCCAGCTCTCTAGTTTTGTGGGTGGGCTAACTGTGAATGTTGTAGTTCCACAATAGACTAAGCTCCACATACCTTGTGTTAATAACCTGCCTCCAAAAGCACACGTTAGAGGCTTTCTTTCTTCTCTCCCCATCTCACTCTCATACCAGTGTTTTCCAGGACCATCACCTAAATGAATTACTCATTCTCATATTCTGTCTCATGGCAGCTCCTGGGGAACCCAGGCACACATTCCCTCACCCCCAAAAGGGTATGAAAACACACGTCATAAAGAAAGAAAATCTATCAACATGAAAATATCTGCCTCCCCAGCTACCAAAGGAATAACCAGCAAAGGAAGAACTAATTTTTTTCTAACGTATCAGATTATCCAAGAGTAAGAAATCATCTTCCGCATTATAAGAGGTATATGCAGAGAACCCTCCCAGACATGCCGAGGAGAACTCAAATTGATAAAAATCGGGGGATATTTGGCAAAATACATACTTTTAAAATGTTTACGTCCTTTTGCTCATTGGGTCTGCTATGATTGCTTCTTTATTAATTTAGCCACTGGTTGAACTTCAATTAATTACAAGGTAACCGGACTGAGAGCGTAATTTATGCTAAGTTAAAACAAGAGAGGCGGGGCACCCAAGGACAGGCTCTCAAAGTGTTCCTTATGTTACAGGAAACTGTTAAGAGTGGAGGAGGTGGTCTGAAAGAAAGAATTCTCTTACCTTTCTCCTTCAGCCAGTCCTCTTGGCTCTGATGCTGCTCTGGCCTCCAAGCCCTGGCTCTGATGCTCACCGTTGCTTAGGTCTTGGCATCTCTTTCTCTTGGCCTGTTTCTGAATCTTAACTCTTCCTGAGCTATGATATCGGATCTGGCATTAACTTACTTACTCGTTCCTTAATATTTGACTTGGACTTCATCCAGTTCTGTCACTACTCCCACACTTCAATGGTCACCCATTCTATTTTGTGACTCATTATCACCCAGACTGTGGCTCCATTTTTAAGAACGCACTCCCATGTTCCATGTCTAAATATCATGTGCCAGATGCACTATTTTGCAATTCATGTCCTCAGTGGTAATGGAAGAAAGATAAGACTAAAGGACCTCACGCATGTATATTTCAGAGTGTAAGAATTACTTTTTCTAAAAATTTTTTAATGTTCATTTATTTTTGAGACAGAGACAGAGCGTGAGCGAGGGAGGGGCAGAGAGAGAGGGAGACACAGAATCCGAAGCAGGCTCCAAGCTCTGAGCTGTCAGCACAGAGCCCGATGTGGGGCTCGAACCCATGAGCCTCAAGATCATGACCTGAGCCCAAGTGGGACGCTCAACTGACTGAGCCACCCAGGCGCCCCTGAGAATTAGTTTTTCTAAAACACTAGGTGTCAGCTTAACTTTTCTGCAAAAATTTATTCTGAACCATGAAAATCACCAATAAATGGTAGGAGCTCAAGATTTCTTTGTCTTTTTTTTTATTTTTTTTTAATTTCTTTCAACGTTTTTATTTATTTTTGGGACAGAGAGAGACAGAGCATGAACGGGGGAGGGGCAGAGAGAGAGGGAGACACAGAATCGGAAACAGGCTCCAGGCTCTGAGCCATCAGCCCAGAGCCCGACACAGGGCTCGAACTCATGGACCGTGAGATCGTGACCTGGCTGAAGTTGGACGCTTAACCAACTGCGCCACCCAGGCGCCCCTCTTTATTTGTCTTTTAATCAGGCACTCTTTTGCTTCTCAGAGTGGCACCTTTCTGTTTGAATTTTCTACACACAACAAATGATATCAATGGACAAAAATAAAATGTTTTCTGCCATTCTCCAACATTAATTATGAGAACTCTTAAAGATACTTTAAAACTTTTCCAGGTTCTCACGTAGGAAAATGAAACTTCGCTGAGTCCCAGGTTTTTGAAATGATGAACTCACTTGTGACAGCCACATAGCCTAGCGATTCACTAGTGCATGATCAACTGACCACCTGCCAAGATGCTCTGGTGTCTACAGAGAGGTTCAGAAAGGTCACCAGACAGATTTACAGATGTAATCTCAGCTGATGATTAGAGCTGCTGCTGAAGTTCCAGTCAACGAGATGCCAGGGATCTGAGTGCCAAGCTCGGACTCACATCTTAGTGAACAGAAATGTCTCCATCAGTCAGAGAGGGTATTAATTCCGCAAATGTAAAAGAAGAAATAAGTACTTCGTGGAAAATCAGGGTTTTTTTTTTCTAATTTATTGCTAGCTATTTAAAAAAAGAAATTTACTTTCCATTAGATGTAAAAATACGTGTCGCATTTAGCAGTATATAAATTGTGCAGTAAAGTATACCTATATTCCTGGTACAAATATATTTAAATGATCTCTTTGAATTAGTGATGCATTTGTGGGACCAAATTTCTACTCCAAAAGTGTGTCGTTCTTGGGGAACCTCGGTAGCTCAGGCGGTTGAGCGTCTGACTTCGGCTCAGGTCATAATCTCCCAGCTCGTGAGTTCGAGCCCCGTGTTGGGCTCTGTGCTGACAGCTCAGAGCCTGGAGCCTGCTTCCGATTTTCTGTCTCCATCTCTCTCTGCCACTCCCTCACTCACACTCTCTGTCTCTGTTTCTCTCAAAGATAAATAAACATTAAAAAATAAAAAAATATATATTTTTTAAAATGCCATTCTGACTTAAATTAACAACATAAAAAATCCCAAAGTGTCTAAAGACTGTACTTGACTTTATGCTTTGTTTTTAATTTATCTAGGTCCTGTATTTTCTTTCAAAACTTATTTATTTATTTTGAGAAGAGGAGTGAGAGGGGCAGGGGCAAAGAAAGAAGGAACGAAAATCCTAACCAAGCTCATCACTGTCAGCATGGAGCCCCATGAGGGTCTTGATCCCACGAACTGTGAGGTCATGACCTGAGCCAAAATCAAGAGTCAGAAGCTCAACCGACTGAACCACCCAGGCACCCCTGACTTCGTGTTTCAATATATGATGCTCTGTGTATGGGAATTTAGATCTTTTCCATTATACCTCTGATAGGACTATATGGTTGGAGTGGCTTGTAAAGATTAAAAATGAGAGACACTTAATATTATTCATCAAAGAAAGTATTTTTAGAAACTACTTTAGAAAGTATTTTTAAAACTACCATTTTAGAAGTAAAATGGTCTGAGTGTCCTATGTTTACATAGATTTCATGCTTTCTAGGTATTTTCACTGAGCTATTTGCACTTTATGTCCTACAATATATTTGAAAAGCAAAAGGAGTCAGAATATCCAAAATTCCACTTTCTGAATGGGCCAGAGCAGAGTCAGGAATTTGTTAGAGGTAAAACAACAACAACAACAAATTTTGTGGTTCAATTTGGACCTGAAAGAGTGTATCTCGGCTGCCTCTTCTTTGTGTGTTTCAATGCAGGTGACCTTGAAAGAGGTAATCGTCTACTGACAGAATTTTGTATTTAATATAAATAATGAATATGTATTGGTTTTCCAGATAGTATTTTAGCAAATCAGCTCTGAGTGAGACAGTTATTTACTTTACGGTGGAGATAACCTCTGCATGTGATTTATCATGCCTTATAATTATAGTCTGCATATAATGAGTTCATTTCCACGATGTACCATTGAGCTGCTTATTCATAATACTGTTTTAGTGCAGCAATTCAATTAACTATACATATCACTGCTGATTTCTAATGATTCTCCACTTTTAAAAATGAAAAACAGTAGTTCTTCGTATATTTTAATATATCAGCTGAAACGAAAAGGTTTACTCAATGATATTAGTCAATTTTCATGCAAGGCAGCAAGAAAGGAATCAAATGCATTTATGATCACTTGAATCAAAATAAATGGAAGCTCTACCCTATGGCCAACATTATGAAAAGTTGTTCAGCCTCTCTCTAGAAAATAGAATGGCCACACTGAACTCAGTAATATAGAAAATATCACAAGAAATCATCTACGGATATACTGATCCAAAATTTGCAGAACACTTTTGCATGGTTAATTTCATCAAAACTTCACAATAGCGGAACAAGTAGCCAGTGAAGGATGAGGGGCAGTCTGTCCTGGTACAGGCAATAAGGATCCCCACCATGTATTGGTGATTTTCTTGGTTTAGAATGAATTTCTGCAGAAATGTGAAGCCAATATCCAGTGCTTTTAAAAAAAAATCCACTTCTTACATTCTGGAAAATATATGCATAAAGTCCTTTCAAGTTACAGTCATCAACCCTTAAACCACCCCAAAATCATCTACAGCACTAATCGTAAAATATTGAAATGATACATGACAATCACACATGGAACGTGGGAGTGCATTCTTAAAAATGGAGCCATAGTCTGGGTGCTTTGAGTCACAAGATAGAATGGGTGACCATTGAAGTGTGCAAGGAGTGACACCGAAAACTGGACGAGATCCAAGTGAGACATTTGGGAAAGAATAGGTAGGTTCGTGCCAGAAATTCAATATCAGAGCTCAGGAAGAGTCAAGATTCAGAAACAGGCCAAGAGTTTCTGATGCCAAGATGCCAAGACTTAAACAACGGTGAGCACCAGAGCCAGGGCCTGGAGGCCAGCACAACATCAGAGCCAAGAGGACTGGCTGAAGGAGAAAGGTATGAGAATTCTTTCTTTCAGACCACCTCCTCCACTCTTACAGTTTCCTGTAACATAAGGAACACTCTGAGAGCCTGTCCTTGGGTGCCCCTCCTCTCTCCTTTCATACTTAGTACAAAGGATGCAATTAATCAAGGTATTTTCCAATTTACAAGGTGCCATTTTTGAATAGATCGATAAAGAATGGATAGAAAATGTTCAATTTTGAATTAGATGGCAGAAATGTTTTTGAAAGTATATGTATACATATATTTTCCAAATCTCTTTCTTTGATAATGTATTGTATTTCCATCAGCATAGTGTTGGTGAAGTCTTTAAATATACCCTTTTTAAACTTTAAAAAAAATTTTTAACATTTATTTATTTTTGAGAGACAGAGAGAGACAGCATGAGTCACAGAGGGGCTGAGAGATGGGGAGATGCAGAATCTAAAGCTCTGAGCTATCAGCACAGAGCACAACGTGGGACTTGACCCACAAACTGTGAGATCCTGACCTGAGCTGAAGACGGACACTTAACTGACTGAGGCACCCAGGCACCCCATGAATATGTCCTTTTTAAAATGTGTTTAATTTTTTAAAAAATTTTAATTTTCATTCTAGTTAGTTAACACATAGTACAATATTAACTTCAGGTGGACTATATAGTGATTCAACATTTTCATACTGGGTGATATATGGACGTGTTTGAATATATCCTTTGTAACACGGAGTTTTGCTTCTTAGTCTAAGAATCTACATGGAAACTAGAATTTTCCTTAAATGTTCATTTCTGGAATAACTGAGAAGAAAAGGTTTTATTTTCCTCCTCCTCTTCCTCCTCTTCCTCCTTCTCCTTCTTCTTGTTTTTTACTGGTCTGGTGTAAGGAATGACATATCCAGACAGTAACCTGTATGCAGAGCACAGGCAGCTTCCCAAGGCTTTAATCAAGGTAGCAATGTGGTCAATATTTGGTATTTTAATATTCATATTAATATATAACATGTGACAGCTGGACAGAAGATGAATTACAAATCAGGGGGGATAGTAAGACCAGGTGACAACAAATTAAATAGGCTGCTCTTAAATTTAGCAAGAAGGGGGTTCAAAACAATGTGACATACGGTAGGTCAAAACCAAGCTTTGAAGCACAGGGAGGGGAGAGTTGGGTTTTGTGACTTGTTCATTTACCTTTTAAAATTATTAGTAAGGTGAATCTTCTCTTCGGACCTCCCGGGAGCTCTTCCAGAAAGTGGTATTTGCGGGGAAGCAATGGGTCTGGTTGGTAGTCTATGGAAACCCTGGTGTGAGGGAGGGGAAGTGAGACAGAGAAGTGAAGCGAGCTGATAAGGAGCATGTTCCCACTACAAATTACCCCCCCCCATGGACTAGGGAGCTGGGATATTTCCACCACAACTCCTACCAGTCTGTGACTAGGGGTTGTAGGGGGTTGGGGATTAACTCCCAGGCGCTTCGGGCCTGTCTTGGGTGCAGTGCCCAGGTGAGGGGAAGCGGGCTTCACTCCAGTGGTGCCAGCCAAGCAGAGGGGGGCAAGGCCGCAGGAGTATCTGCTACCAGGTAGTTTGTTGTTTTTGAGATTGTGTGAAAACCTTTTAATTTTGAAGACTATCGATTCTTCATCATTTTCACGGCAACTGGTTTTCCTAATTTACGTTTCTTTCTTTTTTATTTTTGTGGAACTCTTCACTGCACAATTTCAACACCATGTGATCCCTCTCTCTTTCGTTTTCTCCATTGCTTTCATACTGAACGGTCTTTTCCCATGAAAAGATCTGACCAATATTCACCGATATTTAAAATTCTTTTTTTTTTTTTATTTAGTGTCCAAAACACCACAGAAAAACACAAAATAACTGGAGAGTATAGTATTCTGGCTGTAAACATTGAACATATACTTATATGTTAGGCATTTGTTGGTTGGGTAAACTATAAACACTTTCCCCCTTTTCCCTTTCTAATACAATGTTCCTTGTTAGCTTTTTTGATACAGCAATGCCCTCTCCACAGGGATGGGTCTGAGGCAGCCATTAACTATTCTTATTCTTTGTACTCATCTTGTATTTATGGTGAAGCACAATGCACACAAAAAAAGACAACCACGCCAAAAGAATTGCAGATGAATGGACCCAGAGACTCAACTGGGTTGTGGCTTTCACATTTTTTTTCAATAGCGTCATCCAATAATTCCCCTTCATTACTTGGAGCATTTTTTAAATTGCATCAGAGTTGACATATAACATATTAGTTTCAGGTTTACAGCACAATGATTCTGTTTGGAGCAAATTTTGTTTAGTTCTCTTCTATTAACAACACAGAGTCCCGATTACACTGAATAGATGCACTTTCTGTTAATATTATATTAATTTTTTTAAATGCTTATAGCACGAGCGCAGGAAGGGTGGAGAGAGAGGGAGAGAGAGAGAATCCCAAGCAGGTTCCGCATGGCCAGCTCAGAGCCCGACCTGGGGCTAGATCTCGGGAACCGTGAGATCATGACCTGAGTGGAAATCAAGAGTCAGATGCGTAACCGACTGAGCCACCCAGGTGCCTCTAGACCCACTTTCAGTTGGAAAGGAAAATCCTTAAAGTTAGCTCTTTTTACTTGCATGCTACTTGACTCGCAGATATCCAGGAGGGATTATGTAAAGAGAAGTTTGAAAACAGACAGAGATGGAAACACAGTGTTTGGGGAGGTCTGTGAACAGCACTTTGGTCTGGCAAAGAGTTTTACTTCATTGTGCCATTGTGTGACCGAATGTATTCCCCCTTTGTCACCGGTCAGACTGGGTTCGCTGCTCAGGGTGTCACAGGCTGAAATCAAGGGTCAGCCGGGTCTGAGTGCCCCTCTGGAAGTTCCTAAGAGACATCTGCTTCCCCGCCCGTTTAGGTTCTTGGTAAAATCCAGTCCTTGCTTTTGTAGAACCAAGTCTCACATTTCCTGGCTGGCTGCCACTCAGGGTCTCTCTCAGCTGGAGACCACTCACACTCTTTGCCCTGGTCTCCAAGCCAGCAGCAATGCTTCAAGCCCCCTCAAGCTTTAGCCTTTTCTGACCTTCTCTTCTGCTCGCAGTCGGAGAAGATTACCCGTGCTCTTATATCTCCAAAGGAAAAAGTCCACTTGCACAGCATTCTTAGTCCTCTCTCCTGGATAGTCTCCTACGGCCATTATCACAGGCTACGGGCCATTAGGACAGGACACAGTGACTTCCGGTTGATATTCACAAAGTGTTGGGTCGATCTTGCTCCCCGCTGAGAGGTCCTTTTCGAAATGCGTTGTCACCCACACAACAGCTGGGTGTTCTGCTATCCCACTGATCTCGGTGCCCTCGCGGCCTCCTTTTATTTTGCACTTGGCCTCAGAGCTCTGGGTCACAAAGCCCCCTGTGGCTGTTGCCCTGTGTCCTAAGCCAACAAGAGCAGGTTGAATGTGAACAAAGCCACACTGCTCTGGACTGCACGGTCCTCCAGTCTTCCCCAACACCGCCCAAGTTTCCAGGGGTGTGTCGGAATTTACGGAAGGATGCAGGCACTTTCGGGGTGAGGACATCTGAGAAGGGACTCCCCCGCAACACAGGATTTTCAAACACAGGTCTGGGATAGGGTGAGCCAAGGGAGGTGCTGTGGGTGCAGAACTGAAGACCTTTGCTCTCAGATCAGCCCAGTTCTGTACTTGTAGGACCTGAGTGCCTTCTGAAACCTTACTCCCTTCATTCTCCCCCTCAAGGAAACAGTCACTCCAGCTTATACAATGCAGGGCCCTAGCCCCAGCCCTTTTCCTATCCATAACACAAAATACATGGCATTACCAAGGAAACCGAATACATTAAGATATTATTAAGGTAATAAAAGTAACACAAAATAATTGATATAGTAATATATGTGTTTATATTATGAATACAGTCAATAAAAAGATCTTATCATTTTGAAATATTAATGAACATGAAACTTATTTCAAATATCCACAAAAATTTTATATAATTCAGAAAATATCTGTGATTTCTATTAATGGCAAATGTTTAGAGTTCATTTTACTGTATTTGGGAAGAGGCTTGTATTTGCAAGAGAAGGAAATGCTAACTTGTCATCGAAGATTAGTCATAAGAAAGAGATGATATTTTTTCACCCAGGTTCACAGATCCCTTAAATTCTCTCTATTGACTCCAGTTTAGAATTCCTGTTCCAAACTCAAATCCAATGTTCTGAATATTTAGAGCGGTTGGGGACGGAGGGGGGAGAGAGGAGGAAGGAAAAAATCATGCTTCCCCATGGTAGAGGTTTCCTGAGGACCTACTGTGTGCAGGACACTTGTCAAGAAACATGATCAAGGAAAACACAAACACAAAAACAAAAAACTCCCAACAATTTTGTACCCGGTCATATTGAGGGCTTTGCAACAGGATTTCAACTGCTCCCAGAAGGAGACCAGCTTCAATTATTTAGACTTGTGTTTGATCTAGTTTCCCTAACCTACTTTCAGTGGGCCTGGGGTTGGAAGGAGGAGAGAGATGCGAAAGATAAGATCATCCTAGAGGGCACTTTTGTGATAATTCAAAAACACATAACCAATTCATCAAAGATTACCAAAATGCAAGATTCCTAAGCGGCAGTAAATATTTAAAGCTCTGATGGAAACGGAATTAGAAGTAGGAATTAAGTCATCTAATCCTTTCACCTGTTCTGATGCACTAAGAGAAACCCTTGGATATTTGCTGATGGCACACTTGTGCATTTTTCTTCCATTACCGAACACGTGGAGAGCGTAATTTTTCAAACTGACATTCACTTTTGAAAATGCTTTCATGTGTCAAAGTAAATCCAACAAATGTAAAGAACCCATTATTTTAAGGGAGAATAAGCTGATTCATGCCATGAGAATAATTTTCTCTTCGCAAATGTCTCCTGCATATCATCTACAAAGAGTTGCTAAAAATACACTTTTGAGGAATTAACCCAAGCTGCTTTTCTCCAACGTGTAGAAATCTTCAAAACACCAGAACTAAAAAGGGAATTGGACCAAGGTACTGGTCACCTTGTTCTTCTTCCAGTTGAGTTGCCATTAATTTGACAAATTGGTTCACAATTCATAGACACAGGACCCAGGGTGGATGCGTTCAGCAGAACCGGGCAAGTCAGGATTATCGACTCACGAATGGGGCGCATCTTTTGTGTCTCCATCACCAGGAGGATAGGAAGATGCTGACCCTCCAGCCCTAATTCCTTCATTGACCACCAGGGTGCGCTATGGCGCCAGGCAGTGGTGCTGGCAAGAGTCCACAGAATCTGGCTCTTCCTTCTACCAGCTGGATGGTCTTGACCAATGGTAGCTTTTCCTCACTAAAGTCTCAATTTATGCATCTGTCAAGTGGAGCTAATAACCTCACTTCAAGGGCTATCCAAGAGGTATCAAATGAAATAACATATCTGGAAAGATTAATACCCTATACATTGTAAAATCAATCTACCGAGTTATCTCATTTCTTTTTCCAACTTTTTCATTTTCTTTTTTCCAACTTTTCAAATGGATGCTTTGGGTAAAAAACAAAATCTAAAAGCTTAGAAAGGACAGACATTTCTCAAGTATCATATACTTTATCTAAAGACCTCTCTCAAGCATTGTATGTTATCCATCTAGAGAGCTCTATATATGTGCTTCCAAAGACGATGAAACTCATTTCAAAAGAAGTGAGACAGTAGGCTAATGGCAAAGGGTTTGTTCATCCAAGTAAGAAATGCTCACGAGTGGTTGTATGATGAAATGGTGCATTGAAACAAGCCAGTTGCAAACACATGTATCTGGCAAAGAGCTGGTGCCCGGGATAAATAACTCCTAGGGGCACCTGGGTGGGTCAGTCAGTTAAGTGTCCTACTTCGTCTCAGGTCATGACCTCCCAGTTCGTGGGTTTGAGCCCCGCATTGGGCTGTGTGTTGGCAGCTCAGGGCCTGGAGCCTGCTTCAGAATCAATGTCTCCCTCTCTCTCTGCCCCTCCCCCTCTCATACTCTGACTCTGTCTCTCTCTCTGTGTCTCTCTCTCTCTCTTTCTCTCTCTTTCAAAAATAAACATTAAAAAAATTTTTTTAAAGAACTAGAACTCAGTGATAAGAAGACAAAAACCAGATTTAAAATGGAGAAGAGAGGGGCGCCTGGGTGGCTTGGTCGGTTAAGCGTCCAACTTCGGCTCAGGTCATGATCTCACGGTCCGTGAGTTCGAGCCCCGCGTCAGGCTCTGTGCTGACAGCTCAGAGCCTGGAGCCTGCTTCAGATTCTGTGTCTCCCTCTCTCTCTGCTCCTCCTCTGTTCATGCTCTGTCTCTCTCTGTCTCAAAAATAAACGTTAAAAAATAAATAAATAAATAAATAAATAAATAAATAAATAAATAAAATAAAATGGAGAAGAGATAGATTCCAACCAACTCATCACCAAAGAAGATGCACAAACCGAAAGTAAAAACAGAAAAACTCCAAATCATTAGTCATCAGGTACATGAAGAAATATACATGAAATAATGCTACTCACTCATCTAAATGGCTAAAATTCCAAATGACCCACAACACCAAACTCTGGCAAGAATATGAAGCCACAAAACTCTCATACATTGCAGGAAAGGACATGAGATCGTAGCATTTCCATAACTTGCGTTACAACTTGCAACCAGCGTTTCTAAAGCTTGAAACAATCCACATGTCATCAGCAGAAGACTGCATAAAATGTGGGATAATCATGTAATAATAAAAAGAAACAAACTGCTGATACATACAACAATAAAGATGAATCTCGAAACCATCATACTGACAACAAAAAAAAATATACATATTCTACGATTCCATTCATATGACCGCCTGAAACTAATCTATGGTAAAAAGTAATCAGAACAGTAGTTTTTGGCAGGTGTAGGACAGAGATTGACAGGAAAGAGGCATGAGAAAACTTTCTGAGGTTGAGGATTGTGATTCACATAGATGGATGCATTTGTCAAATGGACACTGAAGATTTGTGTATATCATTGCGTCCAGAATTTACATCAAGATAAAAAAAATGCAGGGTACCTGGATGGCTCACGTGTTTAAGCATCCAACTTCAGCTCAGGTCATGATCTCACAGCTCATGAGTTCAAACCCCACCTCAGGCTCTGTGCTGAAAGCTCAGAGCCTGGAGTCTGCTCCAGATTCTCTCTCTCTCTCTCTCTCTCTCTCTCTCTCTCTCCCCCTCCCCCACTTGTGTGCACTCTCTCTTTCTCTCTCTCAAAAAAATAAATAAACATTTAAAAAATTAAAAAAACTCTAGTAGTAAACTGTCATTAACATATGAGCAGCAAAGTATTTAACGAAAAGTATACCATCTGTAATTTATAAGAGGAGACAGATTGGCAGCTGGCTAGACACATGGATGAAGGTGACAAAGAAGGATGACAAACTGCAGTCCTGAAGTTTGGTATCAACGCTCACTGCCATTTGCTTTTCAAATTTGGCTACCTCTGCATTTGAAAATTTTCATGATAAAATTTTGGGGAAAAAAAACCCTAAAAACACATACAGCTTTGTTACCATTTGTGAATACTCTTCTAAGAAACCCAAGGTCCTTATTTGCAGGATGTGGTATATCTTCTGCCTCGACAGCTTGAAACAAAGCCAGATACCAAAAACAATGAGGAGCAGTGCCCCTTACGTTCGATTATAACCAACTTTATATTTGAACTGCCCTCTGCCTGAACATTCTCGCTTGGAGAAGTTAAAAGTCATGGAAAGGGCACTTCAGTAGAAGCCATGATAATACTTCCCTTAAATGAAAAGCTACACCTACTAGCCAGTGTGTATGGTGATCAAGTATAAAGTAGAGTGAAGTTGGTTGAGCAAGACAGAGTCTTGCATCATAGGGGGTATGATTGCTCCTATAGACTGGACCACTGGTTACTCTCTACAGTGTATTCTGGGTCCAACAGAGAAAGGTAACAAAAACTACCACAATCTTAAATAGATGAGATAGCCCACCAGTGAATAGAGGTGCAAGTGGGGGTGAACACTGGGCTTAGAACCCCGGTCGAGGCAAAAAGAATAAGGAATGAATACAGAGAGGTATCTCCTCTGGCCCTATCATCACTTGCAGAA
Organism: Felis catus; assembly: GCF_018350175.1. NCBI lineage: Eukaryota > Metazoa > Chordata > Mammalia > Carnivora > Felidae > Felis > Felis catus. The sequence continues at coordinate 208,323,551 of NC_058375.1, read as the reverse complement.
ATGATGTCATAGACTTGTGCTGTATTTTAGCTTTCTTTTCCAGCTTTCCCCTGGAAATTCAGCCGAGTGGTCCATAATGACGGCCAGTGGGCTGAATCCAGCAGAAAATGGCCCGGGGTCTGGTTTCATTTTAAAATTTTAATTTAAATGTCTTTCACTCGAACACCACTCTCCTGTTCAAACAGGCTGCATTTCTCACATTTGTCTTACACCTGTCCAGATTTACACACTTGTATTACACACTCGTATTACCTCCCTGGCTTCCATACAAAATTGAATTTACTGTCACTTCTTTGAGAAATACTTCCTCACCTTTTCTTTTAATTTTTTATTTTTTTTAATGTTTTAATCATTTATTGATTTTGAGAGGGAGCATAAGCAGAGGAGGGGCAGAGAGAGAGGGGGACAGGAGATCTGACTCGGGCTCTTCGCTGACAGGCTGACAGCAGCGAGCCAGGTGTGGGGCTCGAACTCACTGACCACGAGATCATGACCTGAGCCGAAGTTGGATGCTCAACCAACTGAGCCACCCGAGCGCCCCACTTCCTCACCTTTTTTCCCCTTATCTTTTTTCCTCCTTGTTTCACAGTAGCCGTTGATCCGGTTGTTGTGAACGTAAGTTTATCTTTTGTTGTTGTTCAGTTATTGGTAGGTTTAGGTATACTGTTCACATCAAGCGTTACAGAACCCACGTGTTGTGAGCATCAAGGGCAACGTAAGGACCCTTCTGCAATGTCTCCTCCTCTAGCAGCAGCTGGTGTGCTAGGTGGGTGCCATCTTGTCAGAGCAGAATAAGTATGTTGGTGATTTGAACATATGAGTCTTGGAATGTGAGGGAGCTAGGTGGGTATTTTTGCGGTTTGATAAACAGGATGACCCCCTAAAAACAAGACATGAGACTCCTAAGTACCTAGGCCAAGTCCTTAGCCGCCAAATATGCCCAATGCTTATATTTTCTCTTGGCTAGTGATGAATCAGTCCAATCAGAACTTCCCCTTTGGGAAATATAAATAAGTGACCAGAAAAAAAAAGGTAGCTCTCTGGAGCTCATTTATCTTTAAAACTTCTGGGCTTTGTGTTTCTCTAAGAGGCTTGCTACATATCTCAGTCTTAGAAAAATTGGGACCAAGAGTGACTCATTGACTATTGAGACAAAGGGCCCTGCCCCTTCATTTACTAATATGCCCATGCACTAAAATGCCACCAGCAAAGATAATCTACATGTGCCTTTTCTTTGACCTTTGAACAAGATTCCATACATGCAGATGTGCATCAGTTTACTATCATGTCAATGTGTGACACTGCATCCCAAGAGCCAGGCAAAGTGCCTGGCCAGTTATAGGTGTCCTTGAACTCAGCAAATGTCGATGGAAGGACCACTCTGTCAAGACCATGGCCTAGGTTTCAGGGATACCAATACTCCCATACTTTCCATTTAGGTCTCATTTAGATGTTGCCCTGGACTTTATACTTGACTTTGTAAAGCTCTCAAAGACCCTAGGGGATAAATAATTAGAATTAAGGAACAACATACTTTTATGAGAGAAGTAGTCAAGGACATGGAGATCACTCCAACCACCTGACTTTCCAGATGGCAATTACCCTTTAAAGGCAAAATATCCCACAACAGATATTTTATGACTTCAAGAAAGTTAAGTCACCGGGCTCCTGGGTGGCTCAGTCGGTTGAGCATCCGACTTCGGCTCAGGTCATGATTTCATGGTTTGTGAGTTCGAGCCCCTCGTCGGGCTCTGTGTTGACAGCTCAGAGCCTGGAACCTGCTTCAGATTCTGTGTCCACCTCTCTCTCTGCCCGTACCCCGTTCATGCTTTGTTTCTCTCTCAAAAATAAACATTAAATTTTTTTTTAATAAATAAATAAATAAATAAAAGAAAGTTAAGTCACCAATTCTGTCAGAATGAAAACATTTGTCAGGCATAGAGAGGAATCCACATTTTTTTTTTTTTCAGTTCAGACGGTCGTGGTGGGGAGGGGATTGGAATCTGTCACAGAAAATATTCTTCGTAAATGTTTTCCTAAAATCTAATATAATGCAAGCAGGGTGTTATCTTGCTTATTAGCAAGCCAGGAAAAGGTTGCTGCTTAACAATTCAATTCAAAATAATTAGCCTCCAAGAGGCTGTGATTTAGAAATCTTGCTCCATAACTCCCATTAACTTCAATTGAGTTTATAGCTCACGTAAGGAAAAAAGGAAAGAATGGTACTGCCTTTTAAAATTAAATTTAGGGTGAATTCAAGAATTATAGCCTTGTTGACCTTGTTCTCCTGCAATCATCCCCACAATTTGTTTATGACCATTCTCACATCATTAACTTTTATAATTTTATTGGTATTTATTTATTTATTTGCCACAGTACGTTTATCCTTCCAGGGCTCCTCATTGGTAGACTTCTAAAATTATCTTTAAATGGCTAATTAGTTCCCAGCCGCCCAATTCCAGCCTAAGTCAGTCTTCGTCATTATCGTTACTTGGCTGTACCTTCCAGTTCTTTCTCCTCCCAGAGCCTCACCGTGAGTGCTCACACTTCCTGTTTCTTTTTTTTCTCAAATGAGACCCTTGCCGCAAGTTAATATGTAATTTTGAGTATAATTATCTATTGCTTCATTCTAGCTTTTCCAAAAGAGACTTGCATTTTTTTTTTTTCACATAACATATAGGCTGCATTATGTGCCACAGAAGAAAATCTAAATTGAAATCTGGACTTTAACTCGGGGGAATTATCAAGGAAAACAATCCTGAGAAGACAAGAGGCTAGGATAAGATGGAAGCTGAACAAATGAAGGGGGTTGAGGAGAGAGAGGGTAGACCAGCACTTTCCATAATACACACGCTCTTCACCCAAATCCTGTAGTCCTCTTGGGTTCTCTACAGATGAAGTTAATAAACATGTCCCCTCGATGTTAAAACGTCCACTCCCTTAAAGCAGTAAGAAGCTTCTAGCACGTGGAAATGTACAGAAAACAAAACCTCTTCCATTGCCAGTTTATCCAATTTTAACATTTTCCCCCCATTATTACTTGCATTCATCTTCTGTTACTGTGTAACAAATTACCACAAACCGAGTGGCTAAAAACAACAGAAATGTGTTATCTCACAACTTCTATAGGTTGGGAGTCTGATGCCATGTGACTGGGCTCCCTGCTCAGGTATCTCAAGGCTGAACTCAAGGCGACGGCTAAGCTGGGTCTTCATTTAGACAATCTAGGCAGACTAAAAATCTGTTGCCATGTTTATTCCTGTTCTTGGAATGTTCCTCATGCTTCTGAGAGTGAGGCCCCCGTTCTTGCTGCCTGTCAGCCAGGGGCTGCTCTCAGCTCCAGGAGGCTTTTGCCTTCCCTGCCATGTGGCTCCTCCTCTTTGAGTGACTGAAGGCACAGAGCACCTTCTTATGCCTCCTATCTCTGACTTTTTCCATCTCTGATCCCTAGACCCACATTTACAAAGGGCTCATGCAATTTACTCAGACCCACCCACGTCATTTCCCTTTTCAAAGGCGAATCTGTGCCATGTAGGCTAATCTAATCATGGACATGGCACTCTATCATCTTCATAGTTCTGGAGATTATGCAGAACATGAGTAGGGAAGGGTCAGCGGTCTTGGAGGACATCTTAGAATTTTGCTTACCACTCGACGCTGGCCATTTCTCATTGGGTCCTAACCTTGAGGGTTTGCCAGATGGAATCTGAAACTGGCTCCTGTACATAGAGGGCAGGGAAATACTAAAGAAAGGCAGAGCACTCCAGATGGTGAGATGGCAGTAAACAAGCAAAAGAACTTACTTATGAGGCTTGTCTTGGGCATCGTATGACAAGTAGATCTTCACACCCACCTATCAGAATATTAGACGTTTTTCTAGGAGCCTTCACTGGGTTCAGTCATGTATACTGTCCAGATGGTCTCAACAGCACCTTGCTCTGTTGAAGTCACGTCCTTGGAAATGGCTTTCACTGTGGGAGTGGTGGGCAGAAAGTACATCGCAAGGACAGAGGAGGGAGAGAGGAGCCTCCAGTTTCTTGGGTCCAACCTGCAGGTCAACCAGTGGCTGTACCCTCTTGACGACCTCCTTCAACACTTCTGAATCAATATACTACAAATCTACAATAGCATTCTACCAAAATGGTTAAAACAGAGAAGTTCTAGATGGATACATCATAAAAAAAATGTAAGTGGAAAAAGAAACTTCAAGAGAGTATGGACAGAACAACAGAATTTGTGTAAATTTTATAAATTTTATGAATTTTATAAAACTTGCATGAACAATGAATGAACCAAGTTGAGGATGTTGGTAAGAGAAAAAGAGGTAGCAAGGCCTGGATGTGCTTGGTATTTAAGGGTTGCTGAATACAGTTTCCCTGTCACACTTTCCAGCACGGTGTCCAGATTTCCCAGTGGCTACTGAATCTGTGTGAGCACTGCTCTCACATCATTCTTTTCTACGACCACAACTTCTAGAAGGAAGATGCCACACTAGCTCAGAATTGGCAAGACACAGGAAGCCCAGTTATGCTGGAGCCCAATTATCTTGCTCTTGGATAGAGGGCTTTTCAGCAAAGCCTTCCATTGATATGCTTTTTACTCCATTTCATTTTTATTTAGCAGTCTAAATGGGTCGAGGTTGATGCTATCTTTTTCAAATAGATCTCATCCATTTTCCTCCTGGATTTTTTATCACCTCCTTATTAGAAGCAGAAGATTCAGTCTCTTAAGAACCTCATCCCCTCATCATGACTCATTCAGAGGAGAGCTTGCTTCTCTCAGTACTTACTGTGTTTTATTCAGGAGATAGTTTTGAGCCCCTACCTCCGCCAAACTACCAACTATTCTTTTTTTTTTTTCCTTATTCTGTTCTTTTTTTTATACTATTAGTTAATTGGTACTTTTACCCTTGTCCCAGACAATTCAAGAGCATTAGAACATTTTATTTTTATTTTTTAAGTGTATTTATTTTGAGAGAGAGAGAGACAGCCAGCAAGGGAAGGGCAGAGAGAGAGAGAGGGAGAGAGAGGATCCCAAACAGGCTCCACCCTGGGAGCACAGGGCCCGAGGCAGGGTTCAAACTCACCAACTGTGAGATTATGACCTGAGGCCAAGTCAAGAGTCTGACAATCCACTGAAACACCCAGGTGCCCCAGAGCATTAGAACATTTAAATGTTAATTAGACCATTCTTCCTTATATAGAGTCAATTGTCACCTGTTCAAATTCTCTATATATAAACCCAGAAGATGTTACTATTATTGTTTACAAAGTCAATATTCATGTACACTTATTGCCATATTTAGCATTTTCCTTGCTCTTCACTTCGTGGGTAATTTTGATCTTTGTATATGAAAAAGAAGAGAAAAAAAAGTCTTCATGTTTGCCCTCACATTTCAATGGTAATTAGGCTGAAACAGACCAAATATCATTTTCCTTCAGAAATTAAAGACATTGTTTTATTGTCTTTTAGCATTCACTGCTGCATATTAGAGATCTAATGGTAATCTGATTTTTCTCTTTTCTTCTAAGGACGATTTTAGGATTTTCCCTTTTTATTTAGAGGTCTATGATGTGTCTAGATTTATCCACCATTCTTTAAGGGCTTGAGAATTCTACATTTTACATTTATTTGTGGAGCATAAGTGAAATCTAAGGAAATAAATATAGTATGTTAGACAGTATTAGTGCTGGGGAAAAATAGAAATAAGGAATACAATATGGATATTGGGTGGTGGAAAACTGTATCGTTCTTTACTATTGCACCCTTTTTACTGAAAAGAAAATATTTGTTTTTCCCTCTACTCTTATTTTTGAATTTGAGCCTAGTCTCCATGTCTCACACTAATTCCACAAACATTTATGGAGTTTTCACTGTACCACGCAATAAGGAATACAATAGTGAATAGATATACAGCCCCCCCCCCACCTCATAGCCTCAAATTTTGAAGGGAATGATGGCATTAAGCAGACACTTCCAAGTGCCATACGTGGACATTCACAAAAAGATAGTTGCATGAAAGGGAGATGTGGATTCTGAAGGCATTCTTGCTGCTGTCCCTTGTTATCCTTTTTTGCCTTGGCCATGAAAATGGCCTTGTCTTCAGGTCCAGCCTTCTTGTAACACATACTCCAAGCATCCTGGTGTCCGAGCTACATATGGTCTGAAATTCACTGAATTTTTGGTGCCCCCCTTGTTGGTGGTCCCATAGTAGAGCCTCAATAGAGTGGAGCGTCGCATTGCTTACGGTTTCCTAAGACAATAACTCTAGCCTCCTCTTACCTAATTATCATTTCTGGACTGCCATATTTGGTCAGTTGAATTAAAATAATAACCATCTCACTATCACTGGCATGCTCTTGCAGTGAAAGGAAAAGTAAAATTTAACAATGCTCACTAAATGCTGCTGGTAACTGAAACGTAGAGCAATTCTGGGAGCCAGCCATGTGGCCAGGAACATCTGAACTCTTTCGTATTTCCCTTACCTTGCTCAGATTAGTCATGAAGCCACCTAGTACCGCAGAAGCTTTGGATCATCATTTTGCATCTGAAGTATGGCACACGACTGCACACTCATTTGCTATAACTTAAATTATTCACTATTACTCCTGGGTGTCTAGATGGGCAACTAGCATAGTGCAGGCACTTAATAAATTGATCCCATTAATTAATAAGTGAAATCACATAGTTTTCAATGGTTTATGTGATTTCATATTTTTAAAGGGAAGACAAGTATCATTAAATATTTTTCCACCAAATAAATGATAGAAACATTATGTTTTCTAAATAGGAGATAAGGCACTGTACATGTATTATATAAACCATATGGTATCTGTATGTATAATACATTGCTTGACATTTAATAGGTCTTCACTAAATATTAGCTTTCTCTTTTTTTCCTAATTGGAAGTATTTAATGTGTCAAAAACGTAAGTTCTCTCGCTTTACATTTTACTCCATTTTCGTTTAATTACAATGATTTCTTTTCCTCTATGGATTATAGTTTTCCTATTTTCTTTTATTTTTAAGTCCCTGATATGCTTTCCAAAGCAAAGTCATCAAACTATAATAACCCATTTGCAAATGGGGTAATTAACTTGGTTTATGATTTCAGAATGATTTCTGGTATTCATGTCAATTTGCTTGTCTTATTCAAATTGAATTCGGTTTTTATTCACGAAATGGCTATACAGAGGATTAGATTTAAGTTCCAGTTCCTAGTAGTGGTAGAGGGAGCCAAAAAAGCTATGATTAAAGAACAGAGTAAAATTAAAAATGTACACTTTTGTGATTGAAGAGTGTTGTGTGGTTATTGGTAACTTCCACTTAACAATTAGGGAATAAATCATTGTATTCAAGTACACTCAGCAGGAATATCTGATCTGAAACCGAGAATTTTTTACATTGTGCGAAAAATATCACGGTCTTTATGGGAAATCTTGTTTTTCTGTGCATTCATACAACTGATGAACCTCATAAGCAGTGGTAATAACTATCAAATTGGAAGAAACATACTTCTTGATTACAATGTGGTTCCTCTGTTACATTTATTTCAAGATATCAGTATCATTCATGTTCTTTTCTTTAGATGTTTAGCATTTCCATTTTAAGATCCTATTCAGCCACTAATACTCCATTATGAAGAGTCCTATTGGCTAAAATTGGTATTTATATAGGCAACAAGCTTAGCAGCATATTTTCTAAGTGATGATCAAATTTAGTCTGTTTGAATGATACCCTTTGATGGCTCCATTCTGCCTCCTTTGCTAAGGATTCTTCCTATTATGCATGATTACATCAGCAAGCAAATGCAAACACATTTCCAAGTCTCTGAATGAGTGTACTTATTAATGAGATTGCTGCCATGTTCCTTCTCAAAAACCTAGGCATTTTTATTGTTATGCACCTTAACTCGCTATCCTACGTGTCGCCTCTCAATGTGGCACACCTTTTACTTGTAAAGAAATCATTCGTTATCTGATATAAAAAGCAGTGACCCACTCTCAGTGCTATATTTCAATAACACCGAATCGATCGCTTAAAATAAACTCCTGCCTATTACCAGAATGTGATTGGAGAGAGGAAGACAAAAAGAAGAAAAGACAACAACAAAAGGGCTAACGAGGCGCCCTTATCCATTGTCCATAGCTTAACTACCCCTGGCATCCATCACAGCGTGGGGGAAGAGTGATTTGAGATACATCTCATTTGTGATTTTCTACAAGGTTGGAGGTGATAAGAGGAAATCTGTGGGAGGGAAAACCCCAGAGAAATAACGAGAAAGTTTTCACTTAAAAAAAAAAAAAAAAAAACAGAAGTGAAATTCAGCTCTGCTGACTTAATAATCAGCTACTAATCATCTAGTCATGTTTTTAGCAGGTTGAAACTAGAGCATCGTAGGTCATTCACGTGGTAGATATTTTCTAACAACCACTGTATCTAGGAATTGCATGAAACACCAGAGATAAAATTATGAGTAACCATCTCCACCATAATAATAATAATAAAAACAACTTGATATCACATATTAGACCCTTCATAATTGTCTGCCACATCGTTTCCTTGCCTCTCAAAACCTCCCAAACACCTAGACTTAACTGCATCTTGCAAAAGAGGGAACCGAGTTTTAGCTGTATGATCCTAACTGTTCCTTACTTTGCTCATCTGTGAAAGGGGAATAGTGATATTGTCGCATTCATAGTCCTGTGCCAGTGATTAAACAAATAACGAAAGTAATTAGAACAGTGCTCAGCATACAGCAGGCACTATATTAGGGTTTAAGTGTTAAGATGCTATCATATGAAGTGAACAGGTTATGGTACCATGCTCAAAATATAAACATAATTTGTTTTCCACATTCATAGCAGGAAACTTATGTTCAAAATTGTTCATATTAGTAATCTCCAGATGGGGAGGTGAGGATAGACTACAAGTTATAGCCAATTTCTTCTTAATGTTTTCTATATTCTCCAAGTTTCATAAAATTAACATGAGCTTTTTGACTATTAAAGATGGAAATTTTTAATAAAATAAACTGAAAATGACAGTAATTTACTTTTTCCCTTGAATCTGGAAATAAAGTTTAAAGTCCCTTTAAAAGAATATTTTGAGGCGGGGAGGCACCTGGGTGTCTCAGTTGCTTGAGCGTCCGACTTCGGCTCAGGTCATGATCTCACGGTTCGTGAGTTCGAGCCCCGCATCAGGCTCTGTGCTGACAGCTGGGAGCCTGGAGCCTGCTTCAGATTCTGTGTCTCCCTCTCTCTCTGCCCCTCCCCCACTTGCAGTCTGTCTCTGTCTCTCAAAAATAAATAAATGTTAAGAAAAAAATTTTAAAAGACTGCTTTGGGGGCACCTGGGTGGCTCAGTCGGTGAAGCATCTGACTTCGGCTCAGGTCATGATCTCATAGTTTGTGGGTTCAAGCCCCGCTTTGGGCTCTGTGCTAACAGCTCAGAGCCTGGAGCCTGCTTCAGATTCTGTCTTCCTCTCTCTCTGCCCCTTCCCTGCTCACTCTCTGTCTCTCTCTCTCTCTCTAAAAAAAAAAAAAAAAAAAAAATCCTAAACATGAAGCAGTTTCATAACAAGTTTCTTCAAATCACCTACTCTCCCATTTGCCTGAGTTTATTTTTCTAACATAATACGTGAAATGGCGTTTTCCACATTATCAGATATGTGGTTGAATGAAATAACATGCATCTCCAAAATAAAAGTTTTCCTTATGAAGTTAATTTGGAAAATAAATATATGTTCTTTATTACAACTCATTTCCCCTTAGGTAATGCAAAGATGAAGAAAGTTTTATTATTTCATGCCTACAAGATTAATATCTCGGCAATGACGGATGTTCCAAGAATGACTGTAATAAACCAAAATGAAAAAGCGGGGCCGATAGCATCTTTCGTTCACCTCTGAAGTACATGCCAAGCCAAGATGAGTTCATATCCAAGGTATCTTCTCTACTGAACACAGTGGCACACTCAAGAGACAAAGTGAACCTAAATTCAATAAACACGTATTAACTGGCCAGATGTAAGAATCAACTTTCTCAAACCATCTCACACTCCAAGGCGCTGTGTCAGACCCGGTGTGGAATTTGACGACCGAGATTCGTCTTCCACGAAACCAATAATCACTTTGGGGAATTGGGACCCAAACATGTAACAGACCCAGCAATGAAAAGCAGTAAGTATGTGGTCACTTTCCACGCAAAGGAAATGGCTTTAGAAATTCATAAAAGTAGCCTGGTAATCTATCCAATACTAGATCAATTCCATGGCATCAGGTGTAACTTTTGGGCCCTACATTATTCTTTTGTATGTGTTGTGCATATCTGGCTATTATAGTCTCCCATACTCCTTCAAGAATTAGGATACCATTCTTATGTAAAATATGTGATGTGTGGCCAAAGTAATTGTGTTGAAAGCTAGTGGATGATCGCTTACTTGAATTACTTTCTCTTTTGTAATGCGACTCAACACTTAGTTTATAGATTAATTTTAGGGACATTGGTTCAATTCTCTCCACCCAAAAAGCAGGGCAGTATCAATTTTTCATATGCAATATTTTATTGGAGTTGGCAGTACATAATCTGGGCAGACAGTTTAGAACGTTTTTATTTGGCAATGCTTTCCAAATTTATAATAACATAGCATAGTTTGATGAGGAATTTAGAATGCGGGGAGCACGCACATCCACCCACAGTCATTCATTGAGTTCACACACCAGCTGCGTGGGATGGGTATTATCCTATAGCCCCCAGTTTACAAATAGCGAAAAGGTGGTTCTGGGAGGGGACTGGGCTTCCTCATGCTCACAGGTTGGGGCACAAACTCAACTGTTAGGAGTGCAGTCATGATCATTGGGTAAGCAACTGAAAGTTCACATTTACTGGCATCATTAGGAATTTAACTTAACATTTTTTTAAAATGTTTTATTCATCTTTTAAGAGATGGTGAGAGACACAGAGCGCGAGCAGGGGAGGGGCAGAGAGAGAGAGAGACACAGAATCTGAAGCAGGCTCCAGGCTCCGAGCTGTCGGCACGCAGCCCCACGTGGGGCTTGAACTCATGAACCACAAAAGCATGACCTGAGCTGAAGTCGGATGCTTAACCGACGGAGCCACCCAAGCTCCCTAAGGAATTTAACTTCTTAAAGAAAAAAAATACATGTATGTCTCCAATTTCCCTAAATGTGTTTCGAAGCACAGGCTGTAATGGCAAAACTGCTAAGTGCTGACACACCATTGGTTTACACCTTTCCAGGTTTTTCCTCAACCTGACCCTGTGTTGACTCCTAAGCAAGAAATTCTGTAAATACAATGTCAGACCTTGGATTCTACAAATATGATTATTTGGAAAGCACTAGAAAACTTCAGGAGCTAAGGAAATCCCTCAGTCAGGATGGTATACTTCATCTACCCTTTAATGAGAGAAGTTTTTGGCAAATAATGCTATAACACTGAGGCTCAGCTGTTGATAATCTTAAAATAAGTCACATATCACAAAGGTTCTTCCATCATTATAAATAGTAAACATCTGAGTATTGACCCTGATTATGACCGATACGTCAGTGCCTTATTCACAGTGCTCTTAGAGTCTTGATGATGTGTTTTGTTTTTCTTTAATGTTTATTTATTTTTGAGAGAGAGAGAGAGAGAGAGAGAGACAGAGTGTGAGCAGGGAGGGGCAGAATGAGAGGGAAACACAGAATCTGAAGCAGGCTTCAGGCTCTGAGCTGTCCGCACAGAGCCCGATGCAGGGCTCAAACTCATGAACTGCGAGATCGTGACCTGAGCTGAGGTTGGATGCTCCACCGACTGAGCCTCCCCACCCCAGCTGCCCCCTATGATGTGTTTTAATGTGCCCTTACATGCTTCAGCATCAGCAGAATTACTGCTATCACCCTAGAGTCCATTACATGCGCCATATTGTTTCGATGTTGGGGCCTTGACATAAGCTACACCCCTCCCCGCACATTCTTTCCCCTATTGTGATTAATAAACTCCTTAAAACTCCAGTTCAGATATGTCTTCCTCGGAGCAAACCCTCACCATTGTTGCCTGGACTACTGCTGCCCCTCTACGCAGCCCTCTACTTTCTTCTTTATTCACACTACATCCACCCATTCAGGATTTACCTACGTGTTTTCTCCATGCCAGTTCCTGCCCTAAACACAGATGATCCAATAGAGAACAAAGCAGAGAATGTTGTCATCCTCGTAAAACTCAATCGCGTAGTGGAAGAAGATATCGAATATATAAGAAAAATAATAAATCAGTTCCTTAAAATTGTGACAATCATTAAAAGGAAAATGAAGGGTGATGATGTGATCTGTGGCAGAAAACAGTGGATGAGGGATTATCTGAATGGTGTTATTAGGAAAAACTATTCAAGAATCAGTTTGAACTATGAGATGCGAAGGATGAGATCCAGCCAGACATTTGAAAACCTGGGCCAGGAGCAGTCCATTCAGAGTGACCAACAGGCACAAGAGCCTCAGGTACAAATGAACTTGGCACCGGCTGAGGATGCAGAGAGCCCTAGGTTTTCAGGTATAGGGTCAGACCTGTCTCTGGGACACTGAGCAGGGCACTGAGTTCCCTAAGCCTCATCTCCTCATCTGTGAAATAAGAGTAATTCATTCTTAATCCACAAATTGGTTAAGGGGATTAAAGGAGATAATCCAAGTAAGGAACATAGCTCTTTTTGCAACAGATTGCAAACATTCTGTGAATACTGGTTATTGGGAATATTTAACACAGAAAGTGCTCCGTGAATATTAGCTATTACATTAACCAACAAAGTACCTGTCTTGTTTATTTGCGATATACCAGTCACCTGTATGGGCAGAGGCTTCATGGCATTCTAACCCTGGTATCAGACAGAGCTGCTCTGAATCTCAGCTCAACCAGTACTGCTGTGGACTCACTCCTTAACTTTGTAAGCACTAGTGTCCTCATAGCTAAGTGGGATTATTAATGGCACCCACCTCACATGGTGACTATGAATATCAAAAGAGAGAAAGTCAGAAAAGAACTTCATATAGACCTTGTACCTAAGAAGCAATCACAGGGGCACCTAGGTGGCTCAGTAAGTTAAGGGTCCGACTTTGGCTCGGGTCATGATCTCATGGTTTGTGGGTTCGAGCCCTGCATTGGGCCATGTGCTGACGGCTCAGAGTCTGGAGCCTACTTAGGATTCTGTCTCTCCCGATCTCTCTGTTCCGCCCTTGTGCACACTCTGTCTCTCTCAAAACTAAATAAACATTAAAAATTTTTTTTTAAAGAAGCAATTGCAAAATGATTATTATTAAAATGACACCTCCATTTACTCCGTTTCTACTAAGGATCAGACCCTATGCCAAGTCTTTTTGTACATTATTTCCTTGAAGTCCCAAAGCAACTTGATGCATTAAAGACTGTCATTATTCTCATTTCATAGTTGAGAAAGCAAAACTCTTTAGTGACTTGTCCAAAGTCACAGTTACTAAGTAGAGGATGGAGCCTGAGGTCAAGCTCCCAAGGTCTAGCACACCAGAACCTAGCTTCTTACACACCCAACCGACCGTACATAAAGCATTTAATAGACTACAGTACAATAGGCTGTCTGCCCCTGAGCACATTCATGAGAGATCTGTTCTAGGCACCCAAGGCTTCATGCTCAGGGAAGGGTCAGTAATCCAGAGAAAGGACTTCTGAGTGAGAGGTTAGAACTTGCATCTGATGCTCTAGGGCTCTGCAGAGATTGAAAATGAGGCAGAGAACGGCTCTGAGCTACACAACCAACAGACTAGACATCAAGGGAGAAAAAGGCAAGGACTCAGTGTCGCCAAAACAAAGAAACCTGGGTCCAAAGAAAGAAAAGCTGCAAGGTCACTTATGTGAATCCCATGTCACTTCTCCAAACACATTAATTAGATGATCTCTCCCCTCAAGGAAACTCTCTCCGAACTTACGTACCATGGAACAGGTCATTTTTATGAAAATCAAAATAATATGTAGGGCATCTATACATAAAACATCAACAAGAGAAGTTTTGGAGGATTACAGTGTTTTGATTACAGATTTAAAGGTTATTTATATATTTATATATATATAAATATATAATATTTAATAATATAAAATATATATATATTTATATATCTTCAGGCTAAAGGAATAGGAGACAGAAACATGCTTGCAATTTTGAGTTTCTTAACAAATGCTAATCAAATCTTATTTGTTAGATATTAAATGGAGATAAGCTTATTATCACAGACATCAAAAATATAAATCGTACAAATCCCTCTTTGCTGTTTTCCTTGAGCCTTATATTCCATTCTGAATTGTATATTGACAATCGGAAGACCAGCTCCTATTTATTCACAAACTGGCATTTTCTTTCATCAAATTTCAAACTTGTGTCACCATCGCACTGTGTAAGAAGCCCTGAGAATACTCCCTTTGTTAATTTCTGAAGGCAAGACTAAGTTTCCCCGTACTATCTGGCACCAGCTGAGTCACCTCCAAGTACCTTCACGCAGTTGATTCCAGAGCCTTCTATTCATAAAAGCCACCAAAGACATCACGCAGCTATACCCTGGGAGGTTGCCATGGCAACGTGTGAGCATGACCCCACAGAAGCAGATGCAAGTTTGGTCACATCCGCACAGTCAACCAAAAGGCATCACATAGCACCCAGCTGCCAGAGTATAGAGCCAACGTGTAAGCTTGGAAGAAACATCAGAGGTGAGCAAAACACATACCTCACCAACTGTGGGTTTCGGTAGCCTGGGATTATCGTGAATCTCCTTTTTAGTTTGCCTCAGTATCCGATTATTTCAATAGCCACATATTGGCAATTTCCATATATAATTAATATATCCCCTTATACATAAGATATGTCCTATCTTTCTTTCTTCACTCCCACCACCTTGAACCAAACCATTGTGATCTTTCACCCAGATACGATAGTCTCTGGTCATTTACCTTCTATATCCTACAATACTCTATGCTCCTCACACAGCTCCAAGGATGAGTTTTTTCATCCAGATGTTGCTTTCAAAGCCCCACTCTCCACTAAAGGAATCAAGCTTGGGCAAGGAAAACAAGGTGAGCCTGGGGCATTTGTGCCAAAAATTAAGCAAGTGCTCAAAATCTGATGGGGACATGTTGAAAGGCGAAGGAGTTAGTTTGAAAGAGCTCTCACTGACCAATTATGGGACAATTTGAGTTTCAAAATGAATAACAGCACAAATTGTAAACCGTTGATAAAGCCAGAATCCATGAGTTCACACTGAGAATAAATGAGCAAAGACATAAGTAAACATTTCTTAAAAGGACGAAACAAAAAGAATGGATACTAATGTAAAAGGTATAAAAGAACTATGAAAAACAACCGTCATCATAAGAATTGATTCAGGTAACAATTGTCATTAATGATAAATATTACTAAGTATAATAGAAAACAGAATATTTACAGATTCTTGAAAGCATTTCCCAGGAAAGAGAAAAATAACTTTCCAGTGGAGAAATCTAGCAGATATCACCTTAACCAAACAGTCAAAGTTAGCATCACCAATTAATAAGGCAAAGTGTGATCATAGATCTGCTGATGTGCTGTAATGAGAAGGTCATAATTTCTATATTATTCCTGTGAAAGAACATCACTTCTGTGGGATTCCTGCCAAGAGTGCATTACCTGAATCTAACCAAGCCAGAGTATCAGACAATTGAAGGGACTCTCAACTGCCAGTACTTTTCAAGACATCAATGTCCTGAGGACAAAGACTGAGACATCCGTTCCAGACCAAGAGAGACTAAGGATACATGGCAACTAAATGCAGCATGTGACCCTGGAAGCAACCCTGAATCTGAAAGTACAACTGATTGCTGTAAAGAGCATTAGAGAGACAGTTGGAGAAATCTAAATGTGCTCTGTGCATTAGGTATTAGTAGTGTGTTAACGTTACGTTTACTGAATTTGCTGATTGCATTTGATTGTCCAAGAGACAGTTTTTCTTTGGAGATACTGAACTACCTAGTGCTAAAACGTTACGCAGTTTATGACTTAACATCCAGATGATTCAGTTGTTGAGGCAATAATAAAATTTATACAAAGAAAGAAAGAGAGAACAAATATGGAAAATCGCAAATCTAGGTCAAGAGTATAGAGAAATTCATTGTGCCATTCTTGCAAATTTTTTTCCTGACTTTCTTTCGAAATAAAAAGTCAAATATTTGAAAACCAGTCTTGTTAAAACGTGAATATTTCTGGTTGCTTCTCTTCAACTCCTTCAATGGCTTTCCATTTCTGTTTAAAGCAAATTAATTTCCTACAAGGTTCTGACTACCACTCCAGCCTCATCCAACAGAAAATCTTGGGATCACACTGGGTTTCTTTGATTTTCAAGAAAATGTTAAGGTCTTCTGTCCCTCACAGATGCTCTTTTCTATATTAGCAGAACCATATCCAGTTTTGACCAACAGAGTCCCTTTCCAATTTCCTTGGTACTTAGTGCTTCACCTATCTCCTTAGCACCACAGCGCTTCCAAAATTGACAATGAGTCTACTCAATCCTCTCTTTACTGGTGTATCATCAAGCCCATTTGAAATCGTCTTTATGCTCAGAAAGATCAGGAACCATGACCACATTGTTCTCTTCCTTATTCCTACCCCAGCGTCTTCCACAGAGCAGGACCATCTGAAAGAGAGGGTTCATTTAGATATCTGGTTGCCAACTGTTGGCACAGGAGTGGGCAAGGTGAGTATGTATGGACTCCCAGTCATTCCTTTCTATTCCATCTGTAAGAGCTCCGCAATTGCAACAGGGTTTCTCTTTCCAGCCATTCCTCTCTGGACCCTTAGGCTAATGGTCCCCAGAAGGTTATTCAGAGAGTTTCCTACGCTGCCTTCTAGGTCATCTTGAGAAATACAGTTCTAATGAGGTCAACCTTTAATGCTTGAATTCTCTACACGACAAAGTGATTTTGCAGCCTCTGACATTTGAAACTAACCCATCCTGGGATGGTTGATCCCATCCTTGAACAGCTTTAAGCATTAGAAAGTTCTTTTCTCTTGGTTCCCTTCCATTTGTCCTTACACTAACCACATTGCTTGGCCCACTCAGAATGAGTGAATCCTTCTTTTATGTGATAACATTTCCCATATTTGTGGGTTGTTCTTCTTTGGGAGGGTTCTTTTCTCTGAGCTTTTCCCCTTCAGTGTTTTCTCCTTTAGTCTAATGAAAAGCATCTCTCTTTTCTTTTGGGGTAAATTAAGTGCATGTTTCTTCTATATTGGAATATTTTCTCAGATGTTTAAATGGGAAAAAATATTTTTTTCTCTGTGGCCCTGCTTTAAATTAAAGTAAATATGAAAAGAATGTGATATTTGATCCTTCTCTTTTAAGTTAGTCAAATAAATATGCTTTCCACCAAAAAAGCTAAGACTATATTCCCTCTCTGAGCTATTTTATGAAGGTTTACTTCAGCTACATTCTCTCTCGAGTTAAATTTTCTCTTACTGTGATTTAGTGTATAGAAAGTAAATAATTGTCCACATCTACAAGAAAGACACTAATATTTTGACAACTTCCTTTACATCAGCATTGCATTAAAATGTCATTTCCTCCTTCCTATCATACCTATCATGTAGGTATGAGTGTTCCCTTTTTCAGATTAATAAATATAGGGGTTAAATAATTTTTTCCTGGGCACACAGCTGATAAGTACCAGAGCTATGACTTTTACCTTCATTGTATAACAAGTTGATTTGAATGAAATAAAAAGAGGAATTTGTAAAAATACATTGTAAATAAATTAGCCAGATGCCAGTACTAAAAATTGCAAAATAGGATGGATAAGTTACAAACAACTAAAACAGATTGCTAAGTGTAATATAGAAAAGAAGATCTAGAAATGATGTTTGATCACAAGTGAAATTTTGGCACATACTTTTCTAGTGGTTGAGGGAGAATTGATGGTGGGTAGGATATGAGGAATGGAGGAAATATAATATTTTAGGTGGTAATAAAACATTAAAATGAAAGACAGCATCTAATTCCTTTGGCAAGTCAGATTCTTATTACAATAGTGTGTCTAATATTGGTCATCAGCCTCCAAAAGATTCTAGAACAACTGGAGAGAGTCCAAGGAATATAAACAAAAGTAGTGAAATTGACCAAAAAAAAATCTGGTATAATAAGGCACTAAAATTACTTTCTAAATGAATACACAAATTAATGAATAAAATTGGCTATTTAACTGGAACGAAAAATACTAAAGAGTGACCTGATTACAATCTTCAAGAATCGAATGGAGTTGTTCTTTGCATCTGTGGGTATTTTAAGAGGTCCTAATAAAGGAACTTGTCATTAGATTAAGAATAAATTCTTTATCATCAGAGGAATGCAATAGTGAAATAGATCGTCATATAAGTGTGGGTATTCATAAAGGTTAAGAAAAGAATAGAGAATCAATTCTTATAAATGATTTGGGCTTTTGGAGTCAGAATGCATAGGTTTAGACTACAAGTCCTATTGTGACCCTCTCCACCTCTATAATTCTTTAATTCCTGGTACAACACCTAAGCCTCACTTAGAATCACAAGGCTGGAAACAATATTAAAGGAGCATCTATCTACCCAGCAAGTTCTCAGTTCTTTCCATCTTAATGATTTTGTATGGATCTGTTTATTTTTTCTCTCCTGTTCTCTCTTTTTATTTTTTAGAAGCGGACCAACATTATTATTACTATCATTGTTATTATTATTGCTTAGTTACTAAAGCTAAAAAGGACTAAAATGAGAAGAAAGTAAAAAATGCCACAGAGTGTGAAAAAAAGTGTCCAAGCTTAGTCTAAAAAGGAGGAGGAACATAAACCCAAGAAGAGAGAAAGGCAGGCATGCTATAAATTGTTCTCCCTTCTTTCCCTCTCATCACTTTTTGGAGCATATCTACCTGTCCTTGAAACCACCTCACTCAATGATATGGTAATTTAATACACTCACAGTCTTTAAAATACATCCGTCTGTCACTAAATATTTCTACAAAATTCCCATGGAATATATTCCTAATTTCAAGAATTACTGCCAGCAACAGAAATCACTGATGTTAATGTTAATATCAATATCAATTATATTAATATCAATGATATTAACAAATAGTTTCTGTGTTAGTCAAGGGCTTCCGAAAAGCAGAGGTCAAGATTGAATGCCGCGTGCAAGAAAATTTTAGGGACGACACCTCCTCAAGAAAATGGGAAGAAAATTAGGAGAGGTTGGGAAGGCCATCTGATTACAATGCATTTTGGATCCCAAATGAAGAAGAAAAGCTAGAAAGGCAGCTGGCATGGAAGCCCTTGGAACTGCAGTGCAGTTTTAAGGAAACTTCAGCAAGGCTGTTGAGGAGTCCTTGAGCTAATGTCACCTGCGAGAGGGAACCATCTCCCCCGCCATCTCCCAGGAGTGGTCCTGCCTTGCTTGGCACTCCCTGCCACGTTCAGTCACTGGCACTAACACAGCAAGGGACGTCAGAGCCACCCACCGTGGACCCAGATCTTTTTTCACTTCCTGAGGCTGAGGTCTGAGAGGCACAATCCCACGTCCACCAAGAACACAATGTCTTGTGCCCTGACTCCACGCCACTCACTGTGTGAAGCACTCTGCAAGCTCGTTGGATCTTCATGTGACTTGTTCAGAATCAACAGGGACTAAATAAATGGCAAAGAACGAATGCCAATCCACTTCTGACTCACCAGCCTATTTGCTTAAACCCCGCTCTCTACCTCCCCCTGGACTATTCTACCTCTCTTTATGCCATACCGCCCTGATTACGCCTTTAAAACATCCAAAGTGAATAAGCGAAACTATAATTTAGAGCTATTTCTGTTTGCTTGTCATTGTGATACAGAGGGAGAGAACAGTTCAGTCTAACCCTTCCAATGCTTCAAAAGTATACTTCGGCCATCTGTTCTCTCTGATGAACGCCACAAATTCACTTAATTGGTTTGCACAGAATTTGTGACCTTATGCCTGTATTACCTGTAGTTCTGTATTCAGCACCCCTTTTTTTCCTTGTCTTTTTTTTTTTTTTTACTTTACGAAAAGACACAGTCTTTTATTGCCACCCACCTCTACATTCCCAGATCATTACACTCTCCCATCGTCCCTTCTGTCACCACCAGTTTCTGCTGCCCGGCCAGGCCTCCAACAAAGGGAGACACCAGTCGGGCCCGGTCTTGTATCTGGGCACAGAGTCCGAGGCCCCTCCTTCCTTAGCAACAGACACAGAAGTCTGATTACGGGCCCCGAGGCCTGGGTGCGGGCTCCTCCAAGGTTAACACAGCCCAGAGAGGAGGAGAGAAAAGAGTTCAGGCTGCTAGGGTGTTTGTGGCGGGGTTTCTTCCCTCTTATCTGTATTAACATGTGACTCTGCTTCCGTTTTTCCCCTACAGTGAACTCGGTGTGTTCCCAGAAAAGTCCCAGGAGAGGAGCTGCTCAGTGGAAGGGAGAGTGGCCAGAGCAGAAGGCACCGCAATCACAGCAGAAAAGCCCAGCAGAACGCCCATGCTATCCCTTCTTCACTCTCTAGCTTCTCTTTCTTTCTTTTTCTACCAGGGAACTCCTCAGGGGCCAAAGTCTATGACCTTGGAGATGCAGCCCTGTGAGCAGAGCTTTTGGAACATTTAGAGAGTCCCATTTTCTGTGTCATCCCCATTACGCTGTAGGCAACCGTGAATTTCAGAGCCGTTGGAATGAGGGGATCATCCTTAGAGAAACTGAGAGCTCTTTATTCATTTTGTAATACATCCAACTGGAATGGACAACATGAGTGATGTGGGTTGCTCATCTCAGAAGGTAGGTGTGAATTTTAAGGTGTATTTCTTTTTTTTTTAATTATTTAAAAATATTTATTTATTTTTGAGAGCCAAAGAGTCAGAGTGTGAGTGGAGGAGGGGCAGAGAGAGAAGGAGACACAGAATTCGAAGCAGGCTCCAGGCTCCGAGCTGTCAGCACAGAGCCCGATGCGGGGCTCGAACCCACAAACCATGAGATCATGACCTGAGCTGAAACTGTATGCTTAACCGACCGAGCCACTCAGGTGACCCTCTTTTTTTTAAAACCTGTATTTTCAACATGCATGGAATTTGGGAGTGGGCAGGAAGGGGATGTTTCAATAATAGACTAATTGCCATGTCAGATCCCCTTGACTGAGCAACTGTGTTAACATTTTTATGCTTTGTCCTTTGAAATATGCTTTTCGCTGAATCAGGCTTTTGGACATCCTCAGGTTTTGCTGTGAAAATTTCAGGAATAGACACCTGTTGTTCCTCTGCCTTCCTTTCTGAGGCCTTTCGACCATATATTTCATCCAATAGTTCCCAGGTGAACATCAGAATATCATAGAGAGCATCTTGAAAACGTAGAGACTTGATCTCACTCCCAAAGGTTCTAATCCAGAAGAGTTGGAGTGGGGTCCTGGAATCTGTATTTTTAACTAAGAACTGAGTGATTCTCCTCTGGCTGGTCCTCGGGTGAGCATTTGAGAACGGCCTCCAAGAAGAACATGCAAGCATCATGTGGTCAGAAGTCACCCATCTGAAAGTAATAGTGATACCCCATCTAGATGTCAGAATCCACCCTCCTAGACACAGTGCTTGGTTCGGGGACAGGCATGTGACCTAAGCTGGGCTGATCAGTCTTTCCTGACAGTTTCACCAGACCTATTGAGAAAGAGGCACTCTCAACAAACATCTTTGCATTATGTGGAAATAAAGCTTTCCTTAGAATACAGCCAACATAGAAGGAAGCTAGACTCCCAGAAGGCAAAAGATAGACTCCCAATGACATCGGCTGGACTCCTGGATCCCATTTGGACTTCTCGGTTACTCGAGCCCAGAGATTCCCTGGTGGGTTTGAGCTAGATTGAATTATATTTATGCTCTTCCATACTGAGAGATGTTCATCCAAGGGGCAGACACAGAGGCAGCCGAGTCATCATACAAAGACGTAAGCCACTCTTGGGAAAAAAAAGAAAACGAAACATTTTGCAAAAAGCAAGCCAACATTAAGAATTTTACAGAACATAATAGAAGCAGAACCTCTGAAAACAAATTAAGTTTGAGCTTGTTCATAGGCACAGACTAAGACTTATATACACAGGGCTGTAAGTACCCTGAGAGCGGAAAACATCTCAGCCATGGGACAGGAACACATGGAGCACACACGGGATCAGCAGATCTAGAAATTAATTCCAGAACAGAACAAAGAGACTTTTCTTGACCATACCTAAGAATTCTCTGTGGCATATTGAAGGAGAAAGAGATATTGGTTTTTGTAAGAACTGCAGTATGCAAAATGGTTTGTTAAAAATGTTAATGTTTTAAATGTTCTCTCTGGTAAATTGCAGGGAGTTTCATTTTGGGGGGGGGGCTCATCCATTATCAACAAATCCACTTTAACTTCATAAAGTTTCCATTTAAAATGCCCCTCTGGATATTCTAGTGTATGGCAACCTAGCAGATCTTGGCTTTGAAAATCAGTAGCACTTTTCAATATCTATTATATTTGAAATGCTGACTTGTTTTTCAGATTTATTTCTGGATGTCTTGAACCCAAACAGCCTTTCCCTCCTGAGTAGATACTTTCCTCTTGCTGTCCTTAAGAGTATTTTACCTTTGCCCTTTTCCAATATTATTTCAACTTCTCATCTTATTTTTAGTGATTTCAGTTGCTTTTATCACTTGCATGCCGTCTTGATCCTGTTTGGGAGTTTTATGACTATTACTTCTGTTCATTCCCTCTGAAACTTTCATTTGGAAACAGAAGATCTAAGCACCACATTTGCAAGCAAAGACTCCTACTAATTAAATTATTTTCCCAAATATACCTCTGATTCTCTTCTGGAGTGTGATTTCATCAACTGTCTAATAACCAGTTACTTAAGCGTTTTCATTTTTTATTTTTAAAAATTATTTTTAGTAAGATACAATTGACACACACTAAATCCATCTTTGTAACGGACAACTTTGTGAGTTTGGGCACACAAATCAAGGCACATATACAGCACCACAATCAAGATATAGAACCATACAATCAACCTCAAAAATTGCCCTGTGCAACTTTGTTAGCCCTTCTCCTGCCATCAGCTCTCGGTAACTGCTTCCATTTCTTTCTCTGTGTGGTTTCGGATTTTCCAGAGTATTATACAAATGGAATCATATGATATGTAACCTTTGCTTCTAACTCTTTTACTCAGTATAATGAGACTCACCTATGTGGACAGTTCATGATCAGTCAGGAAAACAGAAAATTAGACGCATTGCGTAAAGATTAATTTTGGTAAATTTATTTCATTTCGTATACAATCCTCATGATTATTAAAAGCTTACTGCTCCCATATATCATTCCATTTCATCCTTACCACAATCCAATAATGACAGTATTATTATGCCCATTGTATAGATGATAAAACTGAGGATCAGAGAGTTTAAGGAATCTGTCTGGTATCATAGTTAGTAAATGAATACAGATCCAGGACTGGCCAAATTCAAAATCTATTTACTTTTTTTTATTACACTACTGGTTCAATCTTACTGCAGTTTAGAATATGATCCAAAATAACTTCCTTAGTCTTGCTATGTGTATGGACTCACTTGTAAACTAAACAGTGCAGTAATCGTATAGAACCTGTTTTTTCTACCATAATTGTAAAAACTGGCAGGTTACAAAAATATTTTTATTCTGTTGTACACCATTTTCTGTATATCAAATGGCCTAATTTCTTATGTTTCGGTCTAAAAACATTCTTGTCGTTATTGATAGATTTGCCGTTTACAATATAAATCATAAATTGGCCAGCACTCTTTTACATATGTGTTTTGTACCTATTTTAATTATATCAGCATCAGCATGAGAATAACACATTGAGGTATTGCATGCATATATCAAAATGGTCTATTGTCTCAGCATTTCAATAACACAATATATTGCTTTGAATTGTGAAGTACCATGTCTAAGTCATATAAAGAAAACTTGTAGGTACGTGTTCAATCCAGAAATTCTTTTATAAATGGTGTATAAAATAAATATGGATCATAACTTTCAACATGGCCTTAAAGAAATATAAAGAAATAGCCTTGAATTCGGACGAAACAAAGCAGAAAACCTTTGTACTTTCACAGCAAAGGGCCTTAGGAATTCACACAGATTCTCCTTCATATTCTCTACCCTATCTTATAATATGGAAATAGCTTTAAACAAACTATATCTGCACTCTCCATTGATAAGATAGCTTGGACTTTGAAGTTAGGCACCATGGGTTTAAATCTTAGCTCTGTCTTCATTTTGCATCTTTATTTGTTTATAATGTACTTTATCTTTTTATATCCTACCCCCTGCCTCAACTTCTTTTCTTTTTCCTCATTTTTATTGCTGAACAAGTAATAAACTTTAATTTTGTGGTTCCCCATTGGGGGACAAAATGAAGAATAAAAAAATACACACATATACGTATATGTTGTCTGAACTTTCCTCTTCCTCATAAGCTTTTGGGTATGTGATCTAAGGTGAAGCAAATCGCATCAAGTTCCAGTCCACTGGTACACCCTACACCTCTGGTTCCCAGGACCTCATGGTCTTCTCCAACAGCTCCGTGGATTCTCCAAGGCAGCATTACCCAATTCTCGGATGAATATACTCTGTGCCATCCCCTGATCCATCATTTAGTCCACATGACCTGTGTGCTCTGCTATTGTCCCTTCTACCCCATGGTTCTCTGCTACTCCAGAGTTTCCCTGTTATCTTCATGCCTCCTGACAGCTTTGAAGTTTTCTGCAAAGTAGGAAGTTGGATCTCATCTTCTGTGAATGTGATCTATGGGGATCTCAACATTGAGTTAGTTGGTCCCATCGTTGTTATGACATTAATTTCCCCCATATATATTCAGGTCATTATGAATATGGAAATGGGATGGTTTGAGATATCGTCGGTCTCCCTATGACCACAGCCACAATTTCCTTCCAACTGGAAGAACTTGTTGCTGAGCCTCATCGGCCCTGAGCTGGTACTTTACTGACTTAAAGAAAACTTTCAAGTAGGGAAACCTGCCATTCTGCATCTTAATATAGTTTTCGTATGTGCATCCCACCATCACTACCATAACCACTCAATTTAGTAGGCATATCTGCATATGTCTGAATTCTGATTAAGGACACACATTTAGAGTTTTTATTTGGCTTTGTATCTTTCTTCCAGTGACATCTCCACCCACTTGAATTAACAGATACAAACAAGTGTTTGTTGAATGTCTCGGGTAGAGGACTACTTTTGCTCACAAAGTAGATGTAGACGTATTTAAATCCCAGCCCCATCCCAGTTTAGATCTCTTCTACAAAAACATGGGCTGAGAATTGACAATGTACATAAAATGCTGGGCAATAGAGCTAACATTTAATGGGAATCCAATACATCCAATTTTCCTTTCTTTGTTTCTAGGAGGAAAAGGTGCTTCAACTTAGAAGGCACCTTTTCTGATTTTTACAGTTCCTTCAGTGATCCCTTATCATGATACTCAAAAATACTCAAAGGGTTGTTTACTGAGTGAACAACAAAAATGCTTGAGTGAGAGAGATAAATAGTATTTAAGAAAAGGACAAATAGAATTATACATACCTGAAAATCTCACCATTTAACTGCTGTGTGCCTTGTTTCCTAAGATGTGCAATGAAAACATGGAGATACATGGTACATTTCTAAGATTTCTTATTTCTCGCAAACTATTGGGCCAATTAGGTGTATATAGGTAAAAATTCAAAGGCAAAGTTGAAGCAATGGCTTCCAAAGCCTGATCAAAACTTAAAAAAAAATTAAAAATACATTTTTCAAATAAGGGCTGGTTATCATTAAAAAGATGGAATTGCCAATTTCATAAAACCTCCACACAAATTCGGATGTCCCCAAGATGGTGACATAGATGGCTCCTGACTTTGCTCCCTTTTCCAAGAAGAAAAACTAACAACTATTCAAGAACAAGACTGAAAAACCTCCAGAACATAAGGGTGAGGTTGACTCACCCCCTGCACCACATAGAACAAGACAGACTGCATTAAAAGGGTAAGACAAGTGGTTTCACATTGACCACATGCCTCCTCCTTCAGGCCAGCCCAGCACCATGAGAGACATCAGGAAGAGGTCTTCCCTGAGCCTCTGGTGTCTCCAGTGGGAGAGGAGAGCCCAGGGGAGACCATTAGCACCAACCCTAGAACTGCGACTCACTTTACAGGAGTCTCTCCTCTGATCTGATCTTGCACCACAGCAAATCTAAGGGACTCAACCATTGAGAATCTGATTGTAATGGAAAAGGGGGTAGGAGCTTGCAACAAGGAGCACATGAATCTAGGTAAACCTAGTTTACACCCCCAGAGCCCAAGTACTAATTCCAACCAGCGATTATGCTAATCTGCACAATCAAGTTGTGGGTGCAGTCTGACCAGAAAACATGGTGGAGTGTAGATTCACTGGATTTGGATTTCAGAGGAGTTTTGCCAGCCTTAGAACCCCAAAGGAGCTCCCTGCCCAGGTCAGGAGCTGAATCACAGTTCTACTTACTATGGAATGATCACCCATCTGATCAGAAGGGCTGGCCCAGCAGCACTCCAGCCAAGAGTCAGGCAGTCATAGCCCATGCCCTCAGAGCAAAGCCAGTACCAGATGTGGACTATTTCTGTGCTATGCACATGCACGGAGATGAATTCATAGCTAAGGCTGAGGGTATTTCTTGACCGTTCCCAAAATGATACCTGGTTTGGGAAATTAAGGGTAGCTGGAGCATCTCCTCTCTCTCCAGTCCAGGCAAAGGAGCTGAGATATAGCCCCTATGTGCTGTAGAGTGTCTTCTGTCCCCATCTGACCAGAGGGCTGGAGACAAACCTTAAAAGCTATTCAGCCGAGCAGCACCCAAATGAGCCAACACAGATGATAGTTTGCAGAGCAAAGCTAGTATTCCTGTTCAATCAGGGAACTTGGGGTATAGTTAGAGTTGTGTTAAAACAACAAACAAAGAGCTCATTCAACTGTCCTATTCAAACAGAGAGCACAGCCTATAGATTCCCATGTCTGAAGAGCAAACCTGGGGGCCCCAAATGACCAGGGAATTCAGTGTATACTCTAGCCTGATTCAGGTCCCCAGACAATAGGCTGTATAGACCTTGGGTCCTGTCCTGCTGCCTGCCAGGGCAAGGAAGCTAATTCATAGACCCATGTACTGTTGAGTAGAGTAGCTAATCCTGACCATACAGTCCCAACCATTCTCCTGACCCCAGAATCCAGACCACCACAGAGCCCATCCTACAACCTTACTTGGGTAGGAAAGCAAGCCAACAGTTCCACCCAACTCTTCTCAGACAGTGGCACACCACCCATCCTCATGCTCAGGACTCAAGCAATTGCTTTGCTCCAACAGACCATAATAGCAGGCCCCGCTTTGCTCAAGGACATTACCAATCAACCCAAACCGAACTGACTGATGAAAAACTGTTTCTGCCAAAGCAAATCTGTAAAGTCTGAAAAAGGAACCCAATTATTCAAATGCACAGATACCAATGTAAAAAAAAAATCAAGGATCACAAAAAATTGGGTGACTATGACACTAGCAAAAGAAACTAACAAATATCCAATAACTGAGCCTAAAATATGGAGATCTATGAACTTTCAAACAAAGAATTCAGAATCACCCTTTTAAGGAGGTTTAGTGTACCATAACATAAAACACACAAGACTAATAAACAAAATTAGGAAAACAACGCATGAACAAAACAAAAAGTTGGCAGGGAAACAGCAGCCATCAAAAAACAAACAAATCCTAGAATTGAAAAGTACAATAACTGAACTAAAGAATTCAATGGAGAGTTTCAAAAGTAGACTCACTACGCACAAGAAACAATCAGCACCTAGAAGTTAGGACATTGGACGATCATCTCAATAGACACAGAAAAAGCATCCGACAAAATTTACCATCCATTCATGATAAAAACTCAACAAATTAGGCATAGAAGGAACATATATCAATATAATAAAGGCCATATATGACAAACCTTCAGCTAACATCATACCCAATGGCGAAAAGTTGAAAATTCTTCCTGTAAGATCAGAAACAAGACGAGGGTGCTCATTCTCACCATTCCAATTCAAAATAGTACTAGTCATCTTAGCTAGAGAAATCAGGCAAGAAAAATAATTTTTAAAGGTATCAGAATTGGAAAGGAAGAAGTAAAAGTATCTCCATTTGCAGTTGGCATGATTTTATATATAGACAATCTTAAAAACCCAACCAAAAAACTGTTAGATCTAACCTATGAATTCAGTAAAGTTGTAGAATACAAAATTAACATACAAAATCAGTAGTGTTTCTATACACTAACAACGAATTTTCTGGGAAAAAATACAGAAATAGATCTCATTTACAGTAATATTAAAAACAATAAAATATTTAGGAATAACTTCAGCTGAGGAAGTGGAAGGTCTCTACTCTGAAAACCATAAGACATTGATGAAAGAAATTGAAGACACAAGTAAATGGAAAGGTATCCCATGTTTATGCATTGGAAGATTTAATATTGTTAAAATGTCAACACTACCGGGGCGCCCGGGTGGCTCAGTCGGTTAAGCCTCCGAGTTCAGCTCAGGTCACGATCTTGCGGTATGTGAGTTCGAGCCCCGCGTCCGGCTCTGTGCTGACTGCTCAGAGCCTGGAGCCTGCTTCCGATTCTGTGTCTCCCTCTCTCTCTGCCCCTCCCCCGTTCATGCTCTCTCTCTGTCTCAAAAATAAATAAACGTTAAAAAAAAAAATTAAATGTCAACACCACCAAAAGCCACCTATAGATTCAGTGCAATACCTATCAAGACTTCAATGGCATTTTTTACAGAAGTAGATAAAACATTTCTAAAATTTATATGGAACCACAAAAGAAGCCAAATAGCCAGAGAAATCCTGAGAAATAAGAACAAAGCAAGAGGCATCACAGTTCCCGATTTCAAGCTATTTTGTAAAACTCTAGTCCTCTAAAGAGTATGGTACCGGCATTGGGGCGCCTGGGTGGCTCAGTCGGTTAAGCGTCCAACTTCAGCCCGGGTCACGATCTCGCAGTCCCTGAGTTCGAGCCCCGCGTCAGGCTCTGGGCTGATGGCTCAGAGTCTGGAGCCTGCTTCCGATTCTGTGTCTCCCTCTCTCTCTGCCCCTCCCCCGTTCATGCTCTGTCTCTCTCTGTCCCCAAAATAAATAAACGTTAAAAAAAAAATTAAAAAAAAAAAAAAAGAGTATGGTACCGGCATAAAAACAAATAGACCAACAGAACAAACTCAAAAGCCCAGAAATAAATACATGCATATACAGTCAACTGAAAGTCCACAAGGGAGCCAAGAATTCTCCATGGAGGGGTGTCTGGGTAGCTCAGTCCCTTAAGCATCTGACTGCGGCCTAGGTCATGATTTCACAGCTCATGAGTTTGAGCCCCACGTTGGGCTCTGGGCTGACAGCTCAGAGCCTGGAGCCTGGTTCAGATTCTGTGTCTCCCTCTCTCTCTCCTCCTCCCCTGCTCGTTCTCTCTCTCTCTCTCTCTCTCTCTGTCTGTCTGTCTGAAAAATAAATAAACATTAAAAATAAAAAAAAACACTCAATGGAGAAAACAGTCTATTCAATAAATGCTGATAGGATCACTGAATATTTACATGTAAAAAAATGAAACTGGACCCCTATCCTACACCACTCACAAAAATCAACTAGAAATGGATTCAAGACTTAAATATAATACTTTAAACCATGAAACTCCCAGAAGAAACTTTCTAAAACTGTAGGGCAAAGTCCCTTGACATGGGTCTTAATAATGAATTTTTAGACAGGATGTGTGAAGCACACACAACAAAATAAAAACTAAACAGTGAGGCTACATCAAACAAAAGCAAAAGAAATAATTAAAAAAGCCGAAAGCCAACAAGAGGGAAAAAGTATTTGCAAACCATATATCTGATAAGGGATTAATATCCAAAATATATAAAGAACTCAAGCAACTCAAGAACAAAATAATAATAATAATAATAATAACAACAACAATAATAAAATAGAACTGTTAAATTAAATTAAATTAAATTAAATTAAATTAAATTAAAAATAGGCAAGGGACCTGGATATACATTTCTCTTAAAAATAGGTATATGAAAGTCTAAGAAGTACATGAAAAGGTGCTCAACATCACTAGTCATCCCAGAAATGCAAATTAAAACCACAATGGGATGCCATCCATGCTTGTTAGAATGACCAGCATCAAAAAGACAAGAGAAAACAAAGGCTGGCACAGATGTAGAGAAAAAGGAACCCTTGTGTACATTTGGTAGCAATATCAACTGGTACAGCCACTATGGAAAACAATACGGAGGAGCCTCAAAACATTAAAACTGGAGCTACCATAGTGTCCAGCAATTCCACTTTTGAGAATATACCCCAAAGAAATGAAAACACTAAATGGGAAAGATACTCGCATACCTACCTCCATAGCAGCGTTATTTACAATAACCAACATATGAAAACAACCTAAGTGTCCATCAAGAGGTAAGTGGATAAAGGACTCTGATAATATAGAGACAATGGAAGATGATTCGGCTATAAGGAAACAAGGAATTACTCCCATCTGCAACAACCTGGGTGGACCTTGATGGCATTATGCCAAGTGAAATAAATCAGAGAAAGACAAATACTGTATGACCTCACTTATAGGTGGAATCTAATAATAATAATTATTATTGTAATATAAAATAAAAGCTACTAGAAAAAGAGAGAAGATTTGTGGTTACCAAGGGGGGAAGGTGGGAGAAGGGAGAATCAGAGGAAAGCGCCCCAAAGGTACGAACTTCCAGTTATAAGTACAGGGGTTGTAATGTACAACACGATGACTCTAGCTCTCACTGCCATAAAATATGGGAAGATTGTGACAAGAGGTTAATCCTAAGAGTTCTCATTACGAGGAGAATTTTTTTCATTTGTATTTTTTTCTTTTTTGTCTTTTTATTCTATCTATATGAGAAGGTGGACATTAGCTGAAACTGTTGTGGCTCATTTCATGATTTGTATAAATTCAACCATCATGCTGTATTCCTTAAAAACAACAGTGTGGTATGGAATACCAAAGCCTAGAAGAGCACAGAGGAAAAAACTCCACTGCATTACATGTGAAGTGTTTATTTCTATTCATTAAAGTAGTCCCCCCCACAAACCTCTACACAATACGTTCAGATAAGAAAAAAAAAAAAACAATAAGTTCTATTTGACTTCTAAAAATGAATTTTATTCTTCCTTTGCCAAACCAAACATCATATTTGCTTTGGGATAACATTATTTCATTTTAAATTATTCAGACAGGCAAGATGTATCTTTGGCATATTTTCATTATAAGTGTCCAAATAACTTTGCCTTATAGGAAATGTCATTTTCAAATTAACAATTATAAAAGATGAAGGGATTTAATATTTCCATCTCAAAATTGGTTTAAGTATGCTGTTTTCTTATGAAGACTTTGGTATTATTATATCAAGTTTCTTATGTGATCATGGTCTCTTCATATAGGTTAATCACATTCCCAAGATCACAGTAAATTTCATCAATCTCCTAGAGAAGGAGAAAAGTAATAAATATTATGACAGCAAGAACATGTCTTAATATTCTCAGTAAGCAGTCTCAGGCTGACATTGGGTGACTTTTGGTCTCTGGTCTTCTCATCGGCCTGCAGTAGTATTTGCCATTGATCTGATTTATTCTGTCCTTACAAGTTCAGATAAATCTACAGTTTATAGTCCTAATTGCATTACTCAGTTTAAAATTATAAGAAGCGCTATAAAGAGAAGCCAAGTTATCATTTTTAGAAAACATCTATGTGTTTATGATAACGATTGGAGGTGTGAGGTGCTTCACCTCTACATAAATATTGTCTGTTTTTCAAATAGAGTCAAATGTCTTTGGAGGCATATTTCACATCGATTTCTCCTTTCCTGCAATCCTTCAGGATGTTATGACAGTATTTTAGTCTTTTTATTTTTTTTTAAATTTTTTTTAATGTTTATTTGTTTTTGAGACAGAGAGAGACAGAGCATGAATGGGGGAGGGGCAGAGAGAGAGGGAGACACAGAATCGGAAGCAGGCTCCAGGCTCTGAGCCATCAGCCCAGAGCCTGACGCGGGGCTCCAACTCACGAACGTGAGATCGTGACCTGAGCTGAAGTTGGACGCTCAACCGACTGAGCCACCCAGGCGCCCCTATTTTAGTCTTTTTAAAAGCAGTCTAGAAATTCACACAATTAGCATATTCCACTTTAAATTCTATTATTAATTGACCCAAAATAGCATGACTCCTGGTGTCAACAGTTATGAAAAGGTAGCAGTGAGATGGTAATAAGGCTTTTTGAACAAGTAATTCCTGATGCTGGCTAACTAGGAAACATAAACTTCTTTTACTGCAAATCTTGACTAGCCTCTCTCCACAAACCTGTACCTTGGAATAAATGATATTTCAGATACCAAAGACCTTACCTAGATAGTGGCCCTATCCATCCTTCAAGACTTTGAGTTACGATAGTCTAGATTTTTCTTCGTTTTCTTTTCCGGATGGCCTCTTCTAGAAAAGACACCCTAGAGCTCAGTGATGTATATATTTGCCCTGAAAGGGGGGACTTAAACCTCACTTGTTTCTGCACAGAAGGCAGAGTGATGTTTGTCTTGTTATAGTCTCTCTAGTGTCCAATATCCAATATTCATAATTTTGTTTTCTTTTGCTTTTATTTTCTGGGTTTTGTTATTGTTGTTGTTGCTGTTGTTATTGCACAAAGAAACTTACTTGCAGCAAATAAGGAGATCACGGGAAATGGCTTCCAAACCCTGACTCACCAAGAGAGCGTGAGTGGATTTCTTTTATTTAGGGTTAGGATGAATGTTAAATAGAGAAGCCTTGTCATTATATGTAGAGGCAGGTATAAGGTCTTGCATGAGCCTTAAGGAAATACGCCTATACAAACATTGTATGTTACATAAATTAGGCTGAAGATTCTCCCTGGATAGAGATTTTAGTATTATAATGAAGTAAAGGTGATTGTAGGTCATTCTGGAGGTCACTCCCTGGTGCATCTGCACAGGGAGGCACAGTCAGGTTTAATTCAAACACTCTGGGTGGTCTGGGTCACAGGAGATTTTGTCAGGGCAGTCACCACCACCTGGGGAGTGGTTTCATGTTTCATTTGTCTGAGTTAAGGGGAAAGCCAGACAGATGAGGTGCAAGTCCATAGGTCATGTCAGTTTTTGGATTTGCTTAATTAAGTGGCTTTGACTCCACTCCCCTGTGATTCTTGGAGAGGCAGGAGGAAGTATAAGAAGCAGATAAGTGAATTAGATTAAAGGCTACATGTCACTAAGTTGAAGAAGGGAACATATTTTCAAATGCAAAAATGGCAGTAAAAACAAACAGGTCAACGGAGCAGTCATACGAAAATTATCTTCACAGAAATAAATTATCTTTTAACTAAAAATGATAACTACTGTAAACTTTTAAAATGAGTTCTATATCCCAAAAACAGATTACTTTCCTCAAATTAAGAATTGAAAGTTATTCTCCTTAAAGATAATTTTGAGCTATTTTAGAAGAATAATTGACAAAGTATCAAAAATTCTCTAATTTTTCATTTCTTTTTCTAGAAAAATATCTGAGAAAACAATTTTTCTACTAGGGATCACTTTTATCTAAGCCATTAAAAATTGTGTCTTCCAAGATAATTTAGTGGTGTTCACGTAGAAATTAAAAAATATTTGCAATATTTATTTTCTTTAAAAATATTTCCATGTATTTTAAATATGACAACCTTTGACTAAGAACTAATTTCAGGAGCTGGGGTAGCTGGGACTTTTGAGCTGTAAATTCTTCATTTTTCATTGTTATTTCTTATCCCTTACTCTGTGAGTAAATAAGGAATAGCTATAAGACAAGAAAACGTATTTGTGTAAGACCTTTATATGAGGCCAATCACTGGGGAGTAGAAGGGATGGAAAACAAGACCTTTTGTTTAGATTTTGTTCAACATGCATTCATTCATTCATTCCCCTATTTTGTATTGAAATGTCTGCCCACCAGACAATCTGTTAGATGCTAAAGATTTAAGAGTGAATGACAAGGGCTCCTGGGTGGCTTAGTCGGTTAAGCCTCAAACTCTTGATTTCTGCTCAGGTCATGACCTCATGGTTCACAAGACGGAGTTCTGCAGAGGAACTTGCTTGGGATTCTGTCTCTCCCTCTCTCTCTGCCCCTCTCCCGCTCATGCTCTCTCTCTCAAAATAAACAAACATTTTAAAAAAGAGCGAATAACAGATTGAGTCTTGCCGCATACAATTATGCTTACAAATCATCAAAATACATCATGACTAATGATGTAAATACTATGTTGAAAATGATGCTGAAACAAGCAGAAAGAGCCATATATACTTTTAAGGAAAGACTTCATGGTGAAGAAAGACATTGGGCTGAGTATTTTTAAAGTACATTCTGTAGGCTTTGTAAATCATAAAAATAAGCAAAGCTTAGTACAAAATTGGAAAACATAAAAATATAAGAAGGAACAGGAAAATATAATCTTCAGCAGTTTGATATATTTAACCCTATGTTTTCAATGCAAGAAAGTTATATTTTATTTTTTATGTTGTATATAAAATATTTTAAAATAAAACTATGCCATAAGTAAGTTTTTATCTTGTATGGCTTTATAAGCATCATTTTTTTTCAGACCTTTTTTTTATATCATGAAGCAATTCATATATGTTGTTACAAAGTGTCAAAAAGCATCCTGGAAAATGAAAATCATGTGAAATCTTTCTAATGCTACAGTAATCTATTCTTTCTTAATTTTTTTCTACATTTCATATGATGTGTTGTAGCATAGGTTATATAAAATCTCCCTCCGTTGATTTCCAGAAATTTGACTCTTTTAAATAATTCAGAGTAGAACGTTTTTGTTCAAACATATTTCTCACCATTTGGGATAATTTCTTGGGAATATATTCTAAAATTTAGAATTACTGAGCCACAGGCGGGGAAGGCCTGTGCAGTCCAAATAGACCTGTGGGTAGTTCAAGGAGGAGAGGAAAGCACGCGTCCCAGGGAGGGGAGAGAACAAGCCTAAGTTACGGAGGCGCTGGTCTGTAGCCCTCAGAGAATCCACAGTACAGCCCCATTTTTGATTGATGCTCTCAGAATGATCCCTCCTCCAGAACCAAATGGGTTTCATTCTGTACAAGAGTACGAAATGACATTACAAGTGCTGAGAACTGTTGCATCGTCTGCAGACAATAGCACCGTAATTACTGATAGTCGCCTGGGCTGCTGAAAATGACCTATAAGCACAGCTGCAGTAATAAGGATACATAAAAATGTTCTGCTGATTATTAGGAAGGCAAGAATTTTCGCTATAGTCTCAAATTATGATGACTAGTCAGGTGGCCTAATTAAGGTCACAGAAAATGATGGTTTCGCCAACTCTCAAATTCTGTGTAGTGATAGTGTCATCTAATCGTTCTTCCACTATAGTTCTGTTGGACACCCGGCCAGTATAATTACTTTCACCTCAAATTCCTTTCTGAAATGAGGTTGAGGATAGATAGATGATAGATAGATAGATAGATAGATAGATAAGAGATTAGATAGATAGGCGATCGATAGATGATAGATAGATAAGAGATTAGATAGGTGATCGATCGATAGATAGATAAGATGATAGATAACATTTTATCAGCAGAGGGGGATTTTAAAGTATTTCTTATAGTATGTATTTCTTCTAAAGAAAGGAGAAATTATTAGTTAGAACAATGTATTCCGGGGCGCCTGGGTGGCTCAGTCGGTTAAGCCTCCGACTTCAGCTCAGGTCCTGATCTCCCGGGTCATGAGTTAGAGCCCCGCGTCGGGCTCTGGGCTGATGGCTCAGAGCCTGGAGCCTGCTTCCGATTCTGTGTCTCCCTTTCTCTCTGCCCCTCCCCCGTTCATGCTCTGTCTCTCTCTGTCTCAAAAATAAATAAACGTAAAAAAAAAAAAAAGAACAATGTATTCGGAGCAGCGGTATAAAAATTCTAAAATCATACTGTTTTTATTTCCCTGCCACTTATATGTGAACTGGAAGCTTCCGAGAAGCCCGCAGTTGTGATGAAGGATCCATTCATTGTTTTTTATGAAGTTCACACTTTATTTGCTAAATGGTAAACTGGGGAATAGTGACTACACTGAAGCAAATAGTGCTCATCTTACCCTGTAGACCATTCTTCCCCATTACCCTAGCACAGATTTGTATTAAGGAGTTTAATGAACAGAAGCTTCTATATATAGCATACAGTTGCCAGGGAATACAGACTGCCTATGGACGCTGAGAACTACCAGGCAGCCTCAATCCTTAGATGCCCTCAAAGGAATCCTGTTGTTCAAGCTTCTCAGTTTCCAAGATTTCCTGCCACTTCAGTGAATAGACCAATTAAGACTTCCTCTGAAACCTATTCTCTTAGAGTTTCTGATAAGATCATTTCTGTAGAAATAGGGTGACCATTTACCCTAACTAATTGTTGTCCTGGAATAATTATTAATAGTGCCCAGCTTCACTAAAAAAATTGGATGATAAATTACATGCTCATCCTGCATATAAATGATCCTCACGAATAAGGAAGAAATACTGTAAGATAATGGACTGAAGAATGTGAGGGCCGCCCCATCCACTTTATACATAAAGAAATGCTCAGTAAAATGTATTTAAAGAATTAAAATGCGTAGACGAGAAACCAAGAAAGTAAAATTTAAAGAATTAAAATGCATAGACAAGAAACCAAGAAAGTAAAATATCCAGGTGCCGAAAAGTGGAAAAAAAACTCATAGTCTTGAAGGTAAAGAAGAATTGAAACTTCATGGCTGGCTGCCAAGGTCCTAGAAGCAGATATAAATCTAAGAATTGGGGGGTTGATGCCTGCAATAAATGAGGTTTGGTATCTGAGATCCAGGATGAAGCTTCTTTCATTGAAACGAAACCTGGGAAAATATTGACTTGCCCACAAACGGTAACTGGGAAATTTCTAATTGGTGCACGTCTTTTGGCACACAGGCTGTGCGTGGAAACTACGTGTGACACAGCATTTTTAGGATGCATGTGTGGGAAGTACATTTACAATGCTCATGTGGAACAGAAAATCAAAGACATCAACGTGAAACCTTGTATCGAATGCCTTTAGGCATCCAGACAGAAGGAACTGGGAAACTGCCCTATCAGTGGATCCCCACAGCTCAAAGGACATTTCATTTTCAGAGGATAGTTTTCATGTAAACTGAGGTCATGGGCAAATGTCACAAAATTTTTCACCAGTCTAACACCAACAAAGATTGGAGACCCAACAAAGAAGATAATTGAACTGAGAAATTCAAGGATATGTAAAGTGCTTGGAAAGTACAGTCATGCCAAGTAAGAGGACACAGAAACACTCAGATTGTTACAAAAGAAAGAAGCATAACTCCTAGAAATTAAAAACAAAAATTGAGGGAATTACTAAAAAGTCAGCAAAGAAGAGAAAAAGTGAATTAGATATGGCTGAAGAGATACTGAATTGATGAAGACAGACAGGAAAACCTGGAAAAACTTCTTTCCAGGGGAACATGGAAAGTTATAGAAAAAGCAACACGGGCTTCAAGGTGAAATAGATTGGAATTTGACCTTGACTTCACCTATGACTTTCAGAAAGTCTCTTAATTTATATTTCAGTTTCCTCTTTTGCGGATTTAGAGTAAGCATGTATATATTATAGTGTAGGTTGAATTAAATATGTCTAGGGGCACCTGGGTGGCTCAGTTGGTTAAGCGTCTGACTTCGGCTCAGGTCATGATCTTACAATTCAGGAGTTCAAGCTCCGCATGGGGTTCTGTGCTGACAGCTCAGAGCCTGGAGCCTGCTTCCAATTCTGTGTCTCCCTCTCTCTCTGCCCCTTCCCCGCTCATGCTCTGTCTCTTAAAAATGAATAAATGTTAAAAATTTTTTTTAATTAAATATGTGTAAATTATACAATGCATTGTTGAGTACCTATTAGCTACTGAAAAAGTTTTTTGGTTTTTTTGTTTGTTTGTTTATTTTCTCCCTTCTCTTTTTAACAACTACTTGCTGGACTCTTCAGAATACTGGTAAATAAAGCATTTACAATATAATGCGTATTTACTATGCACACTGTACTTTACATTCATTTACTCAATAATTAAACTCCACAGCTTTGTATGATACATAAATTCAGTTTACAGAACAAAATAGTGAGACAAAACAATCTAAATGCCTGGGTCACAATAGACAAAGAGACAGATATTTGACCCAACACTATTACATATCAAACCTCGTTTTATCAACTCCTGGCTCTGTTACATTTGTCTTTCGGGAACTAAGGAAGGCTATAAATCAATGAATCAGTTTCCCTTGATATAGATTACCGAGTATCATAAAATTTCAGAGATTCTAAAACAGGCTAGGGCTTAGGACCAGATTTCATAAATTCACAAGCTTCCCATGTTCCATCAGTAACTATCCTCACCCTGCTTTTAGGGACATCCAGGCTGAGATATCAAATGTGAAGGGAAATGTGTTTTAAATTAAAGATGGAATTCTTTTTTTTTTTTTTTTTTTTTTTTTTTTGGTCAATGAATAAAGGAATGGGGTGGGCAATTTGTTGATTGTATCTGTTTTTTAGTTCTTTTTATAATTGTGATAAGGAAGCATTTTATATTTTATGTTCTAAAAGGGCAGCATTTTACACAATAAAGTGAAATAGCACTTCATCACATCAGCTATTTTAAAGGAAAAACGCTTTGTTTCTTTGATTAAAAAAAAAAAAAAAAAAAGAAATGACTCCCTAAGGACAATACTTTTTATGTTGCCATTTCTAGGAAAGAAAAAATGAAGGCATTTTAACTCTTTTTTTTTTAAATTCAAGAGAAAAATGAGGAAGTTAATAGAGTATGATCTATATGAAAGCCCAGTCTATGTCCTTTCCATCCCCAAACCCCTAACAGTGTGTGGTACATGATTGACACTCAATAACCCTTTATTAAATTATGTCAAAATAAGACTTTGTTCAATTGATTTGGAGGTTCTTGAAATTAAATTCTCCTAAAATGTTTAAAATAGATATCTGGTATTTCTCTTCTAATTTTAGTACTACCTCATAGTAATATCGGAATATATGTTCTGTCTATATTTTAAATAGTTCTTATATGTAACATATTGAATTCATTTTGCCAGATAATAGCAGCATGAGTGAGTTTGGGGATCATTTGCAAACCTCATCGTAATTGCAATAGTGCTAATATTTATGTATCTGCTATTCATCACCTCAAAGAAAGTACTAGACTGAGAACTTCAGATATATGAAAAAACAATTGTGAGACCTTTTATTAATAGTTGATCAAAATTATTTCTCCTACCATGAATATGCTCAAGATATGTTTCTATTTTGGAAACATTACCTACAAATTGGTAAATGTAATCATTTGGTATAGCCTTTATATTTCTGACTCTGCATGTTAATTTCTGTGGATTCATTTGCTTCTTTAATGAATAAATACCTAACAAGTTGTTGACTATATGTGAGTCACTGAAATACACCGACAGATAGAAACCTGGTCCCTAGACCTAGAAGATGATTGTGGGACAAATAAGGCAATAAGTCTCTAAAATAGAATATGCTCTATACTGTCCTAGGGCTTAGCACAGGATGCTCTCCAAGTGCTGAAGGCACTCATGAAGATATCCTGAGAGAAATGACATTTAAATCTAGAAGCAGACCCCAGAGGTAAACAACGGGAGTAAGCAGCTTGTATAAAGAAAAGGAAGAACAAACAAGACACACACAAGTGGGAGTTCAACCATGGCTGGAGCAGAGCTTTGATACAAGCTCAAGAGGGCAGTGCTGACCATGTCAAGAAGATCCTTTTCATGACACTATAAAGAGTGTCAGAGCAACTGGGAAACATTAAATCCATTAGGTAAATATGTTGGTCAGTTTTATGCGTCAAGTTGGCTATAGTCCCTAGTTTTTCAATCAAACCCTAAGTCAAGTGTTGCTGGGAAGGTATTTTATAGATGTGGTTGAAACCAATAATCCATTTATTTTAAGAAAGGAAGGTTATCCCAGATCATCCACGTGGGCCAACTTCAACCAGTTGAAAGGTCTTAGAAGAAGAATAGGGTCTTCTCCAAATAAGTAGGAATTCCATGTGTGTACGGAAGCATCAGCTCATGCCTCGCTAAATGTGGGTTTAGTGTAAAGACAGAAGGAAGCAAAAAAAAAAGAGCAAGAAGCAAGTCAGTCACAGACAACACCATGGAGAATTTGGATGTCTTTCATTATGTAGCATAATGGTGGCACTTTAATTTTTATGAACACCTCCCCCCCCCCCCACCAAATAGCGGGCATCCCCACTGCCCAGTCTAATGCTCCGCCATAAAAATGACCTGTCGCTGGCTTTGCTTCTGATGTTAATGACCTCTCCTATTAAGCTCTTCAAGACAGCATCACCAGTCAAGGTGATGGTCTTTTAGGGAAGCGAAAAGGTTTTTTGTCAGTTCCCTTCCTCCAGCCCCTCTTATGCAGTAGCCAAGAGAAGTAAGAACTTGAATGGCCATATATGAGGACAGAGACAGGGTTTTCTGGACTTTCTATGACTGAAACTTTTAAAGAAGTAAAAGATTAGCTTAATTTGGTGTCGCCCACCGTCTTTCTTGATCCATGAGGCTGACAACGTAGCATGGCCACTTTCTCTTTCACTTTCTCTTTTTCTAGCTCTTTTCCCCCACTCTGAGTGAGTGGTAAGAGGCTCAGAATTGCTTCTAATTCAGGAATGTTTTCTTCATGTCCCTTTTGAATGGCTGCTCCTCTCCCATGTGGCCATACTTGGAACTATTGGCTTAGCTGTGAAGGTCTGGATTCCTGGGTCAGCTGTGGTATGGACATTGAAACAAACATGCACTTTCTCTATAAACACATAACACTGTTGAACAATTTCTACGTTCAAGGCATTAGAAATCCAGGCTAAATGTTTTACTTGAGTCTCCTCCTTTAATCTTCATTGAAACCCTATGAAATAGAGATTCTAATTATTCCCGTGGCAGGGGAAGGACGATGCTTACTCTGAGGCTATTTGAGCTTGCTTAGAGGCAGGGAAATGAAAACCTTCATGTGGTCCATTCTAGCTCCTTTCAGACATTTAGAAAAAAAAAATCTCTGGTTAATAAGGAGGAGTGATTTTACCTTTATTTTCTTGAACATGTTTTAGAACTTCACAAGGAGAAATAAATGCTCAGGATCTCCAGTTGAGTCGCTCTACAAAGCCTGTAAAAATACCTTTGCGGGGGCACCAGCTCATTGGTTTTTCAGTTTACTATTTCTAGCAAGAGACAACTTCATACTGAAAGGAACAGAAGAGAAGCCGGGGTTTGAGATGGAGATATAAAGCTCCTGCCTACCAGTTAGCTATCGGCCTTTCTGTTTCCCTGATTCTGACTCTTCATGTAATGAGGATGTTTTCCGAAGGAACCAGGGACAGCTTTTCAACTTGGCATCTGATATCTATTTTAGCCACAGGTCTTTGAACATGCTGAGTTTATATGGGCATGCCCTCTGTCTTTCTGAATGTACTAACAAGTGCTCTGCATGGAGTGTGGATAATTCACTTTTAAGATTGGACTGACCATCATCATCACCAAGGAGTTAGAACATATTCTAAACCACAATGATGGAGTTGGCTTCTTGTGTATATTATAGAAAAATTCATCATTTTTGGATAGAAAAAAATATTTAAAACTGAATGCTGATGGCTTGGCTTTACTTACTAGCATGCCACATCTTTCTGCTTAAGTTGTCTCCTTAAAGTATCTTCTGCAACTCCACCTGGAGCATCAGGTTGTTTCCATAGGCTTTCAGAGGGCCATGAACTCCTTTCCGGGAGATGTGTGTGCTTGGGATTCTACCAGTCATGGAGAAACTAAGAAGATAAAGAGAGGAAGATGTTACTACCCAAGTGGTGCTCTCAAGCTGGGTCCTCTAGGCTTGGGAGAACTGATTGTCAAATCATCAGGAACTTTGCAAACTAATTGTTAAATTAAACTGTAACAGGGGCCCCTGGGCGGCTCAGTCGGTTAAGCAGTTAACTGTCCAACTTCCGCTCTGGTCATGATCTCGCAGTTCATGAGTTCAAGCCTCGCATTGGGCTCTGTGCTGACAGCTCAGAGCCTGGAGCCTGCTTCGGATTGTCTCTCTCTCTCTCTCTCTCTCTCTCTCTCTCTCTCTCTCTCTCAAATAAAGATTAAAAAAAAATAATAAAAATAAATAAACCGTAACAAAACAAATCAAATCCTAACAAAATAAATTACATCATGTATTTTAAAATTAAACAAGATATTAAAAACAAAGGTAATAAATACCCCAGAGCCATCATTTACAAATTCTTTCACCACATTTACTCATATCTACACTCTTGATGTTGTTTATTTATAT
The DNA here is from genome assembly GCF_018350175.1 of Felis catus. NCBI lineage: Eukaryota > Metazoa > Chordata > Mammalia > Carnivora > Felidae > Felis > Felis catus. The sequence goes on along the minus strand of NC_058375.1, from coordinate 208,280,999 downwards.
TCCTGTATCTACAAGGTGGAAATGTACTACATAATGGTGTGCATCTTTCCCAATCAGGCCAGGTGCAACTGGTGGTTCTCAACTTTTCATGTACATCAAAAGTACCTGAAGGGATTTAGTTCTTTGCACATGGGTCACTGGGCATCTGAACAAGAGTTTCTGATTGACTTGATCGGAGAGAGGACTCGAAACTTTGTGCTTTTAACAGGTTCCCTGGTGTTGCTAATGTAGCTCCTGGGATGGTCTTTTGAGAACTCTCAGTCTAAAGCCCAGGAGATAATCCTCATTGTCTCAAGTTAAAGATGAGGAAAGAGATTTAGGGAGATCAAGCATCACAGTGCCAGGTGCACTAATTATTTAAGTCTTAAACATCAATCTTCGTACCATACAGCTAATCATCCAGACAGTAGTAAAACGTCAGTGTAACATTTTGATGACACAGAGAAACAATTCATATGCTTATGTGTAAATAATTAAAGTTCCTAGCCGCTTCATTTGTCACCTATTGTGTCATCCCTCTACGTTAGAGGTTTTAAGCATCTGTAAGAGCTCTGAAATTCTGCTATTTCTCTCCTGTACAAATGAGGAAACTGAGGCACATAGATATTCATAACGGCTCAACACATGCGTTACATGATTACTATCCCACGATGAAAAGTTATTTTTACATGGGCTTGCCACAAAGTCTAATTCATTTTTATTGTATTTATACTTTAAGCCCAAATACAGAATAAAATACATGATCAAAAACTCAGAAGGACTTTCATTTGGGGGGGGGGGGCAGCTACTGCCAGCCTTCGTGGGTGCCACTGGCCTTCTGTCTTCTTTCAGGGAGTCACCGTGTTATTTCTCGGCCTTTTTTTTTTTTTTTTACATGCCTGTGAATTCTTTTCTTACAATCATGGACTGACAGTTCAGTGATTTTCTAGCAGTGCTCAACAATGAAGCCTGGGTACAATCAAGCATTATTTAAATTCCTAGGGGAAAAAACATGTGGCATAAAATTCAAGTTTTCTTTTCCCACTCAGGCTAATAATATCTCAACCTTCAATCAGATCCCAGACATCGAAGACCAAGAGGGTGTGGAGATGATTTTCTTTATAAAGAGATCGGCCTAAAAGGACAAGCTATAGAGAAAGAAGAAAGAAAGAAAGAAAGAAAGAAAGAAAGAAAGAAAGAAAGAAAGAAAGAAAGATCAACACAGGTGCAATAGGGGGGCTGTTCGCCTCACATGTTATTATTCAAATGAGGACAATATTAAATGGTGAGATGCTCGTGTATACAGGACCACAGAAAGACAAAGATGAACAAGGTGATAACACTGGCCATAAGTTCCGAGCTTGTAGGTCTCTGAATACCAACCAGTCAGAGATCTGATATAGGGGGCTATAGGAAACAGGGCTGAAAATTAACATAGTTTTACCAAGATAGTAAAAATGTGTGCGGGCTTATATTTTTTCAATTCTTATTGCTCAGTTTTCTATTAAAGAAAAATGATGAGAGGTGTGAGATTGTGATTTACAATTAGAAATACATATTTTCCTTCTTCCCATTTCTGGCACCGAGGTCCTAAAACCATTCAAATTTCCCACACGATGAGAGCAGAGCGATAAAGGTGTCTCTTATGGTATTAATGAGGTGACTTTTAGAAAGCACCTGGGAGGAGTGCCTGGGTGGCCCAGTCGGTTAAGCATCCGACTTCGGCTCAGGTCAGGATCTCACGGCTTATGAGTTCGAGCCCAGCGTTGGGCTGTGTGCTGACAGCTCGGAGCCTGGAGACTACTTCGGATTCTGTGTCTTTCTCCTTCTCTCTGCGCCTCCCCTGCTCACACTCTGTCTCTCAAAAATAAGTAAACATTAAAAAAAAGTTTTTTGGGAAGGCACCTAAGAATAGGGGCTGGCTGTCAGGTGACCCTGTGATCAGAGGGTAGGAACTTTCAATTCCAACCTCCTCCACCCCTTTGTCAGTTGCCAATGGCCAATGATTTAATCAGCCATGTCTGTGTAATGAAATCTCCATAAAACCCAAAAGGATGGGGTTCAGAGAGCTTCCGGGTTGCTATGTGGAGAAGGAGGCAGAGCGGGAGAGGGGTGCCCTCATCGAGGGCAGGGAAGCTCCTCACCTTTTCCGCATCCTTTCACCTGTCTATTTCTGAGTTCCATCCTTTTCTTATAAACTGGCAATCTGGTAAGGAAGGAAAGTTATTCTCAGTTCTGTGAGCCACTCTAGCAAATCAACCAAACCCAAGAAGGAGTTGCGGGAAGCTCTGATCTGTAGCACATCTGTCAGCTCAGGTGACAACTTGTACTTGAGACTGGCATCTGCAGCGAGGGGGGTTAGGCTTGTGGGACCGAGTCCTTAACCTATGGAATCCGATGCTCTCTCTCAGTAGATAGTGTCAGGATTGAGTCAAACGGTAGGAAACCCAGCTGGTGTCCAAGAACTGCTCAGTGGTGTGTGGGAAGGCCCCTCTATTATAATCAGGGGCAGGATCATTAGTGGGTCTCATTCTCAGCACATAAGAGAAGGTGGCACATGGAGACGACAGTTGGGGTCCAGGGATGGTGGAAAAGCCCATTTTGCCAGAGCAGCGATCTCAAATTTTAATCACCCGGCTTACGCATCTCTGCCCCAAATTTATTTAATACCTCCTACATTGCTACATTTTCATTTAAAAAGTATTTGAAAGGAAACATTGTGTCCCTAACATGAACTGAATAACTGTGTCTTCACATAAATAGGAAAGCACTCCTAAAAGTAAACACAATAAGAATTTGATGGAATAAAATGATGTCCAAAAGGCTCCCATATCCCGGCTTCTGGTGATGGTCAGGTTCACACCTTCTTCCCACCTCCCATCCCACTTATCTGTTTTATGACAACTGCAAGATGACATTTAAAATTACGTTCCAGGTCAAATGTTTTTTGCTACTAAGGCTGCTTAAAACCAGGCTTTCTCTTCTCACACCTCTACAATGCAGTGAACTGCCCACAAGTATCTTCTGTACAGCCAGTGACTCCATACTTCAGAGCACTGAGCTGGAAAATCAGGTATGTGAATCAGAATTAGGAATCTCAAAAATGAGCCTCAAAATGATGTAGGGGGCAAATTGTCCATGACCTTCAACTTCTCATTAACAATAAGTCATCAAGTGTTTGCTTGTAAATATCCTCAATTCATCTCCACTTCATTTATAAATATATATGTATATATACACATTTTTATATTTATATACATATTTATAAATATATATATGTATATATACACATTTTTATATTTATATACATATTTATAAATATATATGCATATATACATATTTTTATATTTATAAATATATATGTGTATATATATATTCACTCACACATACACACATACATATGTGTATATATATGTATATATATATATATATATATATATATACACAAGTTTTCTTTAAGAAGTATAATGTATGTTTGCACAGGAACTTTACATTACATATATGTTATTTATATATCTTATAAAAATGGTTTTCTTAAACCATTCACTCTAGTGATTCATCACTTACGTACCATACCCAGTGAATTTAAATAATTTCTTGTTTTTTTGATGATAGCTATTCTGACAGGTGTGAGGTGATACCTCATTGTGGTGGGGATTTGCATTTTCCTGATGATCAGTGATATGGAGCATCTTCTCATGTGTCTGTTGGCCACCTGCACGTTTTCTTTGGAAAAAATGTCTATTCAGGTATTCTCCCCATTTTTAAAATCAGATTTTTTATATTGAATTGTATAATTTATTTATATATTTTGGATGTTAAGCCCTTGGCTGCTGTATCATTTGCCAATATCTTCTTCCACTCAGTAGGCTGCTTTTTTTGTTTTGTCGATGGTTTCCTTTGCTGTGCAAAAGCTTTTCAGTCCCATTTGTTTATTTTTTGCTTTGCGTTGTCTTTGTTTGAGTGGACAGGTCCAAAATATATTGTTAAGACTGATTTCAAAGAGCTTACTGCCTGTGGTTTCTTCTAGGAGTTACATTTTCAGGTCTCACATTTAAGTCTTCAATCCATTTTGAGCTTTGTGTGTGTGTGTGCAGTGTAAGAAAGTTGTTGTTTCATTCTTTTGTATGTAGCTGTCCAGTTTTCCCAGCACCATTTATTGAAGAGACTGTCTTCTTATATTCCTGCTGCCTTTGTCACAGATTAATTGACTGTATAAGTTCAGGTTAACTTCTGGACTCTGTAGAGCATCTATTATGTAAAAACATATCAGTAGTTTATCTTCTGATGTGAGTACATAATTATTTAGTAAATCATTGGATTAGGTCAACATTTTTATTATCTTTGAGGAAAACTGCCCTTTACAGAAACATGTATTTATAAACTGATGTAACTGATTAGCCTTTCCCACATGGAAAGTATGTCCCCATTTTGTAAAACAAAAGAACACCTCAGACTCCTTGATTTGCAAGAAGAATTTCTCTCATGTCCGAGTTCAGCTTCTACAAATGAGGTACAAAAGTATGAAAAAGCGGGAAATCTGAATTAAGTTTCCTTGTCATCAAGATCTGGTGCATTTTCTTTAATGTCAACCTATTAAATAATGGAGAAATAGCACGATGTGAGAAGTTTCCTTAAAGAAGTATAATCAACCGTGTGCTTGCACATGAACTTTACAGCTGACTAACCTCTACAGTCCATAGAATTTCAGATCTTTAGTTTTATTCAAATTTCCTATGGAGTGTTTAGGTGATGGATGTGTCTGGGGCATTTCAACCAATCTTCCAGGCTCCATCTGCCAGGCCATCTGGATTTTGCTTCCACTGAGAACTACGTGGTGAATGATTACAGACTATGACTTAAAAGAAAGAGAAAGAGAAAGGAAAAGAAAGAAAGAAAGAAAGAAAGAAAGAAAGAAAGAAAGAAAGAAAGAAAGAATAGTAAACTGTACCATAAACACCAGCAGAACTAAAAGCATTTTTGTGCAGTCTTCTATAAAAGGAAGAAGTTAACAAGCAGGCAAGAAAAATGCATTGCCTTTTTTCCCCATCAGTCACATGAATTACAATAACTGCCTGACCTTTTTCCATAAGATGTTTAAATGGCAGCTGTTATGGCTACAGTATACCATTCCATCAAAAGCTCTTGAGGACAATAGTTTGTTTTGCAAAGGTCATGTTCCTTATATACTTGTGAATGTGTTCAAAAGGTTTACTAACTAAATATACAAGATTTTCATTGAGAATAAATTATATAACAGCTTTCAAATTAAATCTAAGCCATGAAGTCTACAGGGAAGACTTCTAGCACTTTGAAAATCCATCTCATAGTTTATAAAGAATACTCTTTTAAAACAAGTGAAGTTGGGACACCTGAGTGGTTCGGTGGGTTGAACGTCCGATTTCTGCTCAGGTGATGATCTCACGGTTCACGAGTTCAAGCCCCGCTTCAGGCTCTGTGCTCACAGCTTGGAGCCTGGAGCCTGCCTCAGATTCTATGTCTCCCTCTCTCTCCGTGCCTCTCCCCCACTCATACTCTGTCTCTGTCTCTGTCTCTGTCTCTCTCTATCTCTCTCACCAAAAAAAAAAAAAAAAAAAAGGTAACTTGAATTGATAGGAAATCTAAGGGTTTTATTAAATGATTTATTAAAATGGTTTAGGTTTAAAAAAGATTCTCTTTCAATTTTACATCATACTTAACATTTTAAAAAGTGGAATTATAATACATGAATATGCCTCTACTTCCGGCAGAAAATAAGAAAGGAAAACTCAGACTCTTACCATGTTTTCTTTTTTTTTTTTTTTTAATTTTTTTTTCGATGTTTATTTATTTTTGGGACAGAGAGAGACAGAGCATGAACGGGGGAGGGGCAGACAGAGAGGGAGACACAGAATCGGAAACAGGCTCCAGGCTCTGAGCCATCAGCCCAGAGCCCGACGCGGGGCTCGAACTCACGGACCGCGAGATCGTGACCTGGCTGAAGTCGGACACTTAACCGACTGCGCCACCCAGGTGCCCCTCTTACCATGTTTTCAATAGCAGCCTCTTAACTCCTGTATTGACAAGAAAGCCCCAACCCTAGAAGCTTATGTCAGCATTAGAATAATAAAGTCTAGAATAAATTGTGTAGGTAACACTAACTAATTGGTCTTTAGAAAAACTAGTTTTTGTTTTATTTTATTTCGTCAGGTATATGGAAGTGTAACTTGTGTACAATAAAAAATCTTCCTTTTGAAGTATATAATTTGGAAAGGTTTGACAAATACACAGGCATGTAATAACCACCGTAATCAATGTAGAAGTTATTTTCCTCAACTTGTAAAGTTCCCTCCTACCCCTCTGCAGTCAATTCTTTCTCCCCACACCAGCATTTTAATATTTTAACTGTGTTTTCTATCATTTTGCCTTTTATAAAAATGTCATAAAATGAAAGCTCTCTGTACGTAATCCTTTGGGCTCGGCGACTTTCAATATGTATCAGTAGTCTGTTCCTTTCAACTGCTGAGTATATTCCCCAATTAGATGCAACACAAATTGCATCTCCATTCACCGCTTGGACACTTGGATAGTTTCTAGTTTGAGGTGGTTACTTGCCATAAACATTTGCATACAAGTCTTTGGTCATGGTTACTAAAGAGCACAATTGTATCAACATACAAGTATATGTTTAATGGTGTAAGAAACTACCAAATTCTTCCACTTTGTACTCTTACCTGCAATTCATGAAAGTTGCAGCCACACCTACATCTTCATGCATAATGTTATTCTCACTATTTTCAAATTTTAACCATTTTACCAGAGTATATGTAATGTGAAATGCCAGTTAAAATCTCAGGCTTTTTTTTTTTTTTTTTTTTTTTTTTTTTTGTGATTAGCAAGTTTATTCTGAATTTTATAGAAATGCAAAACACTAGAAGGGTACTTAGGTGGCTCAGCTTGCCGCTAACTGCCCAACTTGGGCTCAGGCCATGATCTCATGGTTCGTGAGTTCGAGCCCCACATCGGGATCTCTCCTGTCAGCACAGAGCCTGCTTTGGATCCTCTGTCCACCCTTCTCTCTGCCCCTCCCCCACTCATGCTCTCTCTTTCTGTCTCTCTCAAAAAGTAAACTAAGAAAGAAAGAAAGAAATGCGAAACACTGGAATTGCCAAAACAATTTTGAAGAACAATGTTGGAGGAACCGTATTTTCTGAATTCAAGATTACAAAAATCAATATTTTGTGGTTTGTACATAAGAACAATCATTAGATAAATAGAAAATAATAGAGAGTCAAGACATAGACCTACAAAATCATAATCAATTGTCTCTTGACAATAAAGTCAAGGGAATTCAAGGGGGATATCTAGTCTTTTCATCATATGGTCCTGAAATAATATTTTTTTTAAAAAACACCATTCTTATCTCAAAACACATACTAATTCATTTAATGTGGGTCATAGATCTACAAGGAAGAGCTAAAGTTATAAAAATTTCCAAAATAAAATATACCATTAAGCCTTTTTGCCCTTGGGTTAGACAAAAGCTTCTAAGATGAGATAAAAAGTGTTACACATAAGAGAAAAAAAAAAGATAACTTAGATTTCACCGGCAATTAAAATTTTCTGCCCTTTAAGAGATACAGTTATGAAGATGTGAAGACAGTGAGAGACTGGAAGAAAATTTTTCCAAGGCACATATATAAGAACTTGTATTGAGAATACATACAGAACTCTTAAACTCAATAAGGACACAAATAAATCAAGAAAAAAATGTTGTCAAAGATTTGCACAGACACTTCAGCAAAGAAGATAAACGGATTGCAAACAAACACATGAAAAGATGCTCAGTATCACAGACATTCGGGAAATGCAAGTTAAGACCATGAAAAGATACCACTGAAAAATATTTTTAAAGTATTTTTCTTAGAGAATAGAGTAAAACATTTGGGAGATACTTTAGATCAAGATATAATTTTAGTATATTATCAATAAGACTTAAGTTAGAAAACAATTTATTAAAAAAGATTTTGTCATTAATATATTACATAATTACCTATAAACACAGTTAAGACACTATGGAACAGTTTCAGTAAAGATTTTAAAGTAATTCATTTTATTCCTGCTCTTTCTTATTTTCTTATTTATTTTTCCTTGGATAGGTTTTACTATTTATTTTTTTTTAATTTTTAAATGTTTATTTTATTTTTGAGAGAGAGAGAGACTGCAAGTGAGCAAGGGAGAGGCGGGGGGGGGGGGGCAGAGGATCCAAAGTGGATTCCACACTGACAGCAGACGGGGGACTCAAACTCACAAACTGTGAGATCATCACCTGAGCTAAATTTGGATGTTTAACCGACTGAACCACCCAGATGCCCCTGGATAGATTTTAAGTTAAACATGTACCTATACTTCAAAATGGCAAATTCTCTATTCAGTTTAAAATTCTGTGCTTAATTTTTATAGGTGAAAAATATTGGTTGTTATTACTTAAAATAACTAAACAAAATATATGCTGTGAATTTTACATAAGAAATAGAGTAAAAGTAAAGTAAAAGTCATAAATAATAGGTTAAATGGCAACTAAAAAAGAAAAAAATAACCAATTGGCAGTTTTCGTTTGCATTTTTCAGTAACAAAGTTCAATTTTTTTTCCAGAAATATACTCATTTATCTAAATTCTTCCACATAGTGTCAGTCCTTTGTCAGTTATAATTTGGCAAATATTTTTGCTGGATTTTCTTTATTACACATTTTTGACAGATTATTCTTTTTTTATTTTTTTAGGTTTATTTATTTTGAGAGACAGAGAGAGAGAGAAAGAGTGGGAGAGAGAGACAGCAGGTGCATGAGTGGGAGAGGGGAGGAGAGCAACACAGAGAGAGATGATGCCAAGCAGGCTCCATGGTCAGCACATTACCCAGTGTAGGGCTCCATCCTACAAACCTTGAGATCACTATCTGGGCCAAGATCAAAAGTGGAACACTTACCCTACTAGGCCACCTAGGTGCCCCTTGACAGACTATTCGAAAACAAAAGAGTCCTTATGTTCACCAATATAGAACAGTAAGTCTTCCTTCATTATTTTTACTAGTCTACAGCCTTGGCTACATAGTGCCAAGATATCTAGCTGAAAAGCAAAAGCCAAAAGCTTAATGTATTGTTTTAAGCACATTTGAATACAAACAGTAAAATTGAGAGCTTTCAATGTACTGTTTAAATTGGTTGAAGGTGAATTTACATGAAGCCAATTTTTTACTTTTGGATTCAATATTTTAGTTGCCAGGTACATATAAAATTTCTTTGTGTTGCTTACGGTAAATATAAAGTTTTAAAGTTGTGATCTTTGCAACCAAAATTACACAGTGGGCATGTTACAGGTAGCTAGACTGGCCATGACATGGATTTTATACATCTGGAAGATTCCCATTTCCTTAAATATATTAAATTACAAATTTGCCTTCTATACTTCCATTCCTAGCCCAGATGGAATAACAAAGCCTAGATTTACCCTTCTACTTTGAAATGACCACATATTGTCTGATAATATTCACATGAAGTGTCCAGACTAGAGAAAACCATGGAGACAGTAGTGAATATTAATTATTGCCAGGAGCTGAGCGTATAGGGAGATTTGAAGTGATTGTCAGTTGGCATAGTTTTTCTTTAGGGGGTAATGAAAATGTTTTAAAATTAGAGAATAGTGATGTTCACACAACTCAGTAAATGATTAAAAACTACTGGGTTGTATACTTAAACATGTGAATTTTATGTATATTAGTAATATCTCAATAAAGCTGTTATGAAAATACATGAAAAAAGAACCTGAGAAATGCAAAGAGAAACTTACAAATCTAAAGTTTGTCTCAGAGATTTCAATATTCCTCTTACCGCTAAGTAATAGAACGAGCAGACAGAAAATAACAAGGATATAGTAAAATTATACAGTATGAATAACTTGATCTAATTGATGTTTATGGAATACCCCACAGTTAAAATAAATTCTTTACAAGACCACATGGTACATTTGCCAAAATAGACCATATTCTGAACCATGAAGCACATTTCAAAAATTGTAATAGAATTCAAATCATGCAAAGCACAACCAAAAAGTTGTAAAGTACAAATCAAATGCACAAAAATACGCAGATAATCCAAAATACGTGAAAACCAAATAACATACTCCTTATGAACCCAAGGGTCAAGGAAGAAATCAAAATAGAAATGAGAAATTATTTTGAATTGAAAATAAAAACACAATATATCAGAATTCATGAGATGCAGCCTCAGCAGTACTTAAAGGGAAGTTTACAGCTCTAAGTGCTCATATAAGAAGGAATTGTCTCACATAATGAACTCAATTTTCAATTAAAAAAAAACTAAGAAAAGAAGAGCAAATTAAACTCAGAGTAAGTGGAATAACTGAGATAATAAAGATCACAAAGGATACCGATTAAATAAAAAACAGAAACATCACTGAAACCAGTGTTTTGTTGAGATCAATAAAATTGACAAATTTCTATCCTAATTACACAGGAAAAAAGAATAACACACAAATTAAGAATGTCACCAATGAAAGAAGATATTGTTACAGCTTCTACACATATTGAATCCAACAACTTGAATGAAATGGACAAATTGCTTGAAACACACAAATAGTAAATCTCATGTAAGAAAAATGGGATTACCTGAGTAGTCTTGTATCTATTGAAGAAATTGTAATTATAGTTAAAATCCTTTCCACAAAGAAAGTTTTGGCCTACGTGTGTTTACTGAATTGTCCTAAGCATTTTTTAAAAATGCCAACTTAACACATCTTCCAGAAAACTGAGGAAATGCCTCCCAATTTATTCAATGAAGCCAGAATTATGACACCTAAACAAAAAAGACCAAAAAGATACTTAAAGAAAATGACCGATGGAAATCCTTCATGTACACCAATGCAAACATTCTTCACAAAAGTTCAGTAAATTAAATCCAAAACTATATTTTAAAGGAATTATAAATTCTGACTTGGTGTGATGTATCTCAGAAATGCAAAGTTTGCTTAACTTTTAAAAATCAATCAGTGCAATTTATTATATTGACAGAAGAAAAAATATGTAAGATTATTTCAAAATATGCAGAAGAAAGCATTTTACAAATTCAAACACCTCTCAACAAGCTATATGGTGTATAACTCAATTCTAGTTAATAAACAGGAGAGGAAGTCTGAGAGCATCCCCCCAAATTGTTCTCCTTTGATTAAAAATGAACAGCACAAAGGATCAACAGAGATAATAGACCCTTTCTGGTCTCCAAATGTTCCCACGTGAACGTGAAATTGGACTGCTTTATTCCTAGGGGTGAGGATTGTGTCAGTAGGCGAAAGATGACTAAGTACAAATACCCAAATAACTAGATTTCATGTGAAATCCTTAAACTGCTGAACGAACCAAACCTAGATGCTCCCTTCCTTCACAGCCCTTATTCTAAGAGAAATTATGATTCATTATAATTCATTATAATTTTTAAAAGCTGACTTGGGTTTTAAAGCATTAAATATACACTGTCAAACACCATAGTGAAAAAGCTAATACAGCTTGAAAACTTATTAAATATTAGTCTGGGGGCACCTGGGTGACTCAGTCAGTTGGGCAGCCAGCTTCTGCTCAGGCCATGATCTCACGGTTTGTGAGTTTGAGCCCCACGTCGGACTCTGTGCTGACAATTCAGAGCCTGGAGCTGCTTGGGATTCTGTGTGTGTGTGTGTGTGTGTGTGTGTGTGTGTGTGTGTGTGTCTGCCCCTCCCCTGCTCTCTCTCTCTCTCAAAAATAAATAAACATTACAAAATATTTTTTAAAATATTAGTCTGAATTTGTTTCATGTTATATTTGGCATCATGTAATACTTTAAATGCGTTTTCTATTTTTTTTAATGTTTGTTTATTCTTGAGAGAGAGAAACAGAGCATGAGCAGGAGAGGGGCAGAGAGAGAGGGGGAGACACAGAATCCCAAGTAGGCTCCAGGTTCTGAGCTGTCAGCACAGAGCCCGACATGGGGCTCACGAACCACGAGATCATGACCTGAGCTGAAGTCAGCCTCTTAACCGATGGAGTCACCCAGGTGCCCTGTGTCTTCTTACAAGGAAGCAACCGAGCCTCAACCTTGTAAATGCACAAAGTGTGATGTATTAGCACATACGCAAGTGTGTATTCCTCACTGAGAGGATAAGAAAGAAGAAGAAGAAAGGAGACGTAGAATAATCAATTATCTTATGGCATAGTCCACAGCTACCCAATACTTTTTTCCTTCCTTTCTCCCCTCTCTGCCTTCCCTCCTCACGTGCGACAAAGATACACAACTTCCCCTTTGATCACCGTGGTTAATTTACTTCTGGAGGAACAGGTATGAGGCTTGCCACAGACTCAAGGTATTCGCACAGACCTGGAGCTCTACTTAAGCTAAGTAAGCTCTTTTCTTGAAGATAGTTTTGAAGGCGATTTCCTGGCTTACTGTGCCTTCATCTCTGGGCTGGTGAGGTCAGACCTTTTCACCATCTATCATCCATTTTTCCTTGACCCCAAAATATGTGCGTGTGTGTACATGCACATCTGTGTGCACACACACGCACCCATCTGAGATTGGAAAACAGGGAGATGTATTTTCTATGTCTAGTGTCATCTCCCATTCATATCCACCTGATCTTATGGTAAAAAAAGGAACATATTACAAGATCCAAATGCCAGATCTGTGGAATTATTTAATATTCACAAATAAGCAGAAAATACTGTGAACTGGAAATCGAAGAACTCCGAGCTAGTCGAAAGCCAGTGGTCTGTGCAATTATGATGATTGGAGGCGGGTGGCAGGAAGTAAAATTTCATCATTGAAGCTATTAGAAGTTAAAAGTGTCAATTTTTAAAGCTCAGGTCAAATTAATGGAAATTTTGTAAACATGATTGTTAGCTGTTTCTGATTTATTAAAAAGCAGCAAGGAGGGGAAAATCATTTGGTAAGAAGTCTAATACTTGTCAGCAGGGACAGTTAATGTTCATTTGTGACATTTCACATAATAACTACCCCATCACGCTTCCTGATACACTGGTTTGTTTTCAGCTATTAGATTAGCAATATAGAATAACTTCCTTAAAGATAATATGAACGGTTGATACAGAATACTAGGAACTGAGAAAGATAGACTAGTTTCTAGTAATATCTAATGTCTCTTGTATTCTTGCTGAAATAGATTTACTGGCAACCCAATCAAATACTGCCCATGACATTGGGGTGAGTAATTGTGCCCAGAGTAGGCAAGACAATCAAATAGAGTGTTTTTCCCTAAAATAATATCTGAAATTTTGACTGAGGTTAGACTTCCCATCAGCCTGGCTGGAACATAATTTTCAGCTTCTCCCTCCTTTGTCAACACCAACTATAACAAATCTTGGGCTTACTGGAAGTTTATATTCAGCTTGCCAATCACAACACCATAACTAAAAGTACTTGATGACATAATAAGAAGTAAAATACACTTAATAAAATAATAATTAGAATATCTTTAATAAAATGTAATTGCAAAACTTACTGCCTTCAACATCGTGAGTCATTGTATCCATTTTAGCCATACTCACTTATAAACTCACTTATGTAGCCAAAACTCACTTATCAGTACAATACAGGAACAGAGTCGGTTCACCAGTATTCAAGTGATTTTCATCAAATACGTCTCCACCCATTGAGCGTAACTGAGAAAATGACTACAATGTGAACAAAAGCTAAACGGGAATAAAAATGCTTTTGCAAGATGCCCAGGTGAATGGAAGACAGCCTTGGTCCTCACCTACCACATTCAGAGAAGAGAAAATGCAGATCAGCTGTATTGGGGATTTTCTTCATGTAATTTCTCCAAGCCCCTACACATCCCTTTCTGCAGAATTTTTGAATTCCTGAGTTGAAATGGAGTTATCTTCTGGGCTCGCAACTGTTTGGGCAGATGTGACAGAACTACACGAAGTGAAATTTGGTAGTACAGATTAACAACCATGTAATGTGTGGGCATTATCCCAAAACAGCACTGTGTTACATACACAAACCATAGTCTCAACGTCCTTGCTCTTTCTAGCCTTGACCAGCCACATATCCAGAGGCAGGATCCTGTGCTCATATCCTAAAAGTGATACAGACAAGTGATACAGACAAGATAGCTCATCTGGAAAGCCTTACAGACAAGCATCCACCAAATACCAGCCTTAGAAACACCCACCACCAGGGGCGCCTGGGTGGCTCAGTCGGTTAAGCGTCCAACTTCGGCTCAGGTCATGATCACATGGTTTGTGGGTTCTAGCCCCTTGTCAGGCTTTGCAATGACAGCTCAGAGCCTGGAGTCTGCTTCGGATTCTGTGTCTCCCTCTCTCTCTGTGCTACTCCCCCCCCCCCCCATGATCTGTCTTTCTCTCAAAAATAAATAAAACACATTAAACATTTTTTTTAAAAAAAAGAATCATCCACCAAATTCCTCTGCCACAAGGTCAAACCTCTTTGTAGTTAACCAACTTCGTCTGCCTCTTTAGCATCCATCCTTCCCTCTCCCCATAACTGCTTCCAGTTTCTAGCTCTCTATTCATGTTATCTAAGTAGGGCTCCCTTAGCCCCAGGCAGGACATAAGCATGAGCAGAGGCAATCAGTGGTTTCTATCTCTAGAACAGTTAGACATCCAACAGAAACAGATGGCACAATCCAGTGAGGATAAATTGAGGAGCACTCATTTACAAACAGACTAGTTACAAAGGGTACATAGGTTATAAAGGAAACATTAGAGATAATGTGGAAATTCAAGTTCATTGCAACTGCTATCACCCATAGACCCAAAGTATCTGGAAAGGAAGAGGATATAGGAAACAGGAAACAGAGGGAATCATCTAGAGCGAGGACTTGTGGGCTTTTGGTGAAGTCCAAAAGGACACCACACGGGAAAGAGAAGGGTAATTACCCCGACCTCCTCTTCACGTCTGTGCCTTCCCGCTGAGACTCCTGATTGGCTGAGCTCAAACCAAATTGGGAGGGATAGGAGCCTGTTGATGCAATCCAAACAGATCACCCTCCTACAGCTGAAAGCTAGAACTGAGAAGAGGTGGAGAGCCAAGAAAACAGTCAGCACAATCTTCCTAGTCACGGGAGTTTGATAGGAAAGTAGTAGCCCAAGGCTCAACTAGACACTGTGATGTTATGAGGACAAACGGTGGGCCCACCATGTGGGCATAGAGAATTCAGCCAGCCCATGGGAGGCAGAGCCCAGCAATGGACCCAGGTGACGTTGTGAGTCCTGATCACATCATACCTAAGGACAAAACTGTTCATTTAAAAACTGCTTTTTTTAATTCTATAAGCCAATTTCAATTTTTTTTTTTTACTTTCAACTGAAAGAGCTCTAACTATGGACATAAGACTGAGTTCACATGCCCTTTCACTTTCAAAAAATCAGACCACTAAAGGACCATAATTTATTCCAGGGGTGCCTGGGTGGCTCAGTTGGTTGAGATGGTTGAGTTGGTCCAACTCTTGGTTTCAGCTCAGGTCATGAACCCAGGATTGTGGGACTGAGCCCTGCATCAGGCTCCACACTGAGCATGGAGTCTGCTTAGGATTCTCTGTCTCTCTCTCTCTCTCTCTCTCTCTCTCTCTCTCTCTCCCTCCCTCTGTCCCTCTCCCTTGCTTGTGCACTCTCTCTCTCTCTAAAATAAGAAAAAAATAATAAAACATAAAGGGCCATCCTTCATTCCAGCTCATTCTCCCAAATCTGCCCCAAACTTAGCCATCTTCCTGACCTCTCCAGAAGCTCACCTCCAACTTTGAGATTCCTCTCAAAGTCAAATTTGTGCTTGTTTTGACAGATGAATCCCTTTCCAAACTTATTTTTGCAAAAACCTTATGGAATACTTTTTTTGTAATCCAGACATTTATTTTTAGTATCCCCCCCCAACCCTCAAAAATAATGGCTGACCACTCTGGAAAACAGTAGAACAGTATGGAGTTTCCTCAAAAACTTAAAAATAGAACTACCCTACAATCAAGCCATTGCACTACTAGATATTTACTCAAAGGATACAAAAATACTAATTTGAAGGGGCACATGCACCCCAGTTTTTATAGCAGCATTACCACCAGTAGCCAAATTATGGAAAGAGCCCAAATGTCCATCGATTGATGAATGGATAAGGAAGATGTGATATATAGAGAGAGGAATATTACTCCACCATCAAAAAGAATGATATCTTGGGGCACCTGGATGGCTCAGTTAACAAAGCATCCGACTTCAGCTCAGGTCATGATCTTCTGTTTTGTGAGCCCCACGTTGGGCTCTGCGCTGACAGCTCAGAGCCCGAAGCCTGCTTGGGATTCTGTGTCTCCCTCTCTCTCTGCCCCTCCCCTGCTCATTCTCTCTCTCTCTCTCTCTCTCTCTCTCTCTCTCTCTCTCTCTCAAAAATAAATAAACATTAATTTTAAGAAAAAGAATGAAATTTTGCCATTTGCAATGATGTGGATGGACCTAGGGTATATTTTGCTAAGTGAAGTCAGTCAGTCAAAGAAAGACAAATGCCATATGATGTCACTCATATGTGGAATTTAGGAAGCAAAATGAACAAGATGAACATAGGGAAAAGGGAAAGAAAAAGAGAGGGAGGCAAGCCACAAGAGACTCTTAACTATAGAGAACAAACTGAGGGTTGCTGGGCAGGGGGGAGGGTGGGCAGGGGATGGGCTAAATAGGTGATAAGCATTAAACAGGGCACCTGTGATGAACCCTGGGTGTTATATGTAAGGAATAAATCACTGAATTTTACTGCCAAAATCAATATTACACTACATGTTAACTAACTAGAATTTAAACAAAAACTTAAAAAATCAATGGCTGACCCAAACCTGACAGCACTAACGTTTTTTTCTCAAGGCTGGTGTTTCGACAACTGACCTACCCGTTGTAAGATGCATCACAAGATATGTGTTCTAAATAATAAGAGCCTCAAACGCTTGTGGATTCTTTTCTTCTGAGAAGAAGTTTAATATCAACTGTGCAGTGATACCAGTCACACTCCTTTGGACCCTAATATACGTTCTACAGTGACAGGGAAAGACATAGTACCAGAGATGTGGCATAAAGGGAATTAAATGCCCGTTGGGTCTATTTCATCCATGATACTGTTGAGTGAGAAGTCTCTGCCGATACATCATTCATGGTTGCAGTGACTCCGTATGATTGCAGTGCTTGATGTTCTTGGGGACAAAAAATGAGAGGTTTCTCAACATCTGGGGAAGCCTTCGTATATCAGTTTGGATCCCCCAAGAAGCAGATACCAAAGCAGAATTCGTTATGCGACAGATTTATTGGTGGAAACGGGTGTGCGCATCAGTTACGCATAGGTGTGTAACAAATTACCCCCCAACCCTTACAGTTTTCAACAACAAGTATTTAGTATATCAAACACTTTCTAAGAGTTAGGAATCCAAAAGTGGCTTAACGAGGTAGTTCTGGCTCAGGATCTTTCAGGAGGTTACAGTCCAATTGTTGGCTGGGGAAATAGTCATCTCAGGCTGGAAAAGTTGCTTCCAGCCTCACTTGCATGGTTGTTGGAGGTCTCAGTCTCTCAAGTGTAGTGTATGGCGAAGAAATTTTTATTTATCCATTATGTAGACCTCTCTGTAGGCTATCATGGCATGGCTTTGTTTCCTTCAGAGCAAGCAAGCAATCAGGGAGAGACAGAGAAATCTTGCAAAAGCAAGCAAAAGAGTACAACCAGAAGAGAAATCACACGCTTTTATAATCAATCTTAGAAGTGTCTACACAAGAATGTGGGTATCAGGAGTCGGGGATCACTGAGGACCATCATCCAGAGGAGTGGCAATCATCATGTGTGAAGGAAAAGGAGGTTAGAATCAGAGCAGGTAAGAGTCTTTGGGTTATGCTGCAGATATAACCCCTGTGAAAGGAGAGAAGGAAGAACGGAGTAGGCAGAGTCTCAAAGGGCAGTGCAGTCCTGAGAAAATTCTGCCTCGGCTGGTGGAGAGTGCCTAACGCAAAGATGCCACTTGGAAGTATCCTGCATTTGGAAGAATCTAGATTCCAGTACCCTGCTGTGCTCAGTAACTGGCTGGGAGTGGCTTGGGAGAAGCGTGGCCTGGCATAAATGCTGCAGTGAATCCAAAAATGTGGCCATTCGGAGGCCGGCAGTGAGTGATGCTCCCTACAGCAGGTTTCCTTCAAGGAAGTAGCAGACCGCCGCCATGATACTCATGCCATTACATGGTGTTCTACATTTGGGTATATTCGTTATGTGTGTTACTCCAAGTGGAAGGAGAACCACTGCCGGTGGACACCCATACCCTGACAGTTGTTGCAAAACCAAATGCCTTCCAAGCCCAGGCAGAGAACAGAGGTGAATGAATCACCGGAGCTGACCCAGGGGACGAAGGAATGCATGCCCATCAAAAGCGGTAGCTCCCACATGTCCGCTCCATCTGCAAGTTTCTGAATGGAAATGTCAACCTTCTAGTCCTAGATTTTTTTAATTCTCCAAAAGAAGTCAGAAATCTGAAATTTTTCAATGAAGTCTTATGAATGTTAAGTGTGACTAACAAATCCAATTTAAAAAAAAAACACACAGACCTTCTCTTCAACAAATGGTATCGGGAAAATTGGATGGCGACAGGCAGAAAAATGAAGCGGGACCGCTTTCTCAAACCATACACAAAAATAAATTCAAAATGGATGAAAGACCTAAGTGTGAGACAGGAAACTATCAAAATCCTAGAGGAGAACACAGACAGCAACCTCTTTGAACTTGGTCAGAGCAACTTACTGGACCCACTGCTGAAGACAGGGGTAATAAAAGCAAACATGAAGTATTGGGACTTCATCAAGATAAAAAGCTTCTGCACAGCGAAGGAAAAACGTCAACAAAACTAAAAAAGCAGCCTGCAGAATGGAAGAATATATTTGCAAACGGCATAGCTGATAAAGGGTTAGTATCCAAAATCTATAAAGAACTTACTAAACTCAACTTGCAAAACACAGAAAACCCCAGTTAATAAATGGGCAGAAGACACGAATAGACAGTTATTCGAAAGAAGACATCCAGATGGCTAACAGACACATGAAAGGAAACACACGAAAGACACAATGAAGGGGCACATGCCCCCCAATGTTTATAGCAGCATTATCAACAATAGTCAAACTATGGAGAGAGCCCAAATGTCCATCAACTGATGAATGGATAAAGAAGGTGTGTGTATATGTATATATACCATATGATTTCACTCATTTGTAGGATTTAAGAAACAAAACAGATGAACTTATGGGAGAGAGGGGAAAAAAAGAGAAGAGAGGGAAGCAAACCACAAGACACTCTTAACTATAGAAAACAAACTGAGGGTTGATGGAGGGGCAGTGGGCAGGGTTTGGGCTACATGAGTGATGGGTATTAAGGAGGGCACTTGTGATGAGCACTGAATGTTGTATGTAGTGACGAATCACTGAATTCTACTTCTGAAACCAATGCTGCACTGTATGTTAGCTAACTAAAATTTAAATTTAAAAAAAAAAGGAAAAAAAATAAAGTTGCTTGTAATAGGAAAAAAAGTGCATTAGAAGCCACATTGTGCTATTTAAATGTAAATGAATGATCAAGGCTGATTCTGTGTTCCTGTACATTAAAACAAGTTGTGTCGATTTAAGAAAAAATACAGAGTGGCAACTAGACATGTCTATAGGCCATAAATAGGCTACTAGTTACTGTTTTGTAACATCATATTTATAGCAATGCAGAGTAATGTACAATAAAACAAAAACAAAAACAAAAGTGGGACCCCTGGGTGGCTCAGTCAGTTGAGCATCTGACTTGATTTCAGCTCAGGTGATGAGTTCGTGGGATCCGGACCCACAGCTGGCTCCAGTCAGAGCAGAGCTTGCATGGGATTCTCCTCTTCCCTCTCTCTCTGCCCCTGCCCCACTTGAGCTCGCTCTTTCTCTCTCTCTCTCTCTCTCTCAAAATAAATAAATGAACAAAAAAAAAATAAAACACAAATTTCTTGTCATTCTTATTTGAGCTTCATCTAAAGAAAAACTACAATGAGGTCCAGTCAATGTTAATTTTTCCCTTTAACATTATGGAATTGTGACTGGCAACCAATGTCTTCTCATGTACAATTCTGTATTTTTTTTTCTCTTAAAAACAAGCGTGGGGGCGTCCGGGTGGCTCAGTTGTTTAAGCGTCTGACTTCAGCTCAGGTCATGATCTCTTCCTCTGTGAGTTCAAGTCCCCCCGTAGGTTTCTGTGCTGACAGTTCAGAGCCCGGAGCCTGCTTCAGATTCTATGTCTCCCTTTCTTTCTGCCCCTCCCCTGTTCACACTCTGTCTCTCTCTTTCTCTCAGAAATAAATATTTAAAAAAAAATGTTTGCAGGGGCGCCTGGGTAGTTCAGTCAGTTACACCTCCGACTCAGCGCAGGTCATGATCTTGTGGTTTGTGGGTCTGAGTCCTGAGACCGGCTCTGTGCTGACAGCTTGGAACCTGGAGCCTGCTTGGGATTGTCTCCCTCTCTGTGCCCTTCCCCCACTTGTATTTTGTCCCTCTCTCTCTCTCTCTCTCAAAAATAAATAAACATTAAAAAAAATTTAAAAATATTTGCAGGTTCATAGTATAATTTAAAAATCTAATTCAAAGTATCTAATTTTATTGTTACTCTTTCTAAGGCATTTTCTTAGATATACCTAGCTTTAATTTATTATTTTTTTAAACTCATGTCCAATTCTTATAAGCCTTTTAAAAATTAGATCTGCATTAGCTATTATTTTGAAGTGTAAGATTTAAATACTTTAATGATGACCCATGATAAGCACTTAATTGAGTGTTTATTCGTAACAAAATGTATTGATTGGTGATTGGTCTTCAGTGTTAAAGTTTAAAGAGACTGAAACTTTTTACATTTCTTTTTTGTATTAAAAAAAAAGAAACTCACAAATCTTCCTTCAAATCGCACAGCCTTCCTTCATTTATTTTTAATAAACATATCCAAACCCTATGGCTCAAATGAAGGATAAAGGCCCCCCTGGGACTTATCCCCCCCATGATTTTCTCTAAGCTCCAATTCACTTTCTTTGAAGTGGAACTTACTTCCATACCTCTCCCCATCTTACATCCCTAGCACAAATGTTAAAAGGAGGATTAACCTGCTTCTCTTACGGATTCAAAGCACCTAAATTTTCCTTATCTTTCCAGTATTGGCACATGTACAATAAGACTACACATTTTATAGATATGGTTTCAAAAGATTTAAAATTATTCCACATTATGGTTTCTCATCAGATACACATCAGCTAAGCAGATCTTCCAATTTGAACAGGTTTTATTGTACCATATTATTTTTAGAAGTACATTCAATAATACCATCACTCAACTCATCAAAAAAAGTTCGTGAGAGCAGATACAAATTTTCAAAATTCGACTTTCACATGAAAGCCTGACTTTCGCCGTTAGCATTCCCTAGTCCGTGGCTTTCCTTAACGAGACGACTCATTTTGTTCACTTCGGAGACAATATCTACCCAATATTCAAAACTCACTATGTATAGTTTTTCTTCTAGTTTGTCGTTCATGTAAAGATGGTATTTTATGACAAAAAAAATCTAATTGGATTAACAACTCAGTGGCGTATGTGTTTTGCTTTGAGACAAACATCATACTTTTGGTATGCAGCAGGTATATTTTATGCTTATTTCCTATTTTGTCACACCGAACATTAAAAAGATGTGTCATTAAGAGTTGATATTACCAAAATTTCTTATTTTTATTACTTCATGAAGGGCATTCTTTAGTGAAACTACCTCTTTTTTCTACCTTACTAGAACTACATCGCTTTGTGCTCAGTTGCTAGAAGTTTTACTCACCATTGATTTTTCATATACAAATGTCAACACGGTGAAAAAGGCAAAGAATACCTTACTATTACTATGAAAACAACAATTATTACTTTATTGTTCTCCTACAGGAGTTTCAGAGACCCCAGAGTTTCATTGACTACATTTTGAGAACCATTAACATAGAGAATAATTTTATTTTATATTATTAATTTTATAAGGATGATTTAAGCATATTAAATTTATATGAAGGGTCATACCTTATTTCATCCTACATTTTGTTATTCTCCATTAAAAATATATCTAAGATTTTAAGATGCATCATTTGATTTAAACCCTGTAAAAGGTGTTAATGGTAGTCCACGTTTGTTAACACAGTGTAGTAAAATCCACACTTGGTATAGGTACCATTTATCCAAAAGTTGGATTCCTTCCTACTAGGAGCACAGGGAATGTAGTTAAAAATAAACAACAGCAGATACAAAGTCATACCTGCTCATTCAGAACAAATGCTTGGAGCTGGCCCAGTGAAACATCATTCCAAAGCCAACAGAGTGAATTGTGTGTAACTAAGACTATTGACTGAAGAGTCCTATATGTGGTTTTTCCTTGGCAATGTGAGAATTTCATTTTGTTTGTTGCAAATAGCAAAAAAGGATTTCTTTAAGAAATGTTTAGAAATGGCTACAATTAAATGTGCCTGCTAACAGCATCAAGGATAATACCAAATATAATATAGCATGAAGATAAACAGTGGAGCCAAATGACCTGGGATCAAGTCCTACCACTTACTACCTATGAAAGACAGGGCATCTGTGAAATGGGGCTAGTAATAATGTTTCCCCATATTATTACCAATGAACATTATTATTAATAATAAAATAGTTTTTGAAAGACACCATGCATTAATATATGTAAAGTTCTCAAAAAAGTGCCTGGAACAATAAGTAATAAATATTTTTATTTCATTTATTTCATTTCATTTGTACCAGTAAAAATTGTGAAAGACTTTGGAATAGGCAAAAATAAGATTACTAGGTATCCTGTCCAGTCCACCCCTTTGGGTTATCTCAGCTTTAATTATCATTGAGCTATTTTCCAACTTTAGAAGTTGTAGAAACCTAACCGTAATGCAAAAGATTCTTGTGAGTTGGAAAACAATTGATTATTGCCCTGTAGTTATTGACTGATTTTACAACTCTGCATAAACTGACTACAGCTTTCCTGATTATTTATGGATGCGCACACTTTTAGAATTTTCTTTGAGTGAATCGGAATGTCTTCCTGGTGCCCTCATTAATTAATGAATTATAAAATCTTTGATGAGTGTTCATTTTATGCTTGTATGAGCATCATGATTTTAGCATTTTAAAAAATTATTTTTTACTTCATTATTATTGCACAGATATCTGACATTAATTAAAGGGGAAAACGCACTATGAGGAGAATTAATGTAATTTTGGAATATAGTGGGAGCAGGTGGCATCGTTTATTGGAGACAGCGTTGGTAATCCTCAGAGAGCACCATATTAATGGCACTGAGTTATTAAATCAAAGGTAATCAGGTTAGACTTTTCATGATTGAAAAGGGTAGGGAAGTGAATACAGTTTTTTTTTTAAGTTACTTTTTTAGTTGACAGTGTTTAAATATTTTATTTTCGGCTTAGTTATCCTGAGTATTTACTTAGGTGGAAAATCTCATTTCATGACAAAACTATGTATATAAAATGCTATCTACAAAACTCTAAAAGCTTTTTTCTCTCTGGTCCTGTCACTGTAATTTAACTTGATTTCCTGGCTGTTCTGTCCAAGGTAATAATTCTGGAACTGGAGCAAATCAACAGCAAATCAGTTGTTTCTATTCTATTCCATTCCACCCTCTTCCTTAGACAGACTAAAAATTCACTGAATTCTCTGAATATTGAATGTCTGCTCCATTACATGATGGCATCTCATTTTTGCATTTAAAAAAATGGCATTTATTTCATAGACAATTTATAACTGAATTGTTAAGAATGTTTATGTATATCTGCTTTAAAGAAAGCTCTTTTATTTTTCCCTTTATATGGCCCTACATTTAACAATACTAATACAATAAAACCAGAAAGTTAAAACTCAGTAATTTGGATGTCTTAATAATTTAGGCGGAAAGGATTAAATTGGAACTGACTTTTGTACATCTGCTCATTTAAGAAAATGATTTATTGAGTATATTTAGTATAAAATAGTTAAAAATATCTATGTTTTATTTATCAAAGTAAGGAAAATATTTCAAGGGCTTTACATATTCGTTTCTACGTAATTTTTGTGATAATAACAGATAATTATTATTTACTAATTTAAGATATCCACTTATACGATGGTTTGTGGTTCTGATATACACTAAACATTCTCAGTTGCTTTTTGTAACAACATCCCATAATTTAAAGTAATCTTCCTGACAAATAAGCAATTGTTTGGGTATTTCTTTTCATGTGTACAATATAAAAATGTTTTTATCCTAAAATATCTGAGTGCCACTTTACTTGTGCAAATGGATTAAACACATTCTATTGTCTGTTTTATAGCAAGGACTCAATAACCAACAATGTAAATTGGTGCAGTCACTCTGGAAAACAGTGTGGAGCTTCCCCAAAAAGTTAAAGATAGAACTACCCTGCAACCCAGCAATGGCACTACTAGGTATTTATCCAAACAATACAAAAATACTGATTCCAAAGGGCATATGCACCCCGATATTTATAGCAGCACTATCTACAATAGCTAAATTATAAAAAGACCTCACATGTCCATGGACTGATGAATGGATAAAAAAGATGTGTACATATGTATGGAATATTACTCAGCCATCAAAAAGAATGATATCTTGCCATTTGCAATGACATGGATGGACCTAGAGTGTACCATGCTAAGCCAAATAAATCAGCCAGAGAAAGACAAGTACCATATGATTTCACACATATGAACAAAACAGATGAACATATGGAAACGTGGAGGAGAAAAGAGAGAGAGGAGGAACAACCCACAAGAGACTCTTAGGGTTGATGGAGGGAGATTGGTGGGGGATGGTCTAGATGGGGAATAGATACTAAGGAGGGCACTTACTGTGATGAGCACTGGGTGTTGTATACAAGTGATGAATCACTGAATTCTACTTCTGAAACCAATATGGCACTATATGTTAGCCATCTAGAATTTAAATTAAAATTTTAAAAAGAAAAAAAATAAACCAACTTTCCTTTGCTGCCACTGTTTTATTCCAAGAAGCAACTCAAGTCTGCCCTCCCAGCCCTATGGAAAGATTCTGCACCAACATGACAGAATCAGGCGGAAAGCAAAGTGGGAAGTTTTGCTGATCCATTTCACCATCTTTCACAGAGCCGGAAAACTTTAATACAGATTTATACCCTCATTCCAAGTTTCCGACATGCAATTATGTAAGTAGAAGTAAAACTAAAACCTGAGGAGCTAGTGTTTAATCAGCATAAAATTCAGTATTTCCCAAGTGACCAGTAATTGCATGGCACTTCCGGAAAGTAGATTAACTCCCTTCGTTTGGGTGTGAAGTGTACTCAGATGATCTCTAGTCTTGCATCACTTGGACTGGCCAAAAGATTCTATGGATCAGTCAAACTCAACCACTCCTGCTTACCACCGATAAAAGAATGGGGAGAGAGAGACAGAGAATGAGGGAAAACAATCCTGATTTGGATGAGACGCTAATGAGATAATGTGGAGTTTTCATTGAATTATAAAATCATCCCCCAAACAAAAGCTTGGTTTATCACCCACTAATCACAAATTATGCAAGTTTGCTGCCAGCTAAGCTTTCTTAACCATGTGGGGGACTCTTAGAGGCAATGGTAATCTACTTGGAGAAGTACAGCAAGAGACAGAAGCATTGCCCAGGCAGCCCTGGATACAGGAAGCCCTAAATCTATGAACTGGAATTAGAGTAAATGAGAGAAGCCTGTGCTATTTCCGCAAGCTCTTCTGTGGCTTTGAGTCACTGACCTCATTCAGACATTTCTTCATTCATATCAACTTTAGGCACTGGATTTATTTAAATTTGATCAGCTTTTGTATTTTTTTTATGGGTAAGAAAATAATGCCTACTTCTTTTCAATTTTACTAGAAAAGAGGATGTTGTTTTCATGGTACAAATAATGTATGGAACCATTAGGAAAGAATGAGTTGACTTTCAAAATGTAAATTAAAAAATTATTTCAAGCCTAGGAGGAAGAGAACTCTTTTTGGTCCAATATGCCAATTACTTCCAGTAATATCCTTGCCCTATATTTATAACTAAAACAGATCTCCTAAGCATAATGGACCTCCATGAAATAACATCTGCCCTGAAATCTCCTTGGGTAATTTGGCTAAAGTCCATCTACTCATAATTTAGCTGTAACATAATTTTACAAATTAAAATAGTAACACTAATGATCGTATTTGGTTCTTACATAAAGTTTATATTTTAACATAAAATCTATTCCTTATGTTTCTGTTTCAAATACACAGATATTCGGTGAGTGAAATACGTTCTTCTGAGACGTTTTGGGTTTGGATTACTGTAAAGTATCGCTAAGATTGTTGTCATTAATTTTGTACATTCAGGTTTGTCTCCCTCGGCCCCAGTTGCTAAAGTCATGATAATAGGAAATTCAAACAGCATTAAATAGATATTTGTATGTGATGTTAGCTCTGGCATGCTGCCTTCTGACTTTTTTACAGGTCAAGTCTCAGAAATCTCATTCTGCCCCTGCAAACTGCTTTATTCATGACTTTGAAAATGCCAAGATCAAAAGGGGGTGCAGGCGATTCAATTCAATTTGTTCAAGTGGACAGAAAAGATGTTCTTTTATTCACATGACAAGGACATTTGATCCAGAAAAGTCTGTATTACTTCATTCTTGAAGAAGGGCACAGGCCTTGCTTTATGAATCTGTTTTGAAAATTTCTTTGTTGATCGGTTTATTAACAGTCTGATCCAAATAACAGTCTACAAATGAGGCAATTAGCAAGTCTTTTGTCCAAAAAAGAAAACACGATGCATTTCATTATCAACAGCCAATGAGCATAAAGAACCATCTCTGGGATTCTGTTTCCCTGAAAGCCTTGAACAGGGTCAAGGAGATGCCACATAAGCTCTGAGAATTGAGGGGAAAGGGTAGTTCACAAAGTGCCAATAAATGTATCTGGTTTATTTATCAGTCCTCATTACCATTTCTGGGGAACCAAATAAAGGAGACTGTAAATTCATCTATAAAAGAATTTTCTAGATAATACCTACGCTGCTGGCATTTTACCCAAACTAGGGCAAATCTTAGTCTTTCTTTGCTCACGAATGAACTGTTGGTTTTATTGGTATTCACCAGTGTTTGGTCATATGATGAGGGGATGTGATAAAGAGACGAATGGGGGGGAGGGAGGGGATCGAAACCACAAAGTAAATGAAAATTTAAATGGAAGGACATGGAAGGGCATCATTCCATTAGAGTGGGATATTTAGGGGAATAAGGGATTTGATACAAATGTAGGACTCCAGGGAAGATACGTATGCTTCATTTCAGCTTGCCTGAACTTTGGCACCCTACCGTCTCCCTGATGAGCACCTGGCCTTTCAGCCCCACTGAGTGGAGGGATCCAGGAGGTGGGGTCATGGCTTTCACCCTTGTTTGCAAGTCAGTATCACCTGGAGAACTTTGAGACTGTGTTTCTGACTGGGGTCTCCTCGCTTAACCCATTGAGTCTGGGTCTTTGTGGGTGGGCCCCGAACGCTCCTAAGTGTGAAGCTAGAGTTAAGAAACACTGGTTTCTGGGGAAATACGGAATTCGCAGGTTGGAATGGTAAATTTAGGACAGATAACAATTCAGGAAATGGAAGTATGAATGCATTTTCTCTCAGGGCTCATCTGACATGTCCCAAATTCTGGATACCACTTTTTCTCTGTGGTATTTTCTGGTGAAAAGAAGAACCACATGTGTACATTTTGCTGTTCCACGATCTCTTCTTTCTTCTTTTGCTAATCAGATCCAGGACATCGAAGCAATAACAACAATCCCTTCCCTCTTGTGACAGTGGCAACTGTCTTCATTTGCACCCCCTTTTCTAAGAAAGTGGGCTAGAGTGGTATTGTTTTTAAATTTTTTAACGTTTATTTTTGAGAGACAGACCATGAGTGGGGGAGGGGCAGAGGGAGAGGGAGACATAGAACCCGAAGCAGGATCCAGTCTCTGAGCTGTCAGCACAGAGCATGACGCGGGGCTCAAACTCAGGAACCCTGAGCTCACATCATGACCTGAGCTGAAGTAGTTCGCTTAACCGGCTGAGCCACCCAGGCACCCCTTCAGTGGTATTTTTTAAATGAAAATTTGGAACTTCAGTGAACTTGACCTGATTGATACTTGCTCTGGAGCTACAGATTCTATGAGATTCAATTAACTAATACTTCCTGCTGACTTGCTGATCTCATCCTTAGAAATAGGAACCTGGGTTTCAAGGTAGGTACGTGCAATGGTAGAAACGCTCTGAAGGCTGTGTAAGGAAAGATGCCATAAAGCAGAAGCCTGTTGGCACAGCTCCGGGGTAATGGAACTTCTTAAGGCAAAGGGGTTGGCAATTAATGATCAATGGTGGTAGAAGATATCAAAGAACACTCTTTGATTCCCTCAATCCTCTCTGTGTCAAGAGACACTCTGTTACAAAAAACATGGCTTCTGTCTATTCTACCTGTTCCTCACCAGTCAAACACACACACTGGCAGCCTCAAAAGAATCAGGTACATAGAACTCGAATTGATGGTGGTGACTGAGCCAAAGTATAGTATTTCCAAGGAACATATCAACTAAATCCTACAGAAAGTATCTCTCAAACTCATCTATACCATTTGTGACCAACCTAAAAACCTTTTATATGCCTTTTCATTAGCCTCCCAGTTCAAATTCAAAGATAGTTGCAGGAGGACTCCAAACCTTAAAGGAACTTATCTCAGTGATAACTAATTTTAAAGTTGGGGTGAGGTCTTTATGGCATTAAAATGATTTTATGGTAAGAGGACACAAGACTATTTGAATCCTGCTCCAAACCAGGTGTAATTATCTTCAGAAGATTGTCCATAGGTCTCAACACAGAATGTCTACAAAAGAAATGGAAGGAACACTTTTTATTGTCCTGGCTCAATGTAGATATCAGGAAGGCTGCGATGGAGAACGTGACCCAGGCTAGTAACCTCCATCTGAGTTCAAATTTGAATCTCAGCTCTCATCAAGCTTTAGAAGATCACGTCTACTTTAGAAGAAAAAAAAATAATAGAAGTGCACCTGAAACTAAAGTAACATCTCATGTCAACTATACTTCAATAAAAATAAGTAACTACATACATACATACATACATACATATATACAGACAACAAGAAAAAAAGAGAAGAAAAAAGAAAGGAATAGAGGAAGAAAAAGGTTAAGAAACAACCCGTGTCAATTTATCTGGCTTGCAGAGAGAAAAGAAAGGTATACCAGTAATGACTTTATTTATTAAATTTTCTTTAGTTTGAATTAATTGTAGGCTCCATACAGTTATAAGAAATAAAAATAATGTCAGGACATTGACATTGTTAGAATCCACCATTATACTCTATGTGTGTGTGTGTGTGTGTGTGTGTGTGTGTGTGTGTGTGTGTGTTTAGCTCTGTACAAACTATCACATCTGTAGGTTCATATATCCACCACTAAGATCCTTCATTTTGCCCTTTTATAACATAGCCCCCTCTCACCTCCCAAATCCATGGTAACCACTTATATGTTCTCTACTCCTAAAATTCAAGAATGTTCCATAAATGCCTTTGTACAACATGTAACCCTTTGGGATTGGCTTTTTGCAGATAGCATAAGTGTCTTGAAATTCATCCAAGTTGTTGCACATATCAATAATTTGTCCCCTTATGTTGCTGAACAGTATTCCGTGGGAGGTATGTACCGCATTTGTTAAACCACTCCTTGCAGAATGGCGTACAAAATGAATCTCCATTTTGGCTATGGCCTATAAAGCTGCTTTGAACAATTGTTTACAAGTTTTTGTGCGAGCACGCTTTTCATTTATCTGGAATAGATGCCCAAGAGTACAGTTGCTGGGCCATGTGGAAATTGCATGGTTAGTTTTTTAAGAAACTCCCAACCTGTTTTCCAGAGTGGATGTCCAATTTTATACATCCATAGAATGGTCCAATTTCTTCACATCCTCGCACCCATTTGGTGTTTTCTGTTTTAGTCATTCTGATGCACAGCGATATCTCATTGTAGTTTTAATTTGAATTCTCCTGATGGTTAAGGATGTTGAACATCTTCTTCTGTACATATGTCCCATCTGTATATTCTCTTTGGTGAGACATCTGCCCGGGATGCATTCTCTAATTGGATTCCTTGTGTGTTTTGACCGTTGAGTTTTGAGAGTTCTTTACATAGTCTAGATTTTAGCTCTTTACCAGATATGTGGTCTGCAAATATTTTCTTCCAATCTTTAGTTTAGCTTTTAATCACTTAACAGGACTTTCCACGGGACACACGTTTTTCGTTTTGGTGATGTACAATTTATTAATCTTTTGACTTAGAGAATCATGCTTCTGCTGTCAAGTCTAAGATCCAAGGCTTTTGACTAGTCCTAGATCCCAAGACTTTCCCCCAATTTTTTTTCTAAAAGTGTTATAGTTTTATGTTTTGCATTGAAATGCATCTTCCATTCTGAGTTGATTTTTGCAGAAGGTCCACCTGTGCTTATTTAGGTTTATCTATTGTTCTCCAGCAGCGATTGTGCTCACATGGCTCCACAGCAAATGCTTACCAACTTCTCCCTGTTGGAAATAAAATAGAATAGAAAGAACATCAAGGGGACTTGAATATCATTCTCTGGTGTAAATATCCTACTAATGTTTTTATTATTATTAGCCACTGCATTCACATATAAGTATGACTAAGCAATTACAGCTCCTCTCTTCCTTTGACATAAACAGCATTAGTGAATTATCAAGAAATTCCATTTCACATATGGATCACTTCCTAACACAAGCCCCTGCTCCTATATATCTACTGAGTCTTATTCACTTCCTAACGCATATCATCACCTCCTAACACAAACCCCTGTCCCCGTGTATCCACTGAGTCCTGTTAGAAGGCAGCTCAATCCCTTAGTGTCTCCAGACACTATGACTTGTGATGGATATTCCTATTCAGTTCTAGTTTTTATTTATTACTGTGCCCAGCTATGTTGTATAAACTAGATTACCAGATATATTATCTGCTTAGCAGTGTAACTAAAATAATATGAATTTAGCAACACCAAATTCCCTAACTTGAATAATTTTGAATAAGAAAGTGATTAGGTAGCTAGAAAATCTGAAAGTCAATTTGACTTGAGTGAAGCATGATACAAGGTCTCAAACAGTACAGAAGCCAATCTTACACTCTGTTTCTCTTTTTCATTTTTTTACATTAAATCTGCTGGAAGCAATTTGATGAGCCTGGCTTGCTTCCCATGCTCACCCTCTAGAATAATCCCTATTAATAATGCATGGGGTTCAATGACTGGCCAGACTCAGGATGTGTATTGAGATTGTCAGAGCCACTAGAATGACAATGGGATCAGAGAGAGAAAACTCTTGAATTAAAAGGTGATTGTGTAAGCACAAATACAAAGTGGTTTCTTTCTAAGATGGATGAGAGGTCAAAACTAGTTCCTTTGTCCCACTTGCTTCCAAGAGAGTCTCATTCAAGTGTATGTCTGTGTCTGGTTACTTCTTGAGAACTTACACTCCAGCCATCTTCCATTGGGAGTATTTTAGCTTTAGCTTTCTGGATATCAGGGGCTTGCGAGTATAGGGGTGGGGTGAAATCTGCTTGCCTCTGACGGAGAAACATTCTATATTCTTGCACAACGTAAAAATGTATGCTTATGGCACCTGAAGTCCTCAAATTGTCTTTGACTTCCCTTCCTTTTCCTTGGTGTCAGTGCTGTGTATTCAAAACGATTTACTGGCTACTTCCCTTTGGACCCTGACTTTGTGGCATCCTGACATGAGTACCTTAAGTTTATAAGAGGAAACTCTCCAAGTAAAGTTCACAGCCAATAATATATCCCTAGTCATATATCCCTCCCCCCAAATCTCACCTATACTCAGAATTTGATTTCTTTCCTGGGACTCGCATAAATCATGACTTATTTAATTGTAGCAAAAACATTCTCTTCTATGGTATTTTTCTTGCACCAGATGGATATGTCTCTATTTCCTCCAGGGTTCCATTTCTATCTCCTTCTGTTATTACCATCTCCTTTCAAGCAGATCTTAGCTGAGTTTTTTTTAAAGTTCAACCTGCTTCTTCAATTAAATCCAATGTCTCTTCTACATTTGTGGGCTAAATATTCATTAGACCAAAGTGCCCTCTTCTTTCTTTTTCTTTCTTTTTTCCCACAGTTCTACTTCTGTTGAAAAACAAAACTGAAGTGTTTTTGTGTGGTTTGGTTTGTTTTTGTTTGTCAGCTTCTGTCACCACAGTGTTCTGGATATTCCCTTCACAAAGTCTAAGGGGTAATTCTCTCTTCACATAGTAGGCAGTCAATGTTAGTACAACAGACAGGCCCTAAAATCTCAATGACTTGCCACCACGAATTTACTCAATGAAAGTTCACTGGTTGACTGTTCGGATGATAATCAGAGGTTGGGTGAGCGGCCATCAGCCACACTGTAGCAGTGCCATCTGTACCACATGGCCTCCAAGTCACCACGGCAGGAGAGAAAAAGGCTCAAAGACTTCATGGGATGGTTTTAAGGACCAAGCTTGTAAGTGGCTTACGTGACTTTCCTCCATATCTTACTGGGTAGAAGTTAATTATATGGCCTTAGTCTAACTTCAGAGGAGTCCACGGTACACGAATGGACACATTCATGAATAGATAGGAAGTATGATAAGCATTAATGGTTTCTGCTAATATTCTACATTCTTAATTCTCTTCATGCTCATGTCTGGTTTTTCTTTCCCCCTATCTCAGAACAATACTGGGTTAACACTTGCAGTGTGGCTGTTGTGAACGGAGATGTGCTGGGAGTATACCGTGTTTCCAAAACGGTACCAAAAAATACCTCAAATTTTATATTGATTACATGTTGAAATGGTAACATTTTGGATATCTTCGCTTCATTAAAATATCATACTAAATTAACTCTTCCTGTTACTTTTTTTTTTAATGCAACCACTAGAAAAATTTTAATTTTTTTTAATTTTTTAAGGTTTTACATTTTTGTGGCTACTATTGTATTTTTATTGGATGACCCTGCTCCAGAGATGTGCTGTTCCAGACACTGGCTTTTTTAAAAGTTGTGTTCAATTATGGTTTTGTAATGATTTCCTTGAGATTTTCTACCTCTAAATCCAAGAGAATGACATACCTTCTCTTCATAAATATCCGCATTTTTATTTAGTCATTCATTGGTGATTTCCTCCCCTTCACTGTATATAAATCTGCTGTCTGGATTCCTGAAATCTATAACCAAGATAAAGACTTATCCAATAAAAACACAACACCCAACTCAAGAGCAAACTTACAACACTATGTGTTAGCTATGAGCTTGTCATGTACGACCTTTATTATATTGAGACACATTCCTTCTATATTCAGTTTGTTCAGAGTTTTTATCATGAAAAGATGTTGGGTTTTGTCAAATATTTTTTCTGCATCTATTGAGACTATCATATTATTTTTGTCTTCCATTCTATCAGTGTAGTGTACATATTGATTGATTTGTGTATGTTGACCTATCTCGCATCCCTGATAAATCCCACTAAATCATGTTGTATACTTCTTTTAATGTAGTGTTGAATTTGCACCTTTGAGAATGATTGCACTTCTATTCATTAGGGGTGTTGGCCTGCAGTTTTCTCTTCTTATAATGTTCTTATCTGGCTTTCATAGCTGGCCTCATAAAATGAGCTTGGGAATGTTCTTGCCTCTGATTTTTTGCAAGATTTTGAGAAGGATTGGCATTAATTCTCTGTTTGGTAGAATTCACCCATAAAGCCATCTGGTTCTGGGCTTTTCTCTGTTGGCAG
Source organism: Felis catus (assembly GCF_018350175.1). Classification (NCBI taxonomy): domain Eukaryota; kingdom Metazoa; phylum Chordata; class Mammalia; order Carnivora; family Felidae; genus Felis; species Felis catus. The sequence continues at coordinate 208,247,056 of NC_058375.1, read as the reverse complement.
ATTTTCAGTGAGTGGTTGGCATCTCTGTTCTGCTCTGTTTGGGCACCTGTGCAAGCAAGAATGCATTCTGCCAAGATCTACAGACTCATTGCCATGAGCCGCACCCCACTTCTTTGTCTCTAGGTGATTCCCCCAGTGATTCCCAGGATGCAATATTGAAGTGGGCCTCCCAAAAAAAAAACCATCCCAGATTCTCGGGAAGTTGAATGTCCACGCTAGGCTCTTCTTTTCCCACTGGAGAAACTGTAGGCCAAGGAGGACCTCCTTGGTACCAGCCCGGCAAAGGGGTAATACAGCCAAAGTGAAACCATTCCTCTTACCCTTCTAGTGCAGTTTTCTGTTGGGATGGCCCAAGAGGATGCTTCAAATCCCTCTGTGTTTGGAATCTTCACAAAGGCATCGGGTCTGCGGATATATACTAAACTGCTATTCTCTACGGGACACCAAAACCACAAACCACCAATTTCACCATCTTGTTAATGTCACTCTTATTTACCCATAAATTTTTATCTTGGAGGAGATGGCAAATGAATAAAGATATAAGTATGTAAAGAAGATCATTTTAGCTTTTTATAAGCACTATGAAACAAATAAAGGGAATTGTGTGCTATAGAATAACTTGTAGTGTGCAGGGTGGCTTTGAGTCAGATGGTCCAGAAAAGCCTCCCAGGGAAGCTGATAGTTGAGCTGAAAGCAGAAAGATGTAAAGGACCCAGGCATCTAAGAAGCCAGGGATGTGCATTCCAGGCCATGAGACTAGTATTGTATACTGAGTAGCCCCCAGGCAGGAAAGTACTCACAGATTTTGCAAAAGTGAAAGTTAACTGGGACCCATTTGGTCAGCAAGAGCTTGAATCAGCAAACTTTTTCTGTAAAGGACCAGAAAGCAAATAATTTAAGTTTCATAGGCTGTATCTCTGTTGCAACTATTCAACTCACTGTTGTAGCATGAAGCAGCCATGGACAACATGTATATATTAAGTCAACAACAGCCATTCATTTGCTCAGAATTCTAAAACGTTAGCAAAGTTCAGTGGGGATGGTTTCTCTCCGTCCCACATGCTCTTGACTGGGATGGCTGCAGTGGACCTGGAAATTCTACTGAGGTTCGTTCTCAGGCCTGGTGGCTCAGCTGGGGCAGATGGAAGGATCAGGAGCTGGGTTTCTCTTTCTCGCCCTTCCTAGTCTCTCAAACACCAAGGCCCTTTTCTCTCTCCACATGGACTTTCTCTGCCCTAGAGCAGCTAAACTTCTTTGATGGCTGGCTTTACATGGGGCAAAGCCCCCTGAAGCTGAGGCCTGGAACAGGTAGAACATCATTATTATCAATTTTATTGATCAGAACAAGTCATAAGGAGAGTCCAGATTCAAGCATAAGGAAAACAGGTGCCATCTATTGAGGAGAGAAATTGTGGATAGCCTTATTTGCAGACTAGCCTCGATACACAGTAAGGAGTTTAGATTTTTTTTTTCTTTTCTTTTTGGGTTTTTTTTTAAGTTTTTATTTTAATTCCAGTTAGTTAGCATACAGTGTAATATTAGCTTCAGGTGTATAATACAGTGATTCAACATTTCCATACGTCACCCAGGGATCATCATAAGTGACTTCTTAATCCCCATCACCTATTTAACCCATCCCCCCTTTCTCCCCCACTCTGGTAACCATCAGTTTGTTCTCTATGGTTAAGAGTCTGTTTCTTGGGTTGTCTCTCTCTTTCTCTTTTTTCACCTTTGCTTCTTTGTTTTGTTTCATACATTCTACACATGAAGGAAACCATATGGTATTTGTCTTTCTCTGACTGACTTCATTTAGCATAATACACTCTAGCTCCATCCACGTCATTGCAGATGGCATGATTTCATTCTTTTTTATAGCTGAGTAATATTCCATGTATGTGTGTGTGTGTGTGTGTGTGTGTGTGTGTGTATATATATATATATATATATATATGCCATATCTTCCTTATCCATTCATCTACTAAGGGTCATTTGGACTTCTTCCATAACTTGACTGTTTTAAATAATGCTGCAATAAACATAGGTGTGTGTATATCTAAAAAAACTAGATTAACAGCTTTAATTATCTAAACATTAAAATGACAGTGTATCAGAAACCGAAATGTTAATTATCATGTGCATAAAAAACCTATAAATGCAAGCATTAGTTGCATATAATATTAGCTCTCTCAATAATCGTTTTAAATAAACTAGGCTATGCAGTCACTCACCCATTTTAGATTCTCAATTTTTAATCAGATATTTTTATTGATATTGTATCATACAGTAAATGCTCTGTGTATTTACTTATTATATTCTTCTGTTGGAGGCTTAAGTATCAATTTGAATTTAGTCCACTTTTAATGGTAATATGAAATTTATTTATTTATTATTTTTATTTATTTATTTATTTATTTATTTATTTATTTATTTATTTATTATTCCCCCTTAAACAAAAGCAAATGCCTCAGGGGAAATTTACAGTGAACAATAAAGAGACTTAGTCTCTGTAGTAGGTGTATTTTCTAAAATAAAAATTAAAAGCATCAGACATCAAATCATTAGAAGAGTCATTACCGATAATGGAAATTATGCAATGGCCTTATTTCTCCGTCATTGAAAATAAAGTGAAGAAATGTGCTCTAAGAGAATGATTTGAGAACAGTTTAAAAGTTGAAAGTAGCCAATCAGCTATGTTCCCTAGGTAGTAGAAGTAATAACACAATTTCTTTCCTGTCATAGTATCAAGAGAATAGAATAAATGTGTTTCAACCATCACCTGAAAGGGGAAATAGGAACAATTTAAAAACATTCTCATTAAGTTTAGCATGATTTCATTGTCCTTCAGCAAAACATATTTCCTATCGGGGAACTCTATTTCGCTGTTCTCTTGAAACAGGCTTGGGGACAGAGACATGAACGGCTTGAATAATTTCCTGCCAGCTATATGCTATTTTCTTCCTATTGCTTTTCAGGTTGTGTTAGAAAAGCAGACCTGGCTTTACCTAAAATTTAGAGGGCAGGTATTACGTTCATGAAATGACCCAGGATCAGCAATGAACAATTTTTAAGAGAACCTTATTAAACTTGTTGGTACAAGAAAGGATTCTTTTGTAATACAAATAAGGGCCATTTGATTTATTTACTTTGGACTTGGGGCAAGATAGAAAAACTCATGCCTGAGGTAGAAGGAATTGATTAAAGGTTTTTACAAAGAAAGAGAATGACAATAAGAGAAAAGGGGTATGGCCAAAGGAGCTAGGAGGACAGTGTTTGAAGAAGAGCTTGCTATATACACCCCTGCTCTCCAATTCTTACCGAACCCTGGGATCTTGTACATTCCCTCTGGGAGGGCTGAAGGCAGAAACCAACAGAGTTATTTACATTCTCTGAATCACAAACAGCATCTCTCAGCATCCAGGTGCAAACTTTGCTATCAGTTCCAAGGGAAAAAAAAAGAGAGAGAGAAATGATCAAAATTTAAAAAGAAAGAAGGTAAAAATGTTTGGCATGGGGCGACTGAGAGCCTCTTTTGGTTAAGAGTCAGACTCTGGATTTTGGCTCAGGTCATGATCATGAGTTTGAGCCCCACATTGGGCTCTGTGCTAACAGCTAGGAGCCTGCTTGGGATTCTCTCTCTCCCTCTCTCTCTCTGCCCTTCTCCTGCTCATGTTCTCCCCGCACCCCCGCCTCTCCCTCTGTCTCAATATATAAATAAACTTAAAAAAAACTTTTGGTATGTGGGGGCACCTGGGTGGCTCAGTTAGTTAAGTGCCCAACTTCAGCTCAGGTCATGTTCTTACGGTTTGGGAGTTCAGGCCCCGCATCAGGCTCTGTGCTGACAACTTGGAGCCTGGAGCTTGCTTTGGATGCTGTGTCTCCCTCTCTCTCTTGCCCCTCCCCTGCTTATGCTCTGTCTCTGGTCTCTCTCTCTCTCTCTCTCTTTCAAAAATAAATAAGCATTACAAAAAATTTTGGCGTGGACTATTACGCAATTTCACATAACGAACTGCCATTCTAGCAACCCAAAGGCCATAGCGCTCATCTATACCAGAGATAACTGTGGGAGATTCCCATCAGAAGATAGCACTTCCCAGGATGGATACGTGAGGTCGGCCATCAGAGGTGATAATACCTCTACTACTCAAAGAGTAGTGCCTCTGCCCAACCTCCACGCAGCTGAGAGAGGAAGAAAATGGTGCTGGGGAAGCAATCAGAGCTTGCTTGCTCATCGGTATATCCAACAGCAACATAGATTGACCAGAATAATTGAAATGGTTACTTTAAAGAGTGGTTAAGTGTATATCAGAGGACAATTGATGTGCTTCTAGGCATCTTAGCTGCATGATTTCCTTTGGGGAATTACTTCCCCCCTTCATTGTGTGTTGTCTTGTTTGCGTGGTAAATCATGGTGGCCTCCCACAGTGAAAACCAAAGGAGCCCCAAGGGTGTTGGCAGATCATAGCTGCCCCTACTTAATAGAGCCGTGGTACAGAAACATGACCTAAATGACAGCAGCTGGCCTCTCTTTCCAGCCACTTTGAAATGTGAGCACAAAGAATTAAATGTTGAAGAAATAAGGGGAGTTGATTCCTCCAGTGAAGGCATTAGACCCCTACTGTCATATGATCTATTTTTTTTAACAACAAATGCTATTGCTTTAAGTGTATTTATTTATTTTCAGAGAGAGAGAGAGAGAGAGAGAGAGAGCAGGGGAGGGGCAAAGAGGGAGGGACAGAGAAAATCCCAGGCAGGCTCTGTGCTGTCAGTTGCTAGTGCCCAGCGCGGGGCTCAGTCTCACCAACTGTGAGATCATGACCTGAGCCAAGATCAAGAGTCAGATGCTTAACATACTGAGACACTCAGGCACCCTTGTCAGAAGATTTCTATATTGACCTTCCTAAATTAACTCTTACTAGTTCCTGTTATTCCCGAACCATATTCTACTTTTCTTGCATTCCTGTGAGTTTCTATATATCCACCAATAAATTCACTTTATGCTTAAGAGAGATAGACTTCCTTTCTCTTGCTTGCAATAACGCAATGTTCCCTGGGCCCTCCCCAGAATGTAGTTGCTTTTCTGGCCCTACACAATATATGCACTCTAATGTGCCCAGTCTCTGGGCTTTGCATTCCTTTCTCTATTGTTTGCCCACCTCTTTTGGCTTTTCTTCTTCACTAAGGGCAAGCCTTGATTTTCTCCAGCTTTCAAAAGGCCAAAGGAGCAGCAAATTTGCATTGTTTCCCAGATTCCTTGGCAGGGTATAAAATTCTGTGTCACAGAGAGAGTTACGTTAACAAACACTCCCTTATCCAACTTGGTATTCTGTCTCCCACACATCACCGTGGGCCAGCACCCTCAGGATCCAGTCCCGTACATATGTTCTGGCTCTTGCTGTCATAGTTGACTAGGTTCTGTAGCACTTTCAGGAAATGACCCTTCTCACCCTGTAGCAGAATACTCTCCAATACATGGGCCAAGTTATCTTGCGATAACCCCAGTTATTAGTCTGTCATGCAGGAGGGGGGCAGGGGAAGCAACAGTCTCTAGATCCTCAAGCAGGTGGGGGAGGCTTTAATTGACAGGAGTGGACCATTTCTGCCGACCCAGGAGATTTAGAGATACTTTGGGGTTTCAAGGTTCTGGTAATATCTTTTCAGGCATCCTCATCCCAATTTTCAGGTTCTAGACCTTCTGAACCATAACTCTGGCCTCAGCAATGGCAGACTTGCTAAAGATGAGAAGTCAACCTTCTCTGAAGCTCTGCTACTCTTATAATTATATCCTGGTCTGATGCTCCACTTTTTTTGACCTTCACCTGTGGGATTCTTTTTATATGCTGCTAAATAGGCCCTTTGATATTCATATTTTGCCCTTAAATTGTTGATTAATCAGCAGCCGCCTTTCATCGTCTTTGTCCAATGCATCAGTAATATTCTGATTCTGTTGTTTCCATAATGGCGGCTTCCCCAAACCTCTCAGACCTATGAGATTTTGCGACAGCCAGTGCATTACCTTCCCCAGCATCTCTTTCCAGTTCATCACCAGGGAACGTTTAGCAATTGTTGTTTCAGAATGTCAGACACCATCATTGCCCTACCTACCAGTGTTGCCAGCTGGCTGGGGGTAATCCAGTTCTAAATTCCTCTTTTTGAATCTGCTTCCTTAGGACCACTCCTGGCATTAAATATGTGAGGCCAGCTTCCCCATATTTATTCTCTGAGATAAAGATTTGCAAGCAGGGATTTTATTGAGCAATGCTCACAGGAGCAGCACCTATTAAGGAGGGAGAGAAGAATAATTGGGAGAGGATAAAGCTAGATGTAATGCATTTGCAAAAAGGCCCCAGTGGTCCAGCGTGGATGATTCCAGAAGGGTTCCTCGAGCTAGGATGACCCTTCAGGTCATCCAAGATTGAAGCCAGGGATGGGTCTCTGTGCCCCCATCTATGGGTCATGGATGGGGGCTGCCCCTGGGGCAAGGAAATAGCCTTTGTGAAGCATCTTACTCGGGTCAACACTCCCAGCAGCCAGTGGTTCCGTACTGGTCTGGGAGCCATCACAGCATTAACTGCATTTGAACACATCACACTAAGAGAGAGCTGTGGCTTTGGAGTTTTACAAAAAAGGCTCAATTTTCATCTTGGCCTTATCAGTAACAAGATAAATTGGCAAGATATTTAACTTGTCTTAGTCTTGGTTGTCTCTTTTGTGGAAAAAAATCTACTTGGTTTTCAACATTATTATGGCTATTCTCGCTTAACTATTCTTTCAGATGTATCATAGATTTACCTTACTAAAACCCCATTAGTGTTAAAATTTCAAGTATTTTAAATGAAATAAAATAAATATATGGATTAATTTGGAAAAATCTTTTCTATTCTGGATTACTGAATTTCTTTATCTCTGTCTCTCCCTCTCTCTCTCTCTTACTTTTAGACAGAAAGAACACAGCAGGGGTGAGGAACAGAGGTAGAATCTCAGCAGGTTCCACACTCAGTGCAGAGCCTGACTGGGGGCTCGATCCCACGACCCTGGGATCAAGACCTGAGCCGACAACAAGAGTCGGCTACTTATCCTACTGATCCAGCCAGGTGCCCCAGAAGTTAAAGTTTTCATTAATGTACATTGATTTTCTTCATGTTTAATAATAAAAGCCACTAATTTTTCTCAGAATTTAGCTTAATTTCCCTCGATAATGATATTGTCATCGGTTCATATCATAGCAATCATATTGTCATTTTTGTTATGTCTTTATCAAAAAGACTACTCGTTTGAATGTTTAATTTCCAAATGGCTAAGGCTTTTGAAATGTTTGAACTTTTACATTAATTTGAACTTCATCACACTTTTTCTAGGTTTATAAAATTTCTAAGGTTTTAAATATGTCAAGGTTTCTTATAATAGCAGAGTATGATTTATTTAAAAACTGAACATCTATTAAATAAAATATCTAAATTTTGTTATCAATTTCCTCTATGTCCATTTTTCTCTAATCCATCAAGACTTTGGGCTTTAGTTATTTCCACTACCTGTCTTACGATACTGTATTTATCACATACCAAAAAACGGGACTATTGATTTTCTATTGAGAATTATCTCTTTTATCTTTATAGAATGCAATCCCCTTGTCCTACTGAGTATCTTTTTTTTTTTAATTTTTTTTTCAACGTTTTTATTTATTTTTGGGACAGAGAGAGACAGAGCATGAACGGGGGAGGGGCAGAGAGAGAGGGAGACACAGAATCGGAAACAGGCTCCAGGCTCCGAGCCATCAGCCCAGAGCCTGACGCAGGGCTCGAACTCATGGACCGCGAGATCGTGACCTGGCTGAAGTCGGACGCCCAACCGACTGCGCCACCCAGGTGCCCCTACTGAGTATCTTTTTAACCTTGTCAGCCACTGTCTATGTGCCTTTTATTTGTGGGTGGCAGATATTCACTACACATTCTTTCAACAACTTTGTTGTGTTATAATTTTTAAGTATTCTTTATTACAAAGAGCAAGAGATTTGTGGCTTTGTTTTATATTTAATACAAATTATCATTTTTCAATTGAGAGCTTAACCCATATTGGTTATGATAACTGATATTTATTGCTACGACTGCCAACTTTTTCATTTTTTCCAGGGTTTTTTTTAGCATCCGTATTTCCTAATATTCCCTTTCACATAGTGATTTTCAAATATCATCCTACATATGGCAAAAGGCATCACTTTATCTGACCTCTTATTTTTTACAGAGAATTTTAAGTAATGCCACATTATTCTTTAAGTTATCTATACATTTAGATTTTTCAACTTAGACTTTGAGATGAAGAAGAAGAAAAGTGAGCCTGGACTTACTGACTCCTCCTAGTGACAATACAAACATTTTGGGGACACCTGGGTGGCTCAGATGGTTGAGCGTCCGACTCTTGATTTTGGCTCAGGTCATGATCTCATGATTCATGAGATTGGACCCGGCATCAGGCTCTGTGCTGACAGAGCAGAGCCTGCTTGGGATTCTCTCTCTCCCTCTCTGCCCCTCCTTCACTGGCACCTTCTCTCTCCCTTCCTCTCAAAAATAAATAAATAAGCTTAAAAAAAATTTTTAGGGGCTCCTGAGTAGCTCAGTCAGTTAAGTGTCTGACTTTGGCTCATGTCATGATCTCACAGTCTGTGGGTTCAATCCCCGCATCAGGCTCTGTGCTGACAGCTCAGAGCCTGGAGCCTGCTTAAGATTCTGTGTCTCTCTCTCCCTGCCCCTCTCCCCCTCATGTTCTGTCTCTCTCTGTCTCTCAAAAATGAATAAAAAAAGCATTAAATTTTTTTTTTTAATTTTTAAAGAAAAGGAAATGCAAACACTTTTGCATGTTTTAAATTCCCTCTACTTTACTTCCTCACATCCAGAAGTGTTTCTGGATCCTCAAAGACAGTTGTAAATGTTGAACACTAAAAAAATTTGGAGCATAGCATTTACATTGAAGACATCAAAGATTTATATATATCATGGTGGCAAGTCTCCAGCAAATAGCAGTCATGGGTCTAGAAAAATCTGTCTATTATGACAAATTGTTAAAAGATAAAAGTAAAGTATTCTTATGTAAAGATGTCCTTTTCTGATTCACACAAAAGCACCAAATGAGCTACCTATGGCCCTGTTTAATAAAATGTGAGAAATGCTTATTACAACTTTAATTAAGTCTTCTCTTTCAAGAATTTTTGCTAATATTTCTCTAAGATGTTGTATCTCCATTAAAAACGATATAAATAGGGGCACTTGGGTGGCTCAGTCAGTGGAGCAGCCGACTCTGGATTTCAGCTCAGGTCACGATCTCCCGGTTTGTGGGTTCAAGCCCTGCATGGGGCTCTGCAAGTTATCTCTCTGCCTTAAACAGCTAGAAAGCCAAACAAAGTAACAACAATTCCCAGAATTCCTTTCAGACAAGTAGGTTTTGAGTAACAAGCGGTCTTGTTAATGATCCCTGGGGAGGGGAAGCAAACATGGGGAGCCCTCTGACAGCCCAGATCACTGCCTGGAGTGTTCATACGCTAAGAGCCACGAAGGGAATCCAAGCAAACCGACCTGAGCGTTGGGTAAGCCCAAGACAGCTGGGATTTGTGCACAGGTTGCCAAGTGGATACAGCGATGGGGGCAGAAGGGGGCTGCCCGGAGAGCTCTGGGGAGCTGTGAGACGTTTCCTTAGTCTTCGGCATGTTACTGACCCGCTCCTGCAGGTCACAAAATTGAGAGGCCAAGGTAAGGACCACTAGAGGTACAAAAGCTGACAGAATTCACCACCAGCAGACCCGCGCCACAAGATAAGAGGAAGGAAGGACTTCAGGCAGAAAGACCGTGATACCAGTGCGTGGATGACTGCTTCTAGGATTGGGACACAAAGCACAAGATGAACCTGGAACGTCTTGTAATACCAGAAAGTGAGGAAGTACTCAAAACACAAGACGGTAGCATTTCCTAGGGACACAGAGACTAATCTGGAAAGCACTTCCAGTGGCCAGAATAGGAATGATTTGTGCAACAAGTAATGTAGCACCGGGTTGCAAGCCAACATATATACCTAAATCCACACCGCTACAAATAAATAATTGAATACATAAATAAACGGGGAGGAGGGGCGCAGGACAAGAGACCAAACTCCCTTGCAGGAGAATTATAAATACCATAAAATATTATGTAATGTGAAGGTTATCCTAAGAGTGTTCACATACCCTGTGAGAACATGTGGGTCACTCAGTAACCCCTGGATAATGTCGGCCATGCCCAGGCCCATGGGAAGTTGAGCGATGTATGGATTTGCCAAGCTCCCTAGTTATGTAAGTAAGCTTAGTAAAGCCAGGAGTAAAAGAAAGATTGTCATTCCAGTTCCTGGGCAGCACCAGTGGGGAGAATGACAGTTCTCCAGAGCCAGCCCAACTCAGGGTACAAAATAAAAGAGCAGAGAGAAGAGCAGTCATATATAGTATTATACGATACTCTACGGGCTGACTTTCCTCAGTTAAACTTGAGGGTTTTGAGGCGGTTCTTCTGTGCATGAACAACTTCCTGCAGACAGCTCAGCAAGGCTCCATTTTCGTTGCCTCACAAGGGTGGCTGAGGGAGTAACACCAAGCCAACAGTCGACAACCATGCAAAACCTTTCCTGTGAAGGGAAAAATAATCAGGAATACATAAAACCAATGTCAAAAATTTCTGACCATCTAGCATTAAAAGGAGGCACTTGGGAGCTATTGCTGTAAGAAACTATTAGCAAGGTGAGCCTCCATGGCCCTGAGGGGCTAACACTGGACATGGAAGCAATTGCGGGGCACTGCTACCCTCCCTGGAAGTGGCCAGCAATGAGCACCCATCCTTGCAAGCCCTCCCAAAGCACATATTGTGTCTGAGTGTGTTGCCTTTCCAGCGTTTCTTGCAGAGCACCTCAAAGGCATGTCGAATTCAGCATGCCCCAAGCCAATAACCTACCCCCAATCCTACCAGCCTGCCCCAAACTGGCTGTATTCCAGCATACTCTACCTTAATGATTGACAGCATAAGCCAACAGTTATCACAGTTTGATCACCTCCATCTCCCAAACTCAGTCTACCTCCATGTGCAATTACTTTTCTATCCTGGATAACTTCTAATCTGGTCTACTCGCTATATCTTCACGAGTCTGCTCAAACAAATGGCCATCGCCCTTTCTCTTGGACTAAACTATATTTTTCCCCAACTGGCTCTCTTTCTCATCCCAAACTCTGAACTATAGCCAAGGATTAGAAAATGCAAAATGATCCTAGCACACCCCCCTTAAAGCCCGTCAATGCATTCCCATTGGTCTCATTCAAATTCTCACACAAGGCTTTTCATGTTCCAGATTTTGCTTATTATTCCAGGTGGGCCAGTAACAACTCAGCATCACTACCATCCCCTTCCAAAAACTTTCCTGTGTTGAAGAAGAGAATCCAGGAACTCCGTTTCCCAGGACACTTTTCCATGTTGAGAATTTAGGGATGACAGGCACTCATAAAGGATTCTGAAGACAGAAGAGAGCAAAATCCATTGTTCTCATGTTGTGTCAGTGGAAAGCCTAAGCAGCTGTGACAGTTTCAGCAGCTTCTTCCAGAAAAGCACATGCATTGCTGAAATCCTCGAAAGCAGATATTTTCCCCCCTGCTCTCCAGTGGCGCTTTCTTTAGCAGCAACTTTCCTGACCTTCGGGCAACTTCTACAATCCTTATTGCTTCAGTCCCTCTAATGGTTGCACACACCGCCATATTTCAGAACTGCACATACAGAGCGTTTTCTGTTTCCTTACCCAAATCCTGACCGACACTAGTTTTCGTCCTGGCATTGGGTACAGCCCTCAAAGATGAAACTCTAAATTCGTGGGTCTGATCAGATTTAAGGCAATAATGACGTCAACGCCAGTGGACTTTGCCGGTGGGGTCTTTGATTTTCCACCAAAGCAGACCCGGAAACAAAAACTTAAATGCACATGGTGAATCTGAGATGCGATCTCAAGGAACACTGTTTAACAGATTGGAAAATGAGAGAGCAAAGAACAGAAAAGTCCCTTATCAAGACGTCGCTGCTGTGAGCAATTGTCATTCAACAGAGCTTGACAACAGTGATACAGGACTATCGTCCCAACTGAGAGGGGACACCGGACCTTCTCTCCACTAACTCCCCGGCCATTTCTGGTGAGAGAATGCTTCCAGGGGCATGGATTCTCCAGTCCATGGAGTTTGTTGTGAATGCAGGTTGTGTGTGTTCTTGCATCAGGAAGAGAAGTCCTCAGGTAGAGAGCCACAGTGTCGACAGTAAACAATCCACAGCATAGAGAAGAGAATGCAAAGGAATGCACAGAGATATGGCATCTGCTCCAAGGAGACATGGGCAACTGGGCACAAAACTGCTTACATTATATCCCGTAGTTCGTGCACAAGACACAGCTTTACGAGACAAAGTGGCCGCTACAATAGATGTCACTTCATATAAGTGCACTGGATGGCTCAGAGAAGGAAGCAGACTCCACGTTTTACATTCTCAGTCCAAGGCACGAAAGAGGGTATTCTAGAGATTATATGATTTCCTGGAAAGAATTCCTCGTATCTTGGGCGCCTGGGTGGTTCAGTCGGTTAAGCGTCTGACTCTTGCTTTTGGCTTAGGTCATGATCTCACTGTGTGTGAGACCTAGGTCTGTGTTGAGTTCTGTACTGACAGTGTGGAGCTTTCTTGTGATTCTCTCCCTCTCTCTCTCTGCCCCTCCCCCACTCACGTTATCTCTGTCTCTCTCAAAATCAATAAATAAAATAAAATAAAATAAAATAAAATAAAATAGAATGTCTCGTATCTTGATTTACAAAATGAGATTCCTACACACTAAAGTCAGATCCTGTCGGTGATTGAATTACAACACAAATTGAATTACAGCCTTGGTAGGGCTCTGATATTAAAGTTAAGGCATTGATGGAAAAAGAATCATTGAAATGGGCATATTTCAATGAATCTAATCACAGTGACCTACCCCAGATTTTTCTGGGTTTCCCTTGACGAATGCAACCTGTCCTTTCTTCCCCTGTATGAAAATATCAGCCTCCACTTGCCTGAAGACCATATAATGCCCGTGTCTGAATGATCACCTTGGAAGGTTATGCTGAATCCTCACCACCGCTTAATGTTTCCAGACGGATAAATATTGTTTGGGGGGTGGGGGGGAGGTGCAAGAGTTTCTACCCACTAACTTTCCACTCGTTTTTGGTTGAAGTCTGCTTCCAGGGGTAGGAAGAAATTTGGTAAGATAGACATAAAAATTACCATTTTAACCATTTTTAAGGGTTCAGATCTGTGACATCATGGACGTTCTCATTGTCCTGCAAGTGGACATTCTGGAACTCTGTGCCCATTCAACACTAACTCCCCTTTCCTCCCCCACCAGACCCTGGCCACCCCCACCATACCTTCTTTCCCCCTGAATTTGACTATTCCGGGGACCTGACGGAAGCGAAATCACACACTGTCCTTTTTGCGCCTGGCTTATTTCACTTGGCATGCCTTCATGGTTCATCCACATTCCAGACTGTTCCAGAACGCCCTACCTTCTTATGGATGAATGATATTCATTGTATATATATATATATATATATATATATATATATATATATATATTACACATTTTTTTCATCTGTGCATCCATCGATGACATTTAGGACATTTCTGTCTTTTGGCTACGGTGAAGAAGGCTGCTACACACAGTTGTTGTACAAAAACTATTCACGTCCCTGCTTTCAATTCTTTTTGCATGCCAGTGAGCTTTCCAGAACTGTTTGTTTCAGTGTGAAATTGAAGCTTCCGTCTTTGATAGAAGCTTCCCTGACATTTGGTGTTCACGTTTTTTGATCGTCATTTCCCCCGTCCCTCCATGCTACGTGTGCCCCCTTTGTATCTTGAACACACGGAGTGGTTCTGTTTCCCTCACTGATACGGCCACCTTTCATGTTCTGTGCTCTCTGCCACTCATTCTCTGTGCCACAGTGACACTGGCCTTCTCTATGTCCGTTTTACCGACCATGCTCCCTTCTACCTCAGGGCCTTAGAATCCACTCCTCCGGGTGCTTGAGTTACTTTTGCTATACGCATTCCCCCCACCAATTAACTCCTCATCTTTCAAATCTCAGCTCAGTGTCACTTCTTCAGGGGATCGTTTCCCTTCCCAGATGACTTTGAGGGCCATGCCCTCCTCGCGTAGAACACGTAATTTGGTTTCTGACTGTATACTTGTGTTCTCATTTAATTCACATTTCTAGTATCATCTACATGCTAAGCTCCAGATGAATCTGAGATCCTGGGCTCACTTTATTCCTAGCACCAAATTGCTACACTGAGTAGCAATCACTCACTATGATTTCAAGTCATTTTGGATGCCTGGTGAAAGACTGTGAAATGCAGTGGATGCTGTGTTCTCCGGAGGGGGCAGTGGGGGGGGAAAAGGGGAGCTAAATCCAGTGGTCTGGGCTGCTGTTGAAGTCAACAACCGAGAGCACATGTCAGAGCTAAGAACCTACTTCCTCCTATGGTCAGTGGAAAGTGGGGGGCGCCTCTGGTTAAGGACACGTCAGGGTGTCTTTGTTCAGCCTGATGGAGATTTGGGGCTCGTGTTTTAGGCTTCCTGGAGAAAGAGAATCCTGATTTCTCTCCATAAACTTTGGAGACTTTAGAAAGACATAAACTCTGGAGTACCCATGGCAACGAAAGACTTCAGACAAGATCCCAATATTTGTAACAGGGAGGGCAAATGGTTGGAAAGAAGAGTTAAGTGAGTCTGATTTTTTTTTCACCGATTATAAGCCTCTAGATCTCAAATTGCAGACTTCAGAGATGAGAAGGAAAACTCAAGTGCACGGAAATGGAACAAAAAGAAAAACACAAGCATGCCAATAGGAGACAAGTTGTTTGTTTGCCTGAAGTACTTTAAAAAGATAGATTGATGGCTTCTGCTTTCCTTATGTAAACTGCAGATAATTTTCAGAGGTCATTCTCAAAATTTTACAAAGAATTTCCAATTCAAAATTCTGTCCAGCTTATGCAAGGATAAAGAAAATATAACAATATCCTGTTAGCGTAATCACGTATATGATTATGTTTATGCGGCCTTATCCATATGCCCAACCAGCCGCCGAACTTGTGTTTCTACCACGTCTAAACACTGAAAATAATATTCTCTCCAAAGCTGAGGACGGAGTCATTAGCTTACAATTACAATTTTACGAGGCTAGCCACGAAGATAAAAAAGCCCTGTTTATGTATTCTAGATGCCCCTCTAAAGGACTTATGTTGCTAAGTTACTAGTTTTTCTCCTCTGATTCACTCAGATTTCTGAAGGGACTAGTGCTCGGCTGGTAGTGAAAGTTATACTAAATAATGAAGTTGGTCACCATCTCACAAGGTTGTCTTCAAGGAAAACAAGCTCTCGTGATACAGTACGTGCATGATAATTGAGCTCCAACCCATGGAGCTGATTTCCATCCTGGTTTTAGCGACTAAATCTGTATGTTCTAGGTAATGGGTAGAAATAGGAAAAGAATGTGGCACTGACGTTACAGCTTGGGAGAAAATGACAAGGGCTGATGCAGAGTCCAGGTAGCAGTAGGGTAAGAAGCTTGAATGATCAGGGGAAGTCCGAGGCCACATGTCTTGGAAAAGAGGAAAGTCAGAGGCAACCAAGTGCCCTCAGCAGACTGCAGACTGTCAGGATTTGAAGGAGCATGGGAAGGCAGGAGCAGAGGATTGGAGGGTCAAGCTACTACAGTAAACCCTTGGTTTGCGATCATAATTGGTTCCAGAAGCATGCCTGTAATCCAGAGCACTTGCATATCAAAGCGAACTTCCCATAAGAAATCATGGAAACTCAGATGATTCGTTCCACAACCCAAAAATATTCCTATATAAAGGATTACAGTACTATCATTTAATACAAAATTAATAAAGAAAATACAAAAAATAAACAAATGAACCTGCACTTACCTTTGAAAAGCTTCGTGGCTGGTATGAGGGAGACAAGAGAGAGGAGGGTTATTGCGTAGGACGACTTTCGCTGTCACTAACGGAATCACTGCGATCTATTGACTCAGTGGAATCTTTTTCTGCATGGGGGTCATTGTATACGCTTGCGTGGGTATTGACTACAGTACAGTATTAATAAACTCTCATCATATACTGCATTTAATGTGACTGGCAATAAGACGGCGGAGGAAAGGGTCTCTCTCTGCAGGCAGCCTGACCTAGAATGAAGCAAAACATCCCTAAGCTCACTCTTGTATGGAAAAGCAAAGGACTGTCCAGAGGTGCTTTGAAGTGACAAAAAATACACTATTGCCAATTGTGGGCACCTTCCAGAGTTCTGACAAATCACTGATTTCTGCCAAACACCACTGCCTGAGACAGAGCATCTGATAATGGGAGATGATCACCCACAATCCCTCAGAGAAACATTGAGAAAGAGAAAGAGAGAGAGAGAGAGAAGAACCATTGGCTCAGCTGTGATCATGTGACATCAGGCATCACGTACTCGTCCTGCAAGACATCGCTCGTTTATCAAGTTAAAATTTATTAGAAATGTTTGCTCGTCTTGTGGAACACCCACAAAAAAAGCTACTCGCAATCAAGGTTTTACTGTATAAGCAAGCGGTCAGTGAGATCATCGAAAGTCTAGTGCAAGGCAGGCAAAAATAAAGATTGTGTAGAGCAGTGACAAGAAAAGGATTCAGATTTGGTGGCAGCTGTCTCTGTTTACCTCTCACCATGGAGAGTTGCTCCTGAGTGGACCCGGCCTGCAGGCTGGAAGTGATGATAACAAGGGACAGCTGCTGGTATGACAAACGAGCGTGTGGGGAGCACAAACAATTCTCCAGCAAGGAAACATTTCCCTGAAAAACAGAGCTTCCCTGTAATGTTATCCTCAAGGTCCACATTAATGGTCGATGCTACAAACAAAACCGAGTTATAATGAGTACCTTTGTGCACATTCCTGTGAACTCAAAACATCCTTGGAGGGAATTCAAGTTTGGTCCAATGCTTGATTCTAGCCTTCCATATTTCATGTGATGGTATAGTTCCACCTTATAAATATGAAATGCTCAATGATACCATATGCAATCGCATCGCAGTGTGTACATGACATGAAAACTGTGTTTATATGACATCAAAAACATGGGAAAAATGAATATCCCACTTGCCACCTGGATATGCGGGCTCTAGGTTGGAGAGTAAGTGTATATTTGCAATTACGCCAAGACTCTCTGAATAATAGGCTCCTTTTCACTCCAGTACATTGTTGTAACCTAGATCTATCTTTAAATTAAGGATGGAGGAGTGCCTGAGGTCATGGATCCTTTTTAAGATTCTCTGCCCCTCTCTCCCAGTCTCTCCTGCTCTGTTTCTGTCTATCTCTAAAGAAAAAAAAAAATTAAGGCATGGAAATTTGATTTTTGAACTAGATTATTCTTGAAAACCTTGAAATATTTAAGCCACCTTTAGGGATAGGTAAAAGCTTAAATCTATAGTAAGAGAAGTTAGAGGTATTATTTGCTCCACCTGGTCTCTGACTTTCTTCCTTTCATCGGCTCCCATAAAATAATGTTGGTCATGATACATGAACGCACAATGCTACAAGCATTTGGCCCTCATGTAGAGTCTATGCCACCATTTTTCCATCCCCAGAGTAGCTCAAATAGGTTCAG
Source organism: Felis catus (assembly GCF_018350175.1). Taxonomy (NCBI): domain Eukaryota; kingdom Metazoa; phylum Chordata; class Mammalia; order Carnivora; family Felidae; genus Felis; species Felis catus. The sequence goes on along the minus strand of NC_058375.1, from coordinate 208,229,340 downwards.
AAAAAAAGCAGGGAGAGGGTAGTGAGAGCTGGAGTGTCATGGATGTAACAATGAAATCACACCATCGTGCTGAGTTGATATCCCTCAGTCATATTCACAACTTCTATGTGAATGCAGGTCAAATGCTTTGATCTTTGAGCAAACCCAAGCCCCTCTCCCCAATGCACAGCAAAGCTAATCCCTAAAAAGGTATTCAGTAAGGAAAGAGTTTATTCAAGAGGCAGCCAAATGAGGAGATGGGAGGACAAGCTTCAAATCTGCCTCCCCAGAGGGGGAGAGAACAACTTTTTTTATAATCATAAGGGCTGAGATTTCATACACATCGATTAAAAGGGTAGAGAAACTCGTGATTATTCACGAGGAAAGAGGGGCACGCGCACCGAGCAAACATATTTGTAATACACATCCCATGTTCACTTTGGGACAGAGACTTACCATCAGAACACAACAAAATCCAACCCCTGCCATCAAAGGTTGTGGTAGGACAAGGAGAGGGGCGAAGGGCATGCTCCGAGAGGTGGTGTAAACTGGGTGGGGTCTTGTTATCTTGGGTCGGGAAGGCAGGACCTTGCTTGTTTATAGGTTGGAATCACATCAGTTGACCCCGAGTCCAGACTTCTACAGAGTCAGCTAGTGAGTTTGGTGGCGGGGTCTGAGAAGCTGATTAGGGGGAAATAGTTCTCTGAAGAACAGGCTTTAAACTTTCTCCATGTTTCAAAAAATGAAACAAAACTTGCTGTTTGTTTCAATCTCATTAGCCACGTGGGGCACAGTGGCTGATCTGCTGAAATCATTCTTCAGACTGCAAATTTAAAACAGGTACTTATCACTACACCCAACGCAAGAACACTCTCTAAAAACTCATTAAACTGATTAAATTTGAATAATCAAATAATTTTTATAATAATGCACCATCCAAACTATGACTTTAGCCCAGTTTGTTTTCAGCCATCAAGATCACTGGTAGAATTTCTAAGCGATCAAGAAGAAAGCCATTGCAAAATGTCTGGCCGGGGGCGTGCCCACCAAAAAGAACTTCCCGGTGTTGCCCCTGAGTAAATACCCTGTACTCAATATTGAACTTCATTCACGAAGACTTCCATATAAGAGCTACTAAATCTTCACAAAAATGCTCTCTATCTTATCAAAGGTGTAATCAAATGAGCCACATGACCGTGGTATAGATTTATCTATGGCAGATATCCTATAGAAATCAAGTGCTTAGAATATATGACCTAAGGGGGAAATCACCTGGAAAAAACAAAACAAAACAAAACATGTTTCCCCCTACGATAATTCTATTTTTAGGTTGAGTGTCTTCCTAAGTTATGTAGAAGGTAGCCATCTTCTTTTAGATGCAGGTCAAATTAGACATTATCCAAAGAGCATCAGCAGGGAATCCAGTTGGTAGAAGGAAGGTTTTACAGACTCCAGTGGCCTTACATGCTATTTGGAAATCGGTGCAGCTGTGGTTGCTATAGGGATGGAATCCCGTAAGTATCCCATCTGCTGCAAGAGGGACAGGTTGCAAGCCCCTCACAGGTCTTAAGAAGAAATGAAGCAAACAAATGACTCATCTGGTTAGGAAGGCTGGTTTGCCTAAGTAGCTATTTCAGCAGATTTCAAGCATATGCATGCTACGAATATTTGGTCAAGCCAGAAAAGTCTGAAATTTCAAAATTAGTGGCAAAAATTACCCAAACTTCGATCAACGACTTTGAACCCGTGCATGTTACCTAAGCACGGGGTGTTGCGACATTTTCTGTGTGTAAAATGTAGCAAATGTACTTTTATTGAAGTGTTTAAGCCACATTTTCCAGAACAATTAATATTAGCTTCTAAACCAAATGAAGGGCTCATTTAACAGACTCATTTTGGAGAACACAGCAATAACAGACTTGTGCGATGACTCCATATGGAATGCCAGGGTCTCACACATGCTGGAGAAAATTAACTCAAAGTTGTCTGAAACTATTTTTAGCATTGTCTCTCATCACAAAACGGAAAGATTGATTTAAAAACCTGGGCATGTGCTAATAATATGACTTGTCAACGCCTGCATCCATCCAGACTAACAGAATTAAATAAGGTCCACGGTAGCACATTTTGAAAAATTAGAAAAGCCCTTGTTTCTTGGATTCTCAAAAAGAAATCAAATATCCTGAAGGGAAATTGGGCTGTTGGACACTGATATGGTAGAGAATACAAAATATTTGAAAATACCAGTGAGAGCAGCTGCTACAGTGCATTTTTCTATTAAAATGAGGTTTTGCCTCTTATTTGGTGGAGAAAATATAACAGTTGCTGACTAACGTAGTTTTCATTTTATATAAATTCAAAATTACGCGATATTGCTAATGCAGCAGAACCATGTGTAGGTAAACTGGATCCTCAAAGCATCTCCTATAGAAAGGCATATCTAAGTGAAATGGGATCTTTTAGAAGTCGTCCCCTGAATAGCCTAACTCTTCAAATATATCACCAAAGAAATTCAATGTTACAAGTTCTGTTACTCAAAATGGTACCTCTGTAGGTCTTTCCTACCAAACAGTCCCTAAAAAAAAAAAAAAAAAAAAAAAAAAAATTAGCCATGTGGCCTAGAGGGCAGACAGCTTAACTTCGGAGACTCACAGGAGAGGCAAAGGGGATATATCTATGGTCCAACATTCTTGAATAAAAAAAGACTACTAGAAGATAGGTAAGTTTCCATAGAAAGCAGATAACACACTCAGACACGACCTTACTAATCCCAAGTTGAGTGTCTTCGGGTGGCCTTGCTTCCTTCCTTCTGCTATGGCTCTCCTTCTGGGGTTCTGTCTTGGCCATTGCTTCCATGCCCATACCCTCCCAACCTCCACCACCATCAAAACATAAAATTTAGACGTCATTTTTTCTCAATTCCCCATGGTGTTCCCGTGTTACCCAATTCATGTTAAGTTGTTAATGACTGATAATGAATTCATGTGGGCATCTCTCCCACATGATGTATTTGAAGTTTTTAGCAGAAACCTTGTTTTTTTAACGCCATTAATTAAGAGATGATATATTTTCGGCATTAGGTAGAAGTGACTGAAAGATTCTTTGGAGCAAGACAAGGATGCAGCAAGGGAGATTTTTCCATCCCTCTGATTTTTGCACATGTGAAATGGTCTATTCTGCTTAAATGCAAGACTGGATCTTGGTTTACCCTACATGCAATGTATTATAAAACGACCAAACACAATGATTTTTATACTGAGGTAATTTTGATATCATCAAAGGAATATTCTCTAAACAGCATTATATATACACTTTACATAAATGTAACATACATTTTGTTTTATTAGTTCTCTGAAAATTTGTGGTCCATTCAAGACAGACAAAGCTTAATATATTAAATGAGGTAGAAAATCAGAATGACAAGGCTTAGAATAACCAGGGATGGCCAAGTCATTGGTTTAACAGATTAACAACCATGGAAGAGAAAGATTAAAGACAAGGTTGACTAACCAGGAAGCAATTAGTGAAGACACCAATTTTGTAAGATTTTATTTTAGACAAATATGCCTGACCATCTTTAAAAATTCAAATCAACAGGGGTGCCTGGGTGATTCAGTCAGTTGAGCATCCAACTTCGGCTCAGGTCATGATCTCGAGGCCTGTGAGTTCCAGCCCCGCGTTGGGCTCTGTGCTGACAGCTCAGAGCCTGGGGCCTGCTTCAGATTCTCTCTCTCTCTCTCTCTCTCTCTCTCTCTCTCAAAAATAAACAAACACTAAGAAAAATTTTTCAAAAAATTCAAATCAACAAAATATCTCAGTACAGACTTGACATACCAAAGCAGAAAGCAAAGATTCAGATATTTCCAGATTCTAGAATCAGGGTCAAAGATGAACTGGATATAAAATCTTCCCCTTCCTTCTCCATTTCCTCCTCTTCTTCCTTCTCCCTCCCTCCCTCCCTCTCTCTCCTTTCTTTTCTTCTTCCTTTTCTTCCTTTCTTCCTTCTTTCATTCATCAACTCCCTAAGGCCAACAGTTCTAGAAACTAAGGATACAGTAGTGAGCAAAACAGTCAACAATGCTTCTCTCCAAAGATACATTCTAGTCAGAGAGGACAGACAGCAGTGTGTACTGAGGTGACAAGTGCTATGAAAACCATGGATCAGGGTAAGGGCATGGAGTGTTGGAAGGGGCACTTCCAGAGAGGATCTCTACAATGGAGTGATATTGGGCGGGGAGAAAAAGCAATTGAACCGTGATATTGGGATGAAGCATCCAGAATGCACACCAAACGGTACATTCAGAAACCCTAAGCAGGTATGCTGGACCCTTTGAGGAAGGGCCAGGAGATCATAGTGCGTGCAGCACAGTGAGCAAGAAAGTGGTGACCACAGATGGAAGAATACAGGTCACTGAGGGCCATATTGGGAGGGCTTTCTAAGCCAGTGTAAGGATTTTTTTTTTTTTAAGGAGAAGTGATAAGAGATTTGAGCAAAGGAAAATCATTTGCTCGTTTACATTTTCAAGGGAACCTACGATTTTGAACCAACATGGAATCCCCAAATACATTAATCTAATGTCTCGTAGAAAATATCAGTTGAAAGCATTACTTTATTGAAACAAGATACGAAAGAGTAATGAACTTGCACAATCTGCACAACTGGAAAGGTTCTGGAGAAATTATTATTTTTTTAATGTTTATTTTATTTATATTTATTTATTTGAGAGAGAGAGAGAAAGTGTGAGTCGGGGAGGGGCAGAGAGAGAGAGAGGGAGACACAGAATCCGAAGCAGGCTCCGGGCTCCGAGCTGTCAGCCCAGAGCCCGACGCGGGGCTCAGACTCACCAGCCCGGAGATCGTGACCTGAGCCGAAGACGGACACTTAACTGACTGAGCCACCCGGGCCCCCCTGGAGAAATTATTTTTAAAAAATCAAGATCTCGACTTTAATTAACAGCCAACTCAGAGGGGCTTACGATTTTGATGTTGTGAGGATCCAGCAAGAGGGAAGTTAACGAATGATTACCTGGTCTAATGCTCGCATTTCACAGAGGAACAGAGTCCTTGAGATGCACAGGGATGAAGACAGAGCTCAGATAAATGCAAAACTCTTCATTTCTGCCTTGTTTCTCTTCCCAAAACATTCTACTCTAAAGATCCTAAACACATGGGTTGAAAAGCATCAAATAGATAGAAATTAATTAAATAATGTTTTTGAAGGAGATCCATCAAAGCAGGACCTTACACTGCTCTCCTAGAATCCAGATGTTATGTAGAGAATTTTGTTTGTTTGTTTGTTTGTTTGTTTGTGTTAAATGGAACCAATCAGTGGAAACCTGGAAACCAGGCCTTTGGCTTCTAAGCCTCTCCTGGCAACTTTACTTAATTAATAGCTGGCAGCTTTATTTTTAGAGATGGCGTGCAAGAATCCGTACGGAATAACCAATAATGAAACGCACGCAAAGGGATTTACCAAGGACCATGTCAAAACTAAAAGAAAAAAATCGAAAGGAGAAAACAATAAGGAGGATGATATTTGAATTATCTTCCTTACTTAAAAATATGGACAGTGAATTTGTTGGAACAGCTTTATTTTATTTATTTACATTCAAAAGAAAAAAGTTGACTATATTGACAGGAAATAATTAAAAACCCATTTAATAAATCAATATTTGCAGCTATTTCTTTCAAATCACCTGTTAACAAATCACCAGCTAACTCACAAGGAGTAAGCACAATTTTGTAAGCTTTTTTTTTTGTTAAGATGAAATGTATATTATGAATAAAAGACCGAGGATCACAATAAGCTATCACTTTGCACCCTGATTGCATGCTCAGAATCTGAGCCCAGGACAGTATAAAGAACATCCCAGTATGGACATCAGCCAAAACTTCAAAATTACATTCAAGATTTTATTTATGCTGATGATTAGACATGACAATGAATCCACTGACTTCAAGATATTGAAGTTGGCCTTCCAAATATTTAAAAGCATATAATTTTCTCAGAACATGGATTTAAAGAAAGGTCATCTAAATTTGCAAAACATCTTAAGCTCATAATAATGCAGGGAGTATACTTTTTTCTAACCGGTAATCTATTGACTTTTACTAATTGTGAAAATGAAAATAAAACTAGGAATATTCTAATGCTAATTACGCAGAATTATGCATTCACTAATTATGTATATACCAAAATATTATGCATATACTATGTATTATGTATGTACTAGTTACATAGTATTTAGTATTTTTCTGAGACTGGGGGGAAATCCATCGCTTTTGGACCAAGAACTTACTCATCTACAGTCCTGTGTTTGGGGACGATGTGTTCAAGCATTTCAGGTTTTCTAGTAAATGTTAGTATAAGTCTAAAATGGCAGAGCATTTACTAACTTTCAGATATATAGTCTTTTTTTTTAATTTTTTTTTAACATTTATTTATTTTTGAGACAGAGAGACAGAGAGAGAGCATGAACAGGGAGGGTCAGAGAAAGAGGGAGACACAGAATCCGAAACAGGCTCCAGGCTCTGAGCTGCCTGCACAGAGCCCGACGCGGGGCTCGAACCCACAGACTGTGAGATCATGACCTGAGCCGAAGTCGGACGCTTAACCGACTGAGCCACCCAGGCGCCCCTCAGATCTATAGTCTTTTATGAACGATTTTAATGTGTATCACCTACATACCTTTAAAAACAAAGAAAGAAAATGATTTACAGATATCAGCATAAAGAAGGAGAATTTAATGTATCTTCTGTATCATCAAGGTTTCAATCTTATGTTTATGGCCCCGATTGTATTTATACCATTATTATTACCATTATTACACTACTGTTATAATACTAAATAAATTTGTATGGCCTATTAAGTCTTCAAGTACTTTCATAGCCTCTCACTAGATCTTTAAAACAAGCCTTTGAAGTAAATATTACCAGCTCCCTTTTACACATGAGATTCCTGAAGTTGGGTGAGTAATTGGTGGAGGGGAGAGTCAAAGTGAGGGTCATAAAACTGTTATTTTTGTGGTTGTTTAATGGGAGTTTTGTGATGGCTTTACCAATGTGGGAGTGCAGAGATATAATCCACAGCATCTATATTTAAATAATTTATAATAATAGTTGGGAATGACGCACAAGAAATCCATTTGGCTGATAAAGAGTATACTCAATAAACCCACTTAAAACCTTTGGTAATAAGTGATTATAGCAAGATTGCAGCATACAAGGTTAACATATGAAAGTCAATGGCTTTCCTACAAGCCAACAATAAGCTATTGAAATGTGAAGTTAAAAACACAATATCATCTATAAGAGCAACCCCTATCCCTCCAAAACAGAAATGTTAAGGTGTAAATCTAACCAAAAAATATATAGGATTCATTTCTGGGGAACTAAAAAACTGACCTAAATAGATGGAGAGAAATTCTGTGTTCATGCACTGGGGGACTTGACGTTGTTAAAATGCCAGTTCTTCCCCCGGTTGCTCTGTAGATTCAATGCAATCCCAGCCAAAATCCCAGAAAGCCACTTTGTGTATATAGGCAAACTGACTCTCAGATTTATATAGAAAGGGAAAAGCCTATAACAATAGTCAAAACAATACTAAAGAAGAACAAAGTTGGAAGACTGACATTTAACAGACTTCAAGACTTAGTTGAAAGCTCTTCCAGCTACACTAAACTTTGCATAAAGTAATCAAAACAGCACAGTATTGATGAACAAATAGACACAGATAAATGCAGCAAAACAAGAGAGCATTTTTCCTCTTAGTAAATGGTTGTACCAGTGAATTAAAGTAACTTGGCAAAGAAGTATCTGTACTCATGCTAAAAATCACTGTTTTTTTCACCATTAATAAATAAATAAATAGGACAAAGAAGTAATTCAGGACAGAAAAAAAAAAATCATTACCCTAATCACCATACTACCTTCTCTAAAATACGAATTACTTTGTGATTCACTTCTACAGTAAATTATGTCAAGAATTATTCATTTCTACTCAGAAATTTTTCCCATTCCTTTTCCTTTTGATTTTGTTTTTGAAAAAGTGTCCCTTTCCCCATCCATGTGATTCCAGTAACAACATGAAATAGAGTGCCCACTCATTCCCAGGATCAACAGGTTGGCACCAGTTGGTTCATTGTGTGTAACGCAACCTGCACCAATCAGAAAACTGCTATTTTATTTATTGGCCTTAACAGATAAAGGGTTTCTCTCCCTTCTTGCTCTCACATTGTAAAGATACAGACTTAGGGCTCTCCACAACTCTCTTTCCTGCAGCATGCGAGAATGAGGTTAACCTGTGAAAAGCAAATCTGAAGATGGAAGGAAAAAGATCTTTGGTAATGTTATTTTGATTGAGTCCTTGGATCGATCATGCTTAGACTTCCTAGCTGTGTGAGACAAAATCTATGGGAGTTTTTGTTGTCCATTGTGTCGGCGTTTCTGTCACTTCCAACAAAAATTGTTCTTAACAAAACATGTTTTTCCTTGAAAATACAACTTTTAAATGAATAGTAACATGGCAAGATAATAGCAGATCTACAAAAAGTTAATTATAGAAGAAACTCAGGGCTGGTTCTGTATGGCTATATGGTCAGTAAGGCCTACATCTATTCTAACTGGTCAATATTTATGCCCAACCAGTCATTTAAATATTTTGGATATCATAAACTTGAAGAAAGAGAGGCCAGAGAAACAGGTATCTGAAAGTAAAAATGCTCAATAAACTATGAAGTGCTATACAAATATTAATTATTGATGATTTCCTTCAAATAATCCATGGAACTTTGCACCTTTTCATTCACTGAGAGCTCAATAAGGAAATGCATCGCTAACAGGAATCAAGTTTCTCCTCCAAAGTTTCACTTGTTCCAGTGTGTCGATGAGATGAGTGGGTTCCCCAAATGTTGGTGCCAGTCAGGTGAAGACAAGTAGGAAGGCTCATTGATCCAAGACAGAACTATTGACAGCTTGTGACCAAAGCAGTTCAATGAATTTTTCCATATTCTGGTGTGTGAAACATACCCCAACAATTTATCACTGCCCAACTCAGAGAATTTCAGGCTTTCCATGAATTCAAAGATTAAACTCATAGCTTTTAAGGAACTGTTCACTGAGGCCACACATATTTTTTGTTTCTTAATACAAGGTGCTATCAGCATGTTTTTTTCATATTTGTATTTTTAATCTTGGTAATGGTGCCATACTTCCCTGGTGATTTCTATTTCTGTGTATAACCTTCCTACATTCATGTTTATATGTGTAATCTTTATAGTTTTAAAGCATGAGATAAAACCAATTCCTCTTTTTCTTCCAAATAATCATTTTGAAAGAGAACCTTTGTACTCACCAGTATATTTCACTTGTGTCTTGTATTTACATATGACAATGTCCTTGCATTGTGATTTCTTTGCAAGCCTTTACAGTGCACTTTTACCCTATCTTTACATTTCCATAATTTCTGACATAAAGTCTGAAATTCAACCTTCTTACAAACTGATATATAATCCTAGATTTTTAATGATTTATACAGGATAAAAATAATCGAAAGCCTTCTCATAAAGGTTAGCATTATGTTTTCTACCATTCCGTCCTCTTTCTAAATGACAGAGATATGATATGGTTCTCTAATCCTTTGTCCATGAAGATAAATGCCATTTTTAAGAAACTCAGTGTATTTTCTTCTTCAAACCTTGTCCAGCTGTACATATATTTCTAATATGTGTCTATCTCCTTGGGGGTCCTTCTGCTCAACTTGGAAGACTGACAATAATACCACCTGAGCCCCGTCTCATCAATGGCCAATACTCAGCTGGGTTTTCAAGCTGAAAGAAACTGAAGATCAAACCTGTAGCCTTTAAGGTTTTGTGTATGATACCCAGTGGCAAGATAGTAAATAAAAGACCATAATATCACACATAAAAAGGAAAATCAAATAAAATGAATAAAGGACTTTTTAAAGACTCTTTTTTACATTAGGACTGCATAATGATCCCAAATTTCAAACACACTAGCATGAGCTCAGATTATTGTGATCACATGGGCGGAAGCCCACGGTGGGCTTGTGTATAGATGAATTTCTGTTTTGCCCACGTATGCAACCAATGGAGTCGGGTTCTCTTCCCACCGCAGCACATGACGCTTTTTTTTTCCTGCGGAGACAGAAAGCAAACATTGGGCCAGCCTGGTTGATAGCCAATAGTCTATAATTTGCTGTTGGGTGAATGGACGGATGAACGAATGAGTGAGTGAAGTGTCGTTCTCTTCACCTTACCGCTAGTTTAAACTAAATTTTGTCCGTATTTGTGTACCCAATGTCAGTTAAGAGTTTTTGTAACGTGAAAGTTTGCCCAGAGTCCAATATGCTAACGATCCTGGGTAACAATTCTAAAGTGATTCAGAATGTGACTATCATTACGAAGAAAAAAAAATTGAAACACATCAAGCATCACAGTACAGGATACAATTTTTTTTTAATCATTAACAATGAAGGGAAAGGGAGAGGAAAGCATTAAAAGGCTCATCTTCAAACAAATCAAATATGAGATGTTCACAAGCAACCCATTTAAGAAGGAAATTGTCTTCTCTGACCTTTGCAATGTCCGTGAAAGATAATATACCCAAGGTATCTGAAAGATTAAAGGTGTGTTTACTAAGAATTAAGACTAGTGGTGAAGCACAATTTTACTTTCAAACTTTGTTTTGTAAAGAGACTATTTCACCCCGACTTATGGAATATTGAATTACTGAAGACTGCACCCGTCTTTGACCAGCAAAAAGGTCACACGATGCAAAGGATAATAACTTATAAATATGGCATATTTCAGAGAGAAAAGAATATTTAAAAGATAATCAGCAAGTCTGACCTTTTGGATCACCCATTCATTTTTTTACAGTTTAAAAACATTGATGTATACTTAACTTCTCTTCTCACTTGGATAGAGTGTTTCTAAGAGCTAGGAGAGAGGAGAACACTTCCCATCCATTCTGGTACTAATAGGCTCTGTCCTGTATCTCTCTCTGTGTTAATACACACACATGGTCATGCACAAACTTGCAAGGAATAAACCATTTTAATTCTCTAAATTCAAAACGATAGCAAGGTTTCTCTCCTCTTCAACTCAAAGCTCCTTTAAAAAGTAGATACACCCGCTATCTCACTCCTCATGCTTTCCATAATTCATTCATTCAGTAAATGTTCATTTTTGGACCTCATCTGTGCCAGAAATTGTTGTATGTGCTGGGAAATCAGCAGCAAGCATCACAGGCAATCCTGAGGCATAAGTATCTTACATTCTAGTGTGAAGGAATTAGACAACAAACATCATGAATAAGTAAAGCATGTGGTACATCACTTCCATGGATGAAAAAATCAATCACAGTAAGTATATCAAAGCTTTGAGTGAGGCAGCAATTTTTAATGAGATGGTTAGAAAAAGAGCAAAGACTTGATATAAGTGAGGGATGTAAAGTCATACAGAGAAAGACAGATACCATATGTTTTCACTCTTATGTGGATCCCGAGAAACTTAACAGAAGACCATGGGGGAGGGGAAGGGAAAAAAAAGAGGTTAGAGAGGGAGGGAGCCAAAACATAAGAGACTCTTAAAAACTGAGAACAAACTGAGGATTGATGGGGGGTGGGAGGGAGGGGAGGGTGGGGGATGGGCATGGAGGAGGGCACCTGTTGGAATGAGCACTGGCTGTTGTATGGAAACCAATTTGACAATAAATTTCGTATTAAAAAAAAAAAGTGAGGGATTAAGCCAAAGGGATAAGGGGTAGTAGAATGCTCTAGGCAGAGAGAAGAGCCAGGACAAAGGTGACAGGGTGGAGTGTGTCTGCTGAGTTTGAGAAACAACAGGATGCTAGGGTGGCCAGAGGCCCTGAGCAGGGAAAGAGTAAATAGGAGATGAGGTCAGAGAGGGGAAGAGGGCATCAGAACACATATAGCTTCGTAGGGCTTTAGAAACACTGCTTTTAGAGGGCTTTTAACACAAGAGTGGCATAACTTGACTTAAAACAGAACTTCAAAAAATTTAAGTATCTACTCTGTTCATGCTTCAAGTAGTATTCAGTGCATACCAATCCACCCCAAACTTCCTTGCTTACATCGATAAATGCCTTTCCAGGTCACGATTTTAGTGGGAAAATGCTTTGTGCCCCAGCACTATAGCCGGTGCCGGGAGCCTCCAGAAACTGTGTGAATTGTAGCAAGTAGACCAAAAATCTAAAAGGCTTCAAATCTGGCTGGAAAACAAAACCCAAAACAAAAAGAAAACGTTACAGCAAAGCCAACCAAGTAGTAAATGCCATGGGAGGCAGGTGGGACTCCAGCCCTGAGTATCATTGTACGAACTACGTGCAAAAATTCCTCCTCTTCTGAATCGAGGTCATCCCTGTGTACCGATCGGCTCAGCGCTCAGATGTGATGGTGCACACACCCTTCGTGTCGTTGAGGGACACGGAGGTCATCATGACAAGCTTTGGTGAACCTCGGAACAATGCCCTCTCCTTTTCCAAATCTGGCATGTGGCCCCGCCCTTATCCTTGGGAGACCTGGGCTTCAGAGAGCAGAGGTGAAACCTCCCTCAGCCACCCTGACATTAGTTTCTATACTAATCATCTCGGGGATGAAAAGGAATTTTCCTCCACAGATGACTCAAGCCCTTTACAGGAAAGGTTGTAGGTAATGACATCTTTTGCTGACTACAGTGGTACTTTTTCCAGATAGGAGCACTTAGGTATCTCAGTGTAAGTGAATTAAGATTTGAAACCCTTTCATGAGAGCAATCAGAGAGCTTCAGTGTCCAGTCAGTACCACACTCTGTTTCCAGCAGCTTCTTCACCCATGCCCCACCACTACCCTGCCAGGAACATGAGAAAAAGCACCTTATTAGGAATCCCTTTTATCCCTTTTGACCAAACTCTACGGACTCCCCATAGAGCTTACAAACATTTGCCAGATATGCATGCAAATCTGAAATTATAAGACCATCAGACATACGATGGATAGTTCTCTCCTGGCAATGAGAACAGTGGATGATGCAAACTTACATGGTAGATCATTGCTCTCCATCGTTTTCCCATCTTTTGAATCCACGGGAGGGAGAGAGACCATAATTCGGTATTTTCAGAAGAAGTGGATGCATTCCCTGAGTAGAACCCTGTCTCCCTTCAATGGTGCTCATATACACAGTCATTCTGGGAAAGGGGAAAAAACAGTGAGGCTTTAAAGCCTCACGACACCCAGAAATTTACAATAAACTATATCCCGTTAATCTCTAACACTCGACACGCTAGCGTGAAATCCAGGGTCTTTTAGGCTAAAACCTAAAGCAAAGGAATATGCTACACTTGAAAGATCCCAGCTCCTGAACCCAGACATCGACTAGCTGTGCAAATTTCAAACCCTCTGATCTGTGTGTCTCTCATTATAAATCAGGGCTGTGAACCCCAATCTAGCAGAGTTGTCGTGAAGTTCAGTGATATGAGACAAAATGCCCAGGGACGCCTGGGTGGCTCAGTTTGTTAAGCGTCCGACTTTGGTTGAGGTTCATGGGTTTGAGGCCTGCATCGGGCTCTGTGATGACAGCTCAAGGCTTGGAGCCTGCTTCAGATTCGGTCTCTCTCTCTCTCTCTCTCTCTCTCTGCCCATCCCCCCCCCTCTCTCTCTCAAAAGTAAATTTAAAAAATGCCCAACACCACACTTAATATTACAAGGTAGTTGCAATTAGAAATAATGCTAACTGATATGTCTAAGTGGTGGGCATCATGATAAATGTTACTCAACATCATCGCATTTAACCCAATAAGAACCTTATGAGGTAGATACACCTATTAACACTTGGGTTGCCAGATAGAATCCAGGATGCCCAGTTCAATTTAAATTTAACATGCCCTCCGGTATCTTGGACATACCAAACACTAAACAAGTTTTTGTTTATCTGCATTCAAATTTAACAGAGTATAATGTGTTTTCATTTGCTAAGCCTGACAACCCTCTATTATGCCCATCAAATGTAGACATAGAGCACTGATGACATGTGCCCAGGGTCACAAAGCTCGCAAGTTGTTAAAAAGAGATTTGACTCCATCAGGGTTTTCAGAGCCAGGCCACTGGAAGCTTAGGTTATGCCATTACCATCACCGTTGCCATTCCAAGCAGCAGCAATAAATTCAGGGTGCCGGGGTTACTCTGCACTCTTACTTGGGATCCCGGGAGAGTGAGTCTGGCTCTTCCCAATCGGGGATTTCTGACTTAAGGGATTCCAGCAAGAATCCAGGCAGTGAAGCCAACGAGAGGAACAGAAGAGATGGTGTGAGGAAGCTTCTACAGCACTTGTTACTTATGCTGACTTGACCAAGGCCAGCCATATGAGGAGACTCTTTATCCTTGACCTGGAGGTCCAATTTCCCATCACACACTCTCGCTTGATGGGAACTCCCAAATTTGCCCAACAGCATCACCAGCTAAGTTACTAAATAATAGGTCCAGGTCTCAAACAAGTCTGTATACTTATCAACGAACGCTGATCTGAAATATCCTTCTTCAGTGTGAAGAAACACAGCAAGAACCAAAAAACACTTAGCGACCATGTTTTTAACTCATGAAGAGTGGGTTCCATCCCAATCCTTCCCCAATACTAAGGACTATATAATAGATGTATCTGGAAATCTTTTTCAGTAGCTAAATTGGGTCACCTGACATAGAAAATGTCCTTCTCTGGGTCTTTCTATTCAACCTGAAACTAGCAGACTTCGAGGAGAAGGAGAATGGTATTTTACTAAATGCAATCGTTACTACAGTCGCTGAGGCTGCAATAAATTGCTCTCTGACCCTTTTTTGTTCTCTTTTGCACATTACTCTGCGTGGTAAGCCAGCCTATGGGAGTAACTCCTCTCACATGGCTGGTACAAACACCTCGTAGTTACAGGCTTCCCCTGTAATGGAGAAAGGGAGTGATTGATTCGGGTTGTTTCCTTGACCTTGAGGGAAATATGAAATCACTGGTGTAAGGAAAAAACACAAAACTTCCACCCCCAGGAGGTCTGCTGATTCCACCAATTGTGATCAGCTCCAAATTGACAGAAAGGCAACAGATATGCAGAAAAGGCCAAGAAAGCTTCAAACCCCATTCTGTAGCTTGTTCAATCATGAAGGGGGAAATAACCATTTGTCCCAGCCTCCTTATATCATGTTCTTTTGCTACAGGCAGAATCACAAGCTAACGCCAACACAGATATTTCTGTCCCTTTCCTATCACGGCCAGTGTGAATTATAGCAACATTGTGTAAGGAATTGGCTTGTATCGAGGCAGTCCTGGAACCTCATAAAGGACTTCCTGAGTACAGAATAGATTTTACAATGTCTGAGAAGCAAATTATGCACCACGGTACCCAGCTAGGTCCTATTCATCTTCAGCCCTTGATGATAAGACATTGGCTGGGAATGCTAAGGTCTGAGGTCTTCTCCTACTGACACCTGTGCCTTCTGCATAATCTCAGACAAGACCGGGACAGGAGCTTCTCTGGAATGTGTACATCCATACACAGCATGCATATATTTTCCAGCCCTATGTGGTCTGAGTTGAATTGTGCCCCCCCCAAAAGACACACTGAAGCGCCTGTGAATGAGACCTTGAAGTCTTTGTAGACGTTATCAAGTTAAGATAAGCTCGTACTGGATTAAGGTGGGCCCTAAATCCAATCATCGTCATTCTTGTAAGGCCACACAGAGACACGCAAAGCGAGAAGAAGGCCTGCTAAGGCAAAGGCAAGGAGAATCAAGTGTGGCCGGCAAGCTAGAAAAGCCAAGGAAGGCTCCATCTCCAGAGCCTTCAGGGAGGTTGGCCCTGCAACCCCTTGATCTCAGACCTTTGGCCTCCGGGGATTTGAGAGAATACATTTCTGTTGTTTGAAGCCACCCAGTCGGGGTGATTGCCTGCAGCAGCCCCAGGGAGTGAATGCACTATGCACCCGCACATATAAAATGTATGAGGAAGATACGATTGGGGGGTGATGGGGGGTGGGGGGAAGTCATAAGAAAAAATCTGTCTCTTGTCTTCTAGACCTAGAATCTAATTGAGAGAATCGGTCAAAATAGCAAAGTTTCCAGCAAGCAACTGCAAGGCCAAGCCCCGTCACGTGTCAGATTTTAGAGGACGAATTAGAACCATAAAGGACGAAATAAATTTTCAAAAGGAATGATTAGGTCAACGTATTGCGAGACCTGAAACTTCAAGAGCTTCTTTGACAGCGTGAACATTATAGGGCCCCAAAGACCTAACCAAGAACTCCCTGGCTGTTACCAGATGTGCCCATCACCCAACAGGAAGACTCCCCACCCAGCTGGTACCCCTATCTCGTTCTCAACCTGAGGGGTCTGACTTCCTCACCAGCCCACACAGTTACTCAAACAAGCCAACCACGTCCTCCCACAGAGACCAGGTACCCCATCCACGTGGCACAATAAAGCCTGCCTCTCGTGGCCTGCGCACTTTCGCTCTGCCCCCAGTGCAATCCCCAGGTGGCCCCGTATGGTGCACGGTGTCCTTCTCCCTGGGACTGTGAGTACATGTGATTGATAAACTGCTGTCCATCCCACCATCCAGGATCACGTGTCCTGCCCCCCTGCAATCTCCAGAACCCTAAGGCAGGAAGGAATACATCTCTCACCAACAAGATGAAGAAGAGGCGAATAAAACAGCCAGGGAAGATCATTCATTAGGGAAATCAGACTTCTGGGAGAGATACTTTTGAACTGGATCTTGAAAAAGAGTAACAAGACCACGACCAGTAAACGGCAATTCGTGAAGAAAATATGGAAAATAGCAACACAAACATGTTAACAAAGGAAGAAATTAACAAACTGAAAACGGAGGCATTCGCTCCATCATTGGAGTGGCAAGGACCACCTTGCCAGCCAGGAGTGGTTGGACTAGAACCACGGCACAGAGCCCGGTCTCACCAACCCCAGAGAGGATATGGCAGAGACCCAGGTCCGGTGGAATTACTTTCAAATAAAATTTCCAGACCATATCCAGGGATTAAATATGTCTGGAACTAAGAAGTGTAGGAGAAAATTAATCTAGCTTTTTCAGTTGGGACACATGAGTTTCCTGTGATTTTTTTTCTATACTTCCCAGAATTCTACAAACATTTGTGTGGGATAAAATCAAGCCAGTTGTGAAACTCTACAGATGGCAGGCACCTAAGCCCATGAAAAATTTGTCAGCAGGCTGTATAATTTTTGTCCAATACATATTCTTACCAGACAAACACATAACAAGAACAACAACACAACCCTAACCTTAAACTTCCTGGTTTCTCTGTAAGAGAATTTGGACAGCATTCTACTAATATTTTCTTCTTCCATGTAACACAGAAAGTTTCTAATGTTTTAATGAATTCGATTTACTGGTACTTTATCCAAACGATTGGGTTCAGTGCTTATGTATTACCTTTGTTTTTTTCTGTATTCAAGGACAACAAAGACCGTGTACTATAGTCTCCTGATGTCAACTTTTGAGAACCACAGGCAAGATTTCTTAAAACATCCTTTTAGGCCAATGAATGATCATCTCTCCTAAAAAGTAGGAAAAAAATGGACTTATTTGAGTATCCTTTACATTTTTGTCTGCCTTTTTCAAATGTGTTTTATGGGAATTAGTGACATAGCTACCATATGAGCAGCTGTAAGAGCAGGGAGAGAGTTCATGGAGCTGAATTACTCTATATAATTAGTTCCTGGCTATGTTCTTAAAAGCCAATCTTATTGAGGTATAATTTACCTACAATAAAATGGACCTATTTCAAGCTTAAAAAATAAATAAAATAAAGGGTGCTGGGTGGCTCAGTCAGTTAAGCATCCAACTTCAGCTCAGGTCACGATCTCATGGTTTGTGCGTTTGAATGCCACGTCTGACTCTGTGCTGACAGCTCAGAGCCTGGAGCCTGCTTCGGATTCTGTGTCTCCCTCTCTCTCTGCCCCTCCCCTGTTCACGCTCTGTCTCTCTTCCTCTCTCAAAAATAAACACTAAAAAATTTTTTAAAGAATAAATAAATACAACTTCCCACATCTGCCACCCAGAATGTGTATTATATATATTTAAATAATATACTACAGTATTATGTGACATGTGTATGCTACATGTGCTGTATATATATTAACATAATAGACTGTATGTGTATATATCATATATGTATTTACAACCTCATGGGTCTCACTTCCTTGCCAGTGCACATAATTACTCAAATAAGCATATACATACTAAATGTATATATTATACTACATGTGTATATATATATATATAATTTATAATGATACAATATATAATATTATACATCTTCTTTGTTTTCAAAAATTTGGCAAACATACTTTATTTTTAAATTACTAATGTGTAGTTAAATAGAATATAAGACATAACATTATCTGTTATGTACACAATACAATATTTTATAATGCAACACATAATGAAATGTTTACGTATGCATATATGCATGGGTGTATGACAGAGGAAGAGGTAAAGACGTGTGTATATAATGCAACCCTGAGTACACTTTTGGGGATTTTGATGATCAATGACCAATGAGACAAACAAAGGCTGTGAAGAGGACGATGCTCTAAAATATCTAACATCACACAGGTTATTCCATTCATTTTCACATTATAAAGACTTTAACAAATCCTTTGGAGAAGTTACATCTCTAGAATTTTAAGGAAAGAGGGTCCGTCCACAGATAAAATGATATTTACTTTTATCTATTTATCTATTCAGAAAAGCAGGGTTGTTTTTATTTTTTATGTATTTTTTAAAAATTTTTTAATGTTTTATTTATTTTTGAGAGACAGAGAGAGACAGAGCATGAGCAGGGGAGGGGCAGAGAGAGAGACACACACACACACACACAGAATCCGAAGCAGGCTCCAGGCTCCAAGCTGTCAGCACAGAGCCCGATGCGGGGCTCGAACCCACAAACTGGGAGATCATGACCTGAGTCAAAGTCTGATGCTCAACCGACTGAGCCACCCAGGTGCCCCAAGCAGGGTTGTTTTTAAAGCACAATGGACATTTTACGACTAGTTTCTGCTCTCAACCTGAACAGCTGTAGCCATGTTGTCATAGAGAATATGGCCTAAATCTCATATGGTCTAATCTTTTTTTACGCCCAATTACATATCGTATTTTGTCCAATTGTTCTTACCTTTCAGAGGTTATAATATTAATGGCATACGAGGAGAAGCTTGATATTAATTATAAATTGGTTTGGAAACTCCAGATTTGCTGACATTTGCATAATGGCTTTCTTTTGTTCCTTTTATTCCCAGATAATTGAGTTAGAGTATCTCTCTTAAACAAATAACCTTTCGGGAAGACAATTGGACCTCATTATAACCCAGGATAAAATAAGAGTAGGTGAGACAAAGTAAAGGAATGTTTCTTTTCTCCAATCTGGAACAGAGATTCTAGAATTTAGAGTTTCCAAGCTTGACCCTTGAACTAAAACAAAAGCAGAAACAAAAACACTGTATTGCAATCTATTTGGAAATTAAACAGACAAGGGACACTAGTGACAGTTGTCAACCTGTGTCTGCTAATCAGGTTTCTGCAGTTCCCCTGCCCCAAAGTGGATGTGGGTAAGAGAGTCTTGGGGTGGGATGTGGTCAGATTTCATTGGTCAACCTTGTCCTACCTTTCTACCATTCGAATGAATCATGCACAGACCCCGAAGTGTTAGACAGCTCAACTCCCCCAAAACACTCTCACCCCTGACCCGTCCATGACACTCCAATTGTTTTTATTATTTAATCAAATAATAAGAACTTCTTTCTTAAAATTCCAAAAGAATGTTTATGTATCTTGGAATAATTCTGCACCATCAGTTCATGGCTCACAGGTATCACTTCACTTCCCTCCTTCCGTTTTGATCACATTTGTTTTTGTATTTCTGTTATGTTGATTTTCTCAAAGGACAATACTTTTTACCTTCAGCATTTGTATTCTTTCTGCACCTTTGATTATTTTGTGTTCGAGGGTCATTCCTGTGTCGTGTTGATTCATTTGTTTTGTTCATGCTTAGATGGCCCTGTTATTCTCATCCTGTTTCTAGACTTCTCAAAGTATCCTCCACAAAAGGTTATGAAGTGTCTTCTACTCTACTTTGGTGTACCTGGATTGCTCTTTTAATCAGATTTTCATCTCTTTTTCTGCCTTCAGCATTTCTGTTTGGGACTATGAGTCTGGTTGATTTTAAAATCCATCTTGGGGCACCTGGGTGGCGCAGTCGGTTAAGTGTCCGACTTCAGCCAGGTCACGATCTCGCGGTCCGTGAGTTCGAGCCCCGCGTCAGGCTCTGGGCTGACGCTCAGAGCCTGGAGCCTGTTTCCGATTCTGTGTCTCCCTCTCTCTCTGCCCCTCCCCTGTTCATGCTCTGTCTCTCTCTGTCCCAAAAATAAATAAACGTTGAAAAATAAATAAATAAATAAATAAATAAAATCCATCGGACTCCTTCAGCAGAGTGACCCGTACTTTCATATTCTGTTGAACTATCTCATGTATTTTTACATTCATTTTATGTGCACGCTACCCTAATCCACTAATCTCTGATAATGTTATGCTATCCCTTCTCTCTTTTTTCTATTGACAACTACATTTAAACCACATATTGCTACGCAGCCTAGTAATTATCATTTCTTCATGGGTTTTCAGTGAGCATTGATGCAGCTTGGTGTATTAATCCACTCTACCTCTGAAGGAAGAGCATGTACATATACTTCCCATTGAAAAATAGCACCGCAAAACCTAAAACCGATATCAAATATGGGTTTTAAAACACTGGGGAAAAAAGAAGACTCTAAGGGTGAGGAAAAGGATACAAAATAAATGGATTCCATTCAAATCTGCCATTTGATACCAAAACATGATTTTGCTGTATGCCTTTCAAATCCACGTGTTTCAACAAGATTTAAAAAGACAAAACCTCCAGATAAATCGCCATTTAGTTTAAGATATTCGGCTCCTGTTTTTTGCAAGTTGTAATGGCCACACTTGCGTGAGTTTGCCATGCAAAAGCTAAACCTTTTTTTCGTAGAATTCGAGATGTTACCATACAAATAAAGACGTTCTACCCAGTATTAACACCTACCCCAATGATTGTTCCATACAATAAATTAATGTGCTATATTACTTAAGGTTTTGTTTCATGCTTAATTATAGGTTCCCACACTTAATTACAAATTAAAGACAATAATCAAGCCTCACTCGAAACCACTGAGACTAATGAATTTCCTATCTGTCACAGCAGGAAGCTTCCTTAATATATTTTCTCACCTCCAGACCAGGTTTGGTGCCTTATATGTTCTCATAACACAATGTTTTTTCTCTTTCATAGCACTTAACACAATCATAATTATCTTAAAGATCGATGTAATTGTCAGCCGAAGTCTGTCTTCCCTCCTGCCCCCTTCTGAGACCCACGTGGGCACAGACCCAGACCTGCCTTGCTTAATGCGTGCCACTGATAACAGCTCAATAAATATCTGTAGACTGAACGTGGAATGAAAGCCAGTGTTACATACGAAAATTATGGCTACAAAACTCCTACTACAGAACACTTTTTGACCAGCTGAAGACCAGCACTTTTGT